>NC_042621.1:130354497-130664846 GCF_901001135.1 Rhinatrema bivittatum | reverse complement strand
CTCCATAGATGGCAATTACATGGCCTAATTAGCTGTTTAACTGCGTGGCTTTCACCGAACTTCCCACAAACTATGAAAACAACAGCCTCTCCATTTTATCTCTCATTAATATATGCCTCTGCTACAAAATGGTGGCTCTCTTATCACATAAACACAACTGTAGCAACAATTTTTTTTTTATAAACTCTTTAGTGTGAAAATATTTTCCAGCATATAAATTTGCATACAGGAAATTAACAAGGAATCTCGCAAATCCAGCAAAAAACATGGTTTAAAGGAATAATATAAATAAATATGAGAACAATCACTCAACCTTCAAACAGATATGGGCAACAGAATATCATAATACTAATGATAGATGCACCAAACTTTATCATATTTAAAGAGTTTGCCTTTCAAATCATATCTAGTAACTATTTTTATGGAACATACTTGAGCACAGGGAGGGAAATTGTACTTATTATTTATTTATTTCAAAGATTTGTAGTCCATGTATTGCGATGTCATGCTAAGCAGATTACAATGTCTAACATTATCATAATAACATCAATTCCAAATAAGGTACATACATTTCTCATTTATAAACACGGACTTTCCATGTTAAAACATTAAACATTTACAAAAGAAAAACCCTCTTAAAAAAGCAAAGCCTTCAGTTTTTTTCAAAATACTGTAAGATCTGACACTGTTCATTTGACACATTCATAAGGCACAATTTTGTGTTTCTTGAACACAAGCAACTTTAATACTTGGATTTCCTAAAAGTGTTGATCAGCAGAACATAATACCCGAGATGGGGCACAATCTTTAAATAATGTAGATAAACAAACTGGCGCATCTTTTTGAAGAGATTTAAACCCCAGAATGTTTAATTTTCAAAGGCAATCATGCAGGAAAAAGCAGCACTTTACTTGCATAACTGGAGCCTTTGTAAGTTGCCCTCACCTGTGTGCGTGCGTGTGTGCATTTATGTGCATATATGGATTATGCATGCAAATGTACACTGGGAGAAGCATTATGGGGGTGGAGTAAGAATTTACGCACGTACTTTTAACTTTCAAAAAGCATGTGCGTAAATTCTGCTGGAAAAAAAACTCTTTCCAAAAATGAAAATACATTATACATTGAAAAAATACATCCAAAATATAAAAAAACATAGAAGTAAAAAAACCCATATGTATGTTTGTTTGTTTGTGTGTGTGTATACGTATATGTATATATATCAAATTAGAACATAATTGCAAATTCAAGAAAGAAAAAAAATTATAGAGCTAAATAGGCCTACAAAACCAAGAAAAATACAAAATGAAGTTTAATTAATTAAAAGTCTGAAAAAACATTGCTAACTATTAAAAAAATATTGCAAACTCAGAGCTATCTCATGGTTGCTTCCTGGAATCTAAGAAAAATCTTAACTGAGAAGGTTAAAAAAAATTTAACAGGTGCCAACACTGCTATACCCTTACAAGGAAAACAATACTCCTGGGGGAACTCTGCGTACAAAGACTTAAAATTCTGGAAAATTCTGCATACTTTATATTGGTCAAAATAACACATAATACATGACAGTCTTTAAGTAATTAATTTAAATTGTAATACAGAAAATGTTATTGATTAAAGTTGCAGAGTTTTATATTTTTTGAGCAGAATTTCCCTAGAAGTCCACTGTAAGAGTGTCCCTTCTCTCCTTACTCCTCTGGCCTGTCTCTTTCACTTTGCCCTCTCAGGCCCCAACTCTTCCACCTGCCACCATCTCTCCCCTCTCCCTCTAGGCTCAATACCTTCCACTTTATCTCCACTCCCAGAGTTTGACCCCTCTCTCAGTACTGCTCCTCACATAGACTCCCTCTGACTCTCTCTCTCACACACACATACCCTCATACAGGTTCCTTCTCTCTCTTGCACACACCCTCACACAGGCTCCCTCTCTCACAAACAAACAAGCACCCTCACATACACATAATCCCTTTTTCACACACACCAGTTCCCAATCTCTCATACACATAAACACTCTTTCACAATCTCCTCACATAGGCTCTCTCTTTCTGGCACCCACACTCACGCACCATCACACATGCTCTCTCTCTCTCACCCCCCAGGCTTGCCAACTTATACACACACACACACACACACACTCACTCTCACTGGGCCTGTTTCATCTTTGCCGCCAGTGAGACAGACTTCGCTTGTGGCACGTCAAGACCTGCTCCTTTTTTGCCACAAGCAGGACGGCCTCTGCTCGTGGCATGACTGGACTTGCTTCATTTTCACCGCGAACGGGACGGGCTACACTCGTAGCATCTCAGAGCCTGTTCCATCTTCACTGTGAGCAGGACAGACTCTGCTCGCATCACGCTAGGGCCTGCTCCTTTTTTGCCATGAGTGGGATTGGCTCCACTTGCGGCATGCCAGGGCCTGCCAGATTTCTGTGCAGAAAACGGAATTTCTTTGCAATGAGCATGAGGGGAATTCTGCGCATATTGGGGTAGATTTTCAGAGGAACGCGCGGGCGCACATATGCGCCCAATTTTATAACATGGACTCTCTACCTGGGTAACATCAAGCTAGGTTGAGAGAACATTGTACAAATCTCATCTTTGGGTGAGTTTCCTCACTCTGAAGGACATCAAATCATCACAAGAGTGCACTGTTCTATTAGTACGTCTCACTCTGAATGTCAAAGTGGCCCCTAACCCCTACACTAATACCTAAACCTCACTCGAGTAATTAGGTGGGCCTCATAGAGAGGTATAAATACCTAACTACTAGAAGGGCCTTATAGCTAGGCTTTCTCTCTCTCTCTCTCTCTTTCCTTCCTTTCCCCTCCCCCCCAGTGTTTATAGATAGGAATTACAGCAATTGTGGCATTTACCGCAGAGTGTGAAAAGTTATCGCACTCTGCGGTAATACTTATGCAAATTGCTAAGATAGTGCACTTTGCGATAAATAAGCTATTACCATAAAACACACCCCTCTTCCTATCGCATGCGATAATTTGATGAATTTAGGCCTAAGTTATCAATTGATACCTCTTCAAGTCCACTCCTTGCCAAATACCCCTCAGCCACTTTTTTCCATTAGGTAAATAATAAATCCTACTAATAGGTGGTCCGACTATATAGTCTGTGAGTTAAAAGTAACTGCAGACTTTACATCTCCTCGCACAGTCTGAAAGCCACTCTTACCCTATGGGGGAGATGTAACATCTGCTATCTTCTAGTTGGCTAGGTCCTTACTTAGACAGCTAGGTCCCTTTGAAAATGTATCCCTAAGCAAATAAACAAATTCCAAGAGAAAAATGCTAAAACGTCATTCATTTGTGGAAAAACTTGAAAATATAGCACTTTGCAGTTCGATTCTACCTTTCCTTTTTTAGCTCATTAAGACTAAATTTATCATTTTAGAGAAAATGTTTTGGAGGGTGATGCCATAGAAGTCTGTGGAGGTGACGGATGTGGTAAGAGGGTAATGCCATAGAAGTCCATGTGATCAGGTGGATGATGCTAATGAAATCAGAAGTCCATGGAGGTGACGGATGTGGTAAAAGGGTAATGCCGTAGAAGTCCATGGAAGTGACGGATGTGGTTAGAGGGTAATGGCGTAGAAGTACATGGAGGTGATGGATGTGGTGAGAGGGTAATGCTGTAGAAGTCCATGGAGGTGATGGATGTGGTTAGACGGTAATTCTGCAGAAGTCCGTAGAGGTGAAGGATGTGGTTAGGAGGGTAATGTCGTAGAAGTCCATGTGAGCAGGTGGATGATGCTAATGAAATCAGAAGTCCATGGAGGTGACGGATGTGGTAAAAGGGTAATGCCGTAGAAGTCCATGGAAGTGACGGATGTGGTTAGAGGGTAATGGCGTAGAAGTACATGGAGGTGATGGATGTGGTGAGAGGGTAATGCTATAGAAGTCCATGGAGGTGATGGATGTGGTTAGATGGTAATTCTGCAGAAGTCCGTAGAGGTGAAGGATGTGGTTAGGAGGGTAATGTCGTAGAAGTCCATGTGAGCAGGTGGATGATGCTAATGAAATCAGAAGTCCTTGGAGGTGAAGGATGTGGTTAGGAGGGTAATGTCGTAGAAGTCCATGCGATCAGGTGGATGATGCTAATGAAATCAGAAGTCCTTGGAGGTGAAGGATGTGGTTAGGAGGGTAATGTTGTAGAAGTCCATGCGATCAGGTGGATGATGCTAATGAAATCAGAAGTCCTTGGAGGTGAAGGATGTGGTTAGGAGGATAATGTCGTAGTTGTCCATGTGATCAGGTGGATGATGCTAATGAAATCAGAAGTCCGTGGAGGTTAAGGATGTGGTTAGGAGGGTAATGTCGTAGAAGTCCATGTGATCAGGTGGATGATGCTAATGAAATCAGAATTGCCACATGTTAACTACTGAACATCACAACAACCTTCTTTAGTGACTCAACAGGGTGAGAAGCAGGTGATTGTTCTCCTTTGGAACTCAGCAACAGTAGAGAAGAATGAGCTCTTTTCTGTTAGTAACTCAACAAGGCAAGATTATTACTTACTTATAGACAAGTTTCTTAATAGCAAAAAAAACCAAACAAACCCCTTTTTAAAAAAACAGTCATGTTCTTTTTAAATGCGTCTTTTTCTAATGGTTCTGTATTGGCTTTTGTTTCCGTGGTTCCTGAATGGTCACCGATCTACAGTATCTCTTGAGCTACTCTGTCTGAGTTTCATTGCCTTTTCCTGTGGTTAATTTTCCTTCACACATACTTCCTTCCCCTTTCATACTTATTCCTCAGCATGCACAAACTTCTTCACTGAATGGCTTCAGGCTGAGGTTGTTGAAGGGCAGATGTGTCTTGTGTTGTGGGTATTCTGTCTCCACTATGTGTTTCCTATGCACAGCTTAAACAGATAGCTTAACTTGGTCCTTACTCACAGACACAAGAGGTTGTTTCTTCAACTCCAAGAGTCTTACTGTACATAAACTGAAAATTACAGTGACCAGCGTAGTCTGGGCCACAGAAATAAGGCCAGGTAAAATGAAAATAATTATGCTGAGATAGCCAGATTAGCTGCTGAATCTCGCAGCTCTAGCCAACTGACCAGAGTTGAGAGAGAACCATGAGGAAAAACATCCAGAAACTCCTGCTTCAAGTCAGAGGTTAACCCTTTAGAGCCAACTACAATGAATATAGCAGAAGCTGTGAACATGCAGGCTGACACCAGTTGGCAATACAAGGGCAAACAGAAACTATGCAAAGTAAAGCATGAAGAACATTAGTAACAGAAACAGAAAAGCTGCTGTGGAAGCAGGACAATGTGAAAGCGGGACAACAGTCAAAAAACAGATAAGCACCTGTGGAGATAGGACAGTGGGGTGTGAAGGAGCACACATAAAAAGCCCTCAGAACTCCATAAAGAACCAGTCCCGGCTGACTGGTTCTGGTCCACCTTAAGACAGAGCATTATGGGTAGCAGGCTCCCAGAGCAAGATATAAGAGGGGAGCAGGAGGGAGGACTGGGAATTCTGGAAGACAGTAACTGAGTAGAGAGGGGAGGCAGCCCCTGGAAAGTAAGATTTGTTCAATGTGTTATCTTGGTGAATGCTGAAGATTTAAAGCACTGAGAAAAGCCTTGACTGCTCCTATATTGTGCCATATATGGGTTCTGATTCTTTCTATAACCCACTTTTTGGGTCATGGCCCTGGAAGGCAGAGTCACAGCAGGGCTCTGAGCCATCATCCACTTCACTCCCGAGGCCTTGGGGATCTGATGGGGAGGGAGGATATTCCTCCAATGCCCAAGCTGTGGGGGGTGACTCTCTCTTTCTCCCATTGGGAAGGGGGGGGGGGGGTCTTTCTCCAATGTATATAGGTGGGATGTGAGTGCCAAATAAATACTCTGGACTCTCAAGATGGACGTCTAAAAAACTTTACTGCAGGGATTCTTCAAAAGCAAGTTTGTTGAAATGTATGAATCAGTTCTTGAAACAGGAAATTATTACCTCAGTTCTCCAACTGTCTATCTGTGCAAGTGCCCCTCAGCAGGTGGAGCTTGAGAAATCAAAAAACTCACCCTCCAGGTCATGGAAAAGTAAGCCTTCCCAGATGGGCAGGCATAACCTAGTTATGAGCAAAGATCCCCTTCTGAAATGTTGGAGGTCATACAGGATATCAAACACTGCACAGATCCCAGCACTAATTCTTCTCCCCAGGGTGAATATTCTGGATGGGGGTCTCCAGATGTAACAAGACAGTCTTACTCACAGTTCTCCTTTTAGGTTGATAAATGGGATCTTTCAGATGAAAGGTCCAGGCAGCAGGGAGCCATCGGCTTTTCCAACTTTGCTCACTCTTAAGGCAGGAAAAGTGGCAGCAAAAATCTTCCTCCCCGATCCACAAGAAACAAAATCTTTACACAAATGTCCAAAACTGAACACTCCTGCAGCAGCAGGTCACCACCAGCTTGTGAGATGGAGCAGGCAGACTTTCCTAACCTGGTCACCCCAGACAAGGGACTTCCCCGTAATCCCTTCCTGGGCCCAGAACCAGGGCTCTCACAGGAAACTCCAAAAATAATCAAAAATGGAGGCAACCCAACCAAAGAAGTGGCATACTGGAAGGAGTTAAGTCTTCCACCTATCTTGGGGGGTCATTTATCAAAGTGCTATATGGCATTTTCGCTTGCGTTAAGGCGTTTTCGCATGAAAAAAACACCTTTAACGCATGCGAAAACACCATAACGCATAGTGCGGTGCAAATTAGAAAAGGGGGAGGAGTTTGGGGCGGGATTTGTAGCCAAGTGGGCTGGCAATTTATGAAGCCATATCGCACGGCTTTAGTGCGTAATCACGCTGCGATGTTTTTGCAAGTTTTTAACCTCCTGGAGATCCAGCCTAGCTATCAGGGCCCTTCTACAACCACTGGAGGACAGCGAGAGAGAGAGAGAGCCTAGCCATAATGCCCTCATACTAGGGAGGTATTTATACCTCGCTGACCACTCCAGCAGCCTCACTGGAGGTGCAAAATGGTACTCCCCTCCCTCCATTTCCTAAATCCTAGCTCAAGGTTGGGAACTAGGACCTTCTAGTGGAGATCCCAAAGGGTTGTCACATTTCCAAAAAAGGAAAAATTGTAGTAATACATTACCCCCCCCCCCCCGAAGACTATGAATTATGACTCCTAAGCTCTTCCTGCCTAAACCTGGGTATTTCAACGTAACTCACTCCAAATCCTAATCTTTTCATTTCCTCTGCCACTCTACCTCTTTTCTCCCTCTTTTCCCCTGCTCCTCATCCCTAGTCCACTTTCCTTCTTCCCCTTTCTCCAAACCCCATGCCTGATCCTCCTCCCTTCCTTGCCCCATCCCTGAGGTCTCCTCCCTGTACTGTACTATTGATTCTTGGGATCACTTTTCTTCACCAAATAAAAATGGAAAACAAAAAAAACAAATGAAATGAAAAAATATATTTTTTTTTTGTTTCAAATGAACCTGCTAAATGACTCGTCGGCCCCGGGAGTCTCGCAGCAGCGGGGAGCCGCAGTAGACACATTCCACCCACGTTGACCCCCCCGCCGGGCCTCCGACTCTGCCGCTCCTTCCCGGCCGGGACACGGCCGAGCTCCATCCGGGCCCTCTCGCATACCCCGGGCGTCCTAGGCGCGTGCGCGTCACCTGACCCCTTTTTAAAGGGCCCTCTATGGGAAGTGCCACGGCTCCTCCCTCATGGCCCCGGCCTATATACGGCAAAGCCTGCTCCTCCTCAGTCCTTGCCTTGGCTACTCGGCTCCTGCTTCTGTTCCTGGAAGTTCCGTTCCTGTGTTCCTGCAATCTGACCCACACCTGTACCCGGACTAGGAGATTCTCTGCTTGCCAAGACCTACGCCTGTACCCGAACCATGAGATTCGCCGCCTGCCACGACCCTGGCCGGTGCTCCGTCTTCGAGAGTCGCCTTGCCAGGTTCCACACCATACCCAGACTCCAAGCTCTCGCCCCCGTCCTTACGGTTCCTGAGACCCCCATGGAAGTCCAGCTGGCCCCAGTACCCAAGGGCTCAGCCTGAGGGGAACGAGGGCTGGCAGTGGTGAAGCTCCAGCGGGGTCTCAGTCTACTTACAGACTCGCCTGCCGACAGTGGGGACCCGTGGGGCTCCTCCCCACTGGTAGTGCCAACTCCCCCTCGGCCCAGAGATCCACGACCCGTAATATAATCCAACCAAGCCACTTCATCATTCAACCTTTACCTTTATTAATCTGATCTTCATCACCCTCCTATCCACCCCGTGCTAACTCCAAGGAATAAATGAACTGGTCAATAAATAATTAAGAGCCTTTCCAGACATAATCCCACATTCTTATTTCATCTTGCAAGCCTGATCAAATAGCCAGGACTTGTCCTTTTTCCTAGAAGACGGATAACCTGCTCACTATCAGAAGCTGATTTAATTATTTTGGAATCATTTCTATCTATATTTATATGCACCTGAACTCCTTTGACTTCTTCACATGCCCTCTATCAGAATACACTTATCTTTCTTCCTTTAAGGGTGTCCTTTGTTTATGATGAACCATGTGTTCCTTAGCAACTGTCAGTTTCCCCACAGGATCTAGTTAAAAATTTGGTTTATCTCCTTTTCAAATTTTATGTATTTAATTTATCAAATTCTAGAACACAGTCTTGGCCTCAGATAGGGTTACCTGAAATGGTGTACAACATAATTTCAAACATCATGTATGAGCATCTTTTTAAATGTTTGTGCGAGTAGCTGAGATCCATGCTGGTTAAGAAGGAGCTCGTCCCATTAGTGTAGGCCTGCCCCCTTTTCAAAATGATGCCCAGTTCTCAACGAATCTAAAGGCCTTCTCCTTGCACACAGTCCTGTGTGTTGAACTGAAGGCATTTCTGAGACGGCTACCCTGGAGGTTCTGGACTTCAAGCTCCTATCTAGAAGCCTAAATTTGGGTTCCAGAGCCTCCCTACTACATCTTCCTACCTCACGGGTACCCACTTGTACCATGACAGCCATGCCCAGCAATCTCTAAAACCATATCTAGGTGACACATGAGATCCACTACATGTCTACCAGGCAGGCAAATTTCTAAGCAGGGGTGTATATTCATCAGAAACAATGTCCCATTTTGTTTCATTTTTTAAATGAAAAAAAAACAAAAAACAAATGAAAATGTTAGCTTTCATTCAGTTGGTTTTAAAAACAGGTCACCCTGTTGCAAAAGAATCAGAATGAAACCACAAAACCTTCCTGGGCCTTCCCTCTATCTCAGTGGTTCCCAACCCTATCCTGGGGACCCCCCCAGCCAGTCGGGTTTTCAGGATATCCACAATGAATATGCATGAGAGAAAATTTGCATGTTATGGAGGCAGTGCATGCATATTCATTGTGGATATCCTGAAAACCAGACTGGCTGGGGGGGGGGTCCCCAGGACAGGGTTGGGAACCACTGTTCTATCGCCCACAGTGTCCTTGGATCTTCTTACCCCCAAATCTTCTTTCCTCATGGAGAAGGAGCCATCCTCCTGCCCTGCCAGAGTTACAGTTGTGAATGGCGCCAGTATCCACTTCCTCCATTCAAGAACCTGGCACTGGACTTCTAATCTAGAGCTATCATTGTGTATGATAATGTGGGATCACATTTCTTATTGTTAGGAGTCGTTTTCTGTTTTGGGGTTTTTTTTTCCCTTGGTTTTATTTGTTTCAGGAAATAGTGCATGCTTTTTGGAAACAGTGGACGTGTTTTGGAAATAGCACACACTGTTTCCAAATGGCACAAACTATTTGCCGAAGCAAAAAAAAAAAAAATCTGAATGTTGACAGTTTTTATCTAGTTTGAAAACAAAAGAAAACAAGGGTGTTTCATTGCATTTTTTTCATTTAATTTTCAAATAATTGCACATCCCTATTTAAAAAATGCAAAATGCACTGCAGACACATTAACCCAAAAATCTTACTTGCATCTTGGGGAGATGTAGTTAAGTGTTTGCATTATTGTCTGCATGAATGCACATGCTTTCCATCTATGGTAATGCGTGCCTCATTTGCATCTCACTGACATTACTCCTCAGGAGTGGAGGAGTAATCTAGTGGTTAAAGCAGCAGGCTGAGAACCAGGCTTCAAATTCTGCATATTTAACTGATATTCATTGTGACTCTAGGCAAATCACTTTACCCTCCATTGTCTTAGGTAGTTAATTAGATTGTATGGAGGATCTACCAATTCTACCTGAATTTTTATTCACCTTGAGCTCAGATTTGGAAAGGTGGAAGTGGTGGAGACCAAAACTGTGAAGGATTTCAAAGGGGCGTGGGATAAATACTGTGGATCCATAAAGTCTAGAGGATGTGAATGAAGAGAAGAGGCATGGGAGTGGCTCGCGGGAATGACAGCTACTATCTGGAGATAAATACCCTTATTCAATAAACATACACACGGTTAATGCGACTCCAACATTGCTCTATGCTTCAATGGCAAGAGGAAATGTGGAAAAAAGGATTTGCATTCACAAAAAAAGCGGGGGAGTAGCTTGCTTGTTGCGGCGGTTACTACCCCAAACCAAATAAGTCTGATACTTCACTTTCAATGCATATCCGGCATAGCTCTCTGCTTCAATGGCAGGGGGGAAGAGGAAAAGAGGAAAACAAGGTCTGAATTACATAGTCTGGGTAAACAAATAATTATGGGTGTAGCTTGCTTTTTATGGTGGTTACTACCCCGAATCAATTAAGCCTGATACTTCACTTGGAATACATATCCAGCGCAACTCACTGCTTCAACGGCAGGGGGGAATAAGAACATAAGAACATAAGAAATTGCCATGCTGGGTCAGACCAAGGGTCCATCAAGCCCAGCATCCTGTTTCCAACAGAGGCCAAAACCAGGCCACAAGAACCTGGCAATTACCCAAACACTAAGAAGATCCCATGCTACTGATTTATTTTCAGACATCTACTGATTTTTATTCAGACATCAACCATCAAGGACTGAATGACACAGGCTGGGTAAACAAATAAGCGTGGGAGTAGCTTGCTTATTGCGGCAGTTACTACCCCTAACCAATTAGGCTTGATACTTCACTTAGATGCAGCTCCAGCACTGCTCTCTTCATCAGCGGTGGGGGTGGAAGGTAACTAGAACCAAAAAGTTACTAATAAGGGCCGAGAGTAACAGATAAATATGAGGAAAACAAAAAAAGTGTGAAAGCTTGCTGGGCAGACTGGATGGGCCATTTGGTCTTCTTCTGCCGTCATTTCTATGTTTCTATAATTGAATTTTAAAAGTCCATGAATCTGCATGGTTAATGCAATTTTAGTACTGGTTATTACAGCTACTGATGTTCTGGTAAAGTATCTGTATCAAACGTTAAGAAAAGGGTTTCTGCTTCCATTGAAGTTACTGTATTAAAGACACTGATGGCTTCATAATCAGAAATTCTTTTATATGGTCCACAGATCGACTCTTATGATGTGACTGTTTCAGAGGACCTCGGGGAAATTTACCTGGTAAGAATTGAGAAACAGAAGTATTGGTACGAAGATGACTGGTACTGCAAATTCATCACTGTGAAAACACCCTGTGGAGATTACTTGGAATTTCCCTGCTACAGATGGATTACTACCAATAAGGAAATTGTACTCAGAGATGGAAGAGGTCGGTAGCTTTCATTATAGACTGTAAAATTTATGGGCCATGTAGAAGATTTATTGATTTCTATACCTTTGGGACTACAGCGTTTCTACAGTTACTATGGGCTTTGTATACTGATAGGAAATAGTTGGGTTACTGGATTCTAGGATTAAGCCAGCCTGTAGGACCATGATCTACCCACATCACTACACGTTCATGTCATTTGGAAAGCATGCTCCAGACTTCTTATATTGCAAAGCTCGTTCACATTGTTTGTTGGCCATCGCTCCTCCACAATCCGATAATGTCTTTCCAGTCCATTTTTAAGTTCATTCTGAGAACTCTTAACATTTATGTTGAGACTCCAGGCCTTGTGCTTCTAGGGTGGCCTCAGCTCTTCCTTGATTTTCCCTTGATAGTTTCTTTTTCCATATTCAAATCAGAAATGTAACAGTGCATCTCAAGCAGTCCCACTCACCATGCAGCAATGGTGTAGTTGAATCAGTTCTGTTCACTGCCTGGCCATGATACATGTGAGCAATTTTAGTCACTGCACAGCAGCTTGCGGTGCCTGCAGTTTCAATCAGTGACCAGCAGGATGTTTGAAGAAGGGGTTGTTTGAAGGGGGAGTCAGATGCAGGAGGAGTTTGAGGGTTGGATTATCAGGACAAGGATTGGTTGTGAAGAATGAGAAGAGGGAATGAAAGATCAACTGGAGGATGTAAAAGAGGAGCTAGTGGGTAAGAGAACATCAGATGGGGGATGTGAGAGAAAGATTGGAGGGGAGGAGAGTAGGCTGGGAGGGGGATGGGGATGAGAGTGAGAAAGGAATGGGGGATGGAGTGAGAGGAAGGGAATGACAGAGGATCAGCTGGGATTATAAGAAGGGCTTGGAGGTGAGAGATGATCAGATGTGGATGTGAAAAAGACTAAAGGGAGTGAGAGAGGGGGGTGGGCTAGGGAGGTGAGAGGAGCTGGGTTTTTTAAGAGGGGATCTCGTGGAGGCATGGAGGTTGAGAGAGAGGGCCCACTGGAGGCAACGAGGGAAGGAGAGGAGGTCTTCAGTAGGGGGGTAGAGATTGAAGAAGGGGGTGGAGGTTGAGAGAGAGGTTTTTCTAGAGAGGATGGAAGTTGAGAGAGGAGATCAGCTTGAGTGCAGGGAAGGTGAGAGTGAAGTAGTTGTTAAAGGGTACTGCATCCCTGCTAATTTGTTCTGGCCATCTTCTGAGGTCATGTGAGGTTACAGCATGCTAATTTTATCATGTGAACCAAAAGCATGCCGTTTATCAAGCTCCTACCATGGGAAAAATCCTGTACTTTTTAGCAAGTATGCACATGGGATAAAAATGTAATGACATTCAAATAATTTAAACAGCATGGTAATGATCTCATTAGTCATTACCATGCTATTTACTAAGACCCTGGGACCAGGAACTAAATTCTAAGGCCACTCTTAGCATGTGAAATTTAGCCTCTGATCCCAGGCTATCGTAATCTAGTGCAGGGGTGTCCAACTTTGGCCCTCAAAAGCCACAAACAGGCGGTTTTCAGGATATCCACAATGAATATGCATGAGATAGTTTTGTATGCACTGCCTCCAGTGTATACAAATCTGTCTGATCCATATTCATTGTGGATATCCTGTTTGTGGCTCTTGAGGATTGGAGTTGGCTACCCCTGGCCTAGTGCAGGGCTGGGGTCCATGCACTACAAGTTTACTAAAGGGTCAGGGGAGGTAATGATCTTGGCAAACAGCCCCCCCCCCACACACACACACACATACACCCAATCAGCACCTACCACTCCTTCATTCTGGCTTGTTTCCTCCTCATAAGTCTATACTCTGGTACAAGTCCCGCCCCCCCCTCCCCCCCAACTCTGCTTACCTTCTACCATAACCAGCAATGAGGTTCTGCTCCTGCCCAGCAGCACATCACACTTTGAACTATGCTGGAGTATGGGCTTGGAGGCGTGGGCTGAATGAAGGGGGATGAGTTAAATCAGACTATGAGCTTGGGGTATTGGAAGACTGGAATGGGGTTAGGACTATGCTAAGTTATGAACTTGTAGAGGGAGATCAGAATGAAGTTGTGGGGGGATCAGATGTAAAGGAGGATGGTCTTAGGGATTTTTACTTGGGAATGGAAGCAGGAGAGGGGAGAACAGTGTGTGTGTGTATGTGTATGTATGTGTATGTGTGTGTGTGTATGTGCAGCAGTAATCAGGGCTGAGTGGGTGACTCCCTCATGCTAACCTCAGGAGAGCCAGAATATACTGTGTGTACATAAGAACATAAGACTTGCTATATTGGGTCAGACCAAAAGTCCATCAAGCCCAGTATCCTGTCTCCAATAGTGGCCAATCCAGGTCACAGGTAACTGGTAGGATCACAAAGAATACAACAATTTCATGCTGCTTATCCAAAGAATTAGCAGTGTATTTCCACAACTCCACCTTAATAACAGAGAATATCATAATGCCTCTGTATCGCTCCATGGTATGATCTCATCTTGAGTATTCCGTGCAGTTCTGGTCACCATGTCTCAAGAAAGACATAGCAGAATTAGAAAAGGTACAGAGAAGGGCAACCAAAATGATAAAGGGGATAGAACGATTCCCCTATGAGGAAAGGCTCTTCAGGACTCTTCAGCTTGGAGAAAAGACTGCAGAGGGGAGAAATGATAGAGGTCTATAAAATAATGAATGGAATGGAAAGAGTAAACTTTAATCAGATGTTTACTCTTTCGAAAAATAGAAAGACCAGGGGACACACAATGAAGTTACTGGGTAATACATTTAAAACTAATAAGAGAAAATACTTTTTTACTCAGTGCATAATTAAGCTCTGGAATTTGTTGCCGGAGGAAGTGGTGAAAGTGTAGCTATGTTTAAAAACAATGTTTAAAAACAGTTTGGACAAGTTCCTCTTGTAATTTCTCATAATCCTCTTGTGATTTAACAACTTTGAATAATTTTGTGTCATTGCCAAATCTGATCATCTCACTTGTTCCTATTTCCAGGTCGTTTATAAATATGTTAAAAAGCAGTGGTCCCAGAACAGATCCCTGGGGCACTCCACTATTCATCTTTCTCCATTGGGAAAGTTTACCATTTAGCCCTACTCTCTGTGTTTTCTATCTTGTAACCAGTTCCCAATCCAAAACAGGTCACTGCCCCTTATCCCAGGACTTTTTCATTTCCTAAGAAGTCACTCATGAGGGATATATAAAGATCATGTGTGCTGATAAGTTATGCTCACTTTAATGCAGCCTTTTGAATGTGTATTATTTCTGGGGGTAGGATGTCTGTTGATAAATGCATGCTAAAATTGGACTCCCTCTCATTTTAGTACATAGTACCTGGACTCAGCAGTTAACAGTCCAATGAGCAAGCCCACACAAATGCCAGAAGATGACATGTCATATTAAGTTTTGAGGGTTGTTTTTGGTTTGTTTTTGTTTTATGGCCTGGCAATTTCCTACTGCCCTTTTATACTTTCATCTTGATTATAATCTGTTTAGATGGTTATGGCAAGTGTCAAAAAAGGCATCAGCTGAAGATAATACTAAAATCAGGAAAAGAATTAATCACTCATAATTCAAGATTGTGAAAAACACAATTCACGTCTTGTCTTACAGAAATCTTTTATTTTTTATGAATTTATCAATGTTTTCATCTGCCTTATTTAAGCATATTGCCTTTATAACATTTAACAATCTTTTTGTAAAATATTCTTGTGCATTCATGTACTTTGATCTCACTTTTACATCATGCTATCATGGGATCCTACAGAGACAAATGTAATTATATTACATTGTGTGTTTTTCATGTGGCCCAGGGCCTAAATTTGGTAATATGCCACTAATGTTTCCATTTTTATCTAAGTTCAGATTTTGGCACTTTACCTCTGTTTTTTGGTTATATGTGATTTTGCTGTTAACAAAAGGAGTATGGCATAGTTCTTAGCTGCTTCTTTAAATAAATGGACATCCAGGGGGAGCCTGCCTTGATTACTATAAACTTATGCTCAGGGTGGAAGTGGGCTCCCTACTGCAATAAGACTGAGAGATTATACAGATGCTTGGTGAATCTTCTGATTTGCCCAGCCACTATGGAAACTGGAGTATTGTCTGTCTAGGCTCTCAGTGCTTTGTAGCATTTAGGTGTCCTATGAACCACAGCTACTTTGCAGGAATTTCCAAGGACTTCGCTGAGATGTACTGTTCAGAAGAACTCAGTGACAGAATGCGAGTATTGACAAGATTTTCTTGAAGAAGGACTTAGGATATTTGAGAACCAGATTAAGAAGAATTCAGTAGGACTAGGGGGTCATGATTTGAAACTCCAGGGAGGAAGACTTAGAACCAATGTCAGGAAATATTTCTTCACGGAGAGGGTGGTGGATGCCTGGAATGCCCTACCAGAGGAAGTGGTGAAGACAAACTGTGAAGGATTTCAAAGGGGCATGGGCTAAACATTGCACATCCCTAAAGACTAGAGGATGGGAATGAATGAAAAGAGGCATGGGGGTAGCTTGCTGGAATGGAAGATACTACCCTTATCCAATAAACCATCATACAGTTAATGCAACTCCAACATTGCTCTCTGCTTCAATGGCAAGGGGAAATGTAGAAAAGTGGATTTACATTTAGACAACAACCAACAAAGACATTGAACTGTACAGTCTGGGAAAACAAATAAGCATGGGGGTAACTTGCTTGATGTGGCGGTTACTACCCTTAACCAATAAGCCTGATATCTCACTTTTGATGCAACTCCAACATTGCTCTCTGCTTCAACAGCAGGGGGTGGCAGGAAATTGGAATCAAACAGTAAACCAAGGGCCCTGACCTTGGCGGTCTGTGAAATTGATAAGTAGGGGAAACTGATAAGTATGGGAGCTTGCTGGGCAGACTGGATGGGCCGTTTGGTCTTTTTCTGCCATCCTTTCTATGTAAGATCTGAATAATATGTTAAAGGAGGAGGACATTTGAAGTATGTTTATTTTGCTGTGCTACTTATCTCTGCTGTTAAATCCTGTGATTCATTCATTTAGTGATTTTTATTATTATGAATTGACTTCTTGAAGCCCAAGAAGAATACAAGTTTATAATTTTGCAACATAGTCCAGTGAATGGGCTGTGGGTCCGAGATGTGAGTCTGCCACTGCAGGGATTGAAGATTGAAGGTTTGCTGAGGAAATGCAGTCAGATGGACACAGAGAGAAAAGGGGGGATTTTGATACTGTCTCTATCCAGCAGGAGAGAATACAGCCCTTGCCTCTGCGCCAGATCCAGTTCAGCATCTACCTGATCATTTTGTGAATTTTGAACTGACAGAGGCTGATGCCAGGATCACAAAAACCCAGTATTAGAGACTCTTTCATTTTATGTGCCCCAAGAAGAAGCTACATTTGCAATGTTGTATTATAAATGGTTAGTTCTTTTTTTATTTTGGGGTGGTAATAGCACCGTAAGACTTCATTTACATCTATCTAAGGTTCATTTTTCCATATTTTATAACTCCTCTCAACTTCATTTTGCTCAGCCATTGAAGCAATGGTCCTCAGCCAGAGGGCTACAACCTCCACTGGAACATGAAATCATAGGCACTGAAATTGGTCTCTATGTATGTATTGTCCTTGCTCAATGCCTCTCCTGCCCCAGGGGCTGAGAACGCTACTTCTACAGCAAGGCTAGGCAGCTCTGGTCCTGGAATGACCGGTTTGTGGCATTCCAGGACTGGAATTGAGTCCCTCAGCATTCCCAGCCTTGTATGTCTCTTCCTGGGACCAGAACCCAGGTTCTCTGCATGGAAGCACACAGTACAGCCCACTGATCCACTGGGCTGGTCGATTGCTAAGATTTAAAAAAAAAAAAAAAAAAAAAATTCATGGCCATGGCAGTGAGCAGCAGGTGAAGATAAACAACATTTGAAAAAGTGTTATTTCACATCGCAAAATATTTGTACTTCTGGCATTTGTGCAGGCTTACTCTTTTTGGATGGCCATTCACTGTGATATAACAGGTTAGTATATGGGGGCAGTCCTATCCTTCTTCATAACTTTTTTTTTTTTTGTGTTAATGCTTTATCTTCACCTTGCTGCTGTTATTCTCTTCACAGCAAAGTTGTCTCGAGATGACAAAATTCAGATTCTGAAGCAACACAGACGGAACGAGCTGGTAGAGCGCCAGAAACACTTCAGGTGCCCTTGCTGAAGTTACTTCAGCTTTCCTTTTTGTTCAAGGTTCAGCTTTTGTATCTTGGTTAAGGATCATACTGTAGCTTATGCCGCAAAGTAGGCAGCTCCGGTCCGGGAGTGCCACAAACAGGTGTGGTTTTCAGAACATCCACACTGAATAATATGCATATAATGGAGGCAGTTCATGCAAATATACCTCAGGTATATTTGTAACCCCTGGGCTGAGGTCTTCACTGGCCACCCTCAATTCCAAGGGCTTGAGCTTTCAAACCTCCTTTAATGACCTTAAATTCATCTCTGAGTTCCAAGATTCCCTGGCGGGGGCGGGGGTGGGGGGTGGAGACTTCTTCAAGGCGCCGAGCATTGTTAAGACAGTCTTCACATGTGGCTGTAATAATCACACTGGAATCTAATTGTGGTTTTCAGCTTAACTTTACTGACATTTGATGGTGCAATAGTGAAATGACTATTTACAAGTCCTTATGCAATCCAATTCATTCACTTTACATTTTTGGTTCTTTAATAAATCTGTGAGTTAGTAACACTTAATGCAGATTTTCTTCTATTCTAGGTCCTTGTCAATTGTAAAGGTAGTTTAGAAGTTCTTCTTATCCAATTCAGTTGATACTCTTTAAAAGTCCCTTAAGGCAGTGGTTCTCAACCAGTGAGTCAGGACACACTGATGTGTTACCAAGGAATGGAAGGTGCATCACCAGAAATTTGACATAGCAAGCCTATGCTTTCTTTAACAGTCATATGTGCCTGCTGCTTGAGGAGTGTGCAGAGTAAGGAGCTGGTGCTTAAAATTCCTTCTCACCACTCCCTGTAGCAGCTTTTCCCTCAACCCTGGCTATCACTGCCACCAACAATCCAAGCCAGAAATGCAGGCATGCTGTATCCTGCCCCTGCCCTCCTGCGGCACCTCCCCCTCCCTCCTGCTTCTTGGAGTTTCAGTTTTTCTGTGTGTGCTTGTTTATAATTTATGGTCTTTTATTCTGTATTTAGATAAGGGTCAATCTGCATTTTGCATGTTTGACAGAGGTGAAGGATTCTGCTAACTAGGATGCAGATTCTGTTTAGGAATCTAAAGCAGTCTGGCTTTTTTTGTTTTTCCAATAGTAAGTGTACTGTGTTCTATATTTGCAGTCTTGCTTTTTCATAGGTAAGGTTGTTGCTGTTCAAGTCCTGGGTGTTAGTACACTTGTGGTATGGTTGGTATGCTATGTAATTTCTAAATGTCTGTTTAGCAGGTTTTCATGCTATTTCACGAAGTGGCTGGCAGGGAAGGGATTTTGAAGTACTATCTATTACTGAGGGGATATCAGAATTTGAATATATATTTTGTATGATGAATTGAAAGGGGATATTTCCTAATTCTGCTCTGTATAAACTCCAGAAGAGCTCAGGACTTTCTGAGGTTGACTGAAATGCGTAAGAGTTTGTCTGTATCAAAAAAACAGTGTGCTGCATATGCATATCAGACTCAGATTTCTCCCTGATGCAGTAAGCAAAGATTACATATTTTGTGAAAAAAATAACATTTAATAATGATATTTTATAAGCAGTTTTTGAAATTAAAGAATGTTATCGTTCATCTGCATCATTTTCAACAATAAAATATCTAGGATTTATTTTTTAGTATTAGCTGTTACACACATGAGCATCATCTGTCAGGTGTGTCATGAGGGAAAAAAGATTGAGAACCACTGCCTTAAGGCATACATCTGTCCAGATGAAAAGAATTTACTCCTTTATTTATTTATTTATATTTGATTACTGCAAATACCATAGCCCTAGGCGGTTCACACTAAAACATAACATAGTCAGTGATTAGAATAATTTAAAACAAACATAAGCAAAGAAAAAAGAATGAGCCCTCTTTTGCCCTTCCCATCACACTTCACACAATACTCTGCAATTTAATACTTTCAACATAGGAAAAAAAGGAACTTTTATAGCTTGAAATGAGACAGTTCAGCAGCCTTAAATAAGAAAACAAAACAAAACAGAGGCTTCCAAAGTTTGAACACATATTCAAATACTAAACTGAAAATAGCTTTAAACATCATCTTTGTGCATGAGACAACTCTCAGCTTATACAGGATGGCGTTCTATAGCTCTGGTGCCACCACATAGAAGGCATGTTTGTGTGTTTCGGTAAAACATGCCTGACACACTGATGGCACATCAAGCAAGCCTCTCTGTGATGATCACAAAGCATGAGGAGGATTATAGAGACATACAGGCCACGTTTGGATGCGCGTTTTCGACGCGCTAGCTTTACCCCTTATTCAGTAAGGGGTAATAGTGCGTCGAAAACGCGTGTCCAACCCCCCCGAAACTAATAGCGCCCGCAACATGCAAATGCATGTTGATGGCCCTATTAGTTATTCCCACGCGATTCAGTAAGTAAAATGTGCAGCCAAGCTGCACATTTTACTTTCAGAAATTAGCGCTTACCCAAAGGTAGGCGTTAATTTCTGCTGGCACCATAGCGATATTAAGTTGGAGGTCCCAAAAGTTAAAAATAATTTAAAAAAAAAATTTTTAATCGGCCTGCGGCTCGAAAACTGGACGCTCAATTTTGCCGGCGTCCGGTTTCCGAACCCGTGGCTGTCAGCGGGTTTGAGAACAGACGCCGGCAAAACTGAGCGTTGGCTGTCAAACTCACTGACAGCCGCCGCTCCTGTCAAAAAAGAGGCGCTAGGGACGTGCTAGTGTCCCTAGCGCCTCTTTTTACCGCGGGCCCTAATTTGAAAATTTTTTTTACTGAATTGCGCGAGCCGGGAGAACGGAACTGTGATCGCTGCCGGCTTTTGCAGGCCCGCCCCCCCATTACTGCCGGATTTTCTAAGGTCTGCGACCTTAGAAAATCCAGGCCTTAGTAGGGCTTTAAACATACTCATTGTGGAAATCCTGAAAATTAGACTTTTGAGGGGCACTCCAGGACTGGCGTTGCCTATGCCTGGCTTATGCATTTTCAGAAAAGGATGAAATTTATGTTGTCAAAGTTCTACACTTCTTTTCTCCTGTAGAGGATGAAGGAGAGGAGAGTAAGGCAGCGGAGGATCTCAGAAAGGAAAGAGTATAGTTAGAAGGAAAGATAGGGGGTTGATGGGTATGCAAGAGATCAACAGATAAAAAAATAGTAGAAGGAGAGGCAGTGCAGAGCCTAGAAAAAATTGTTCTGGTTCTTTACACAGGTGGAAGGAGTGGCACCCAGGCTTCCCACTCAGCATCGATGCACACCACCACAGCGAACTCCCTCGTGACATTCAATTTGACAGTGAAAAAGGAGTCGACTTTATTTTAAATTACACCAAAGCGTAAGTTTTACCATGGGACAAATTAAAGGTGGAGTCTGATTGTAAATAACTGGAGCTCAACATATTGTATGAGACAGGACCTGTTTCACTGACTTCCCTCTTCCAAATGACCATGCCAAATGCCTGCTGTTTATAAAAATGACCAGAAAAGCTGTAAACACCAGTAATTGTAGTAAATGTCTTGTTGGCCTTCCCATTCATTTCCTCTGCCCATACAATTATTAATACACTTTCATGCCCTGCCTAAGTGCCCTATCAAAGATAAATGCATCAGCACACATACTGTACTCACGGAAGACAATTTTCAAAGCCATTTTCCTGAGTAAATGGCATGGACTCACAAGTCTACAATTTGTCTCAATCCGCATGTAATTTAACTACTCTGAATAATTTTGTATCATTTGCAAATTTGACCACCTCACTCGTCGAATCCCTTTTCCTGCAGATAAGCAGGATGAATTAGCCACGCTGTCTGGGACGTCCTCCTGGCGGCCCGAGGTGAGAACTTCTCTCAGAATGTTAGAGCTGTGTTCCTGCGTGTCTGCGGGGTCCCGTTCCCACGCAACTACTTGCATCGCCTCAGTTTTTTGCTTTCCTCTGCAGCTAACAGATGCGGGTCTTCTCTCTCGCACCTCTCAAGTTCTTCATTGCACTTTTTTCTTCTTTTTCTTCTCTTTCTTCTCTTAGGTGAACCCCAAAATGCACTTTTCAGTGCTCTAATGGCTCCGAAAACCCCAGGATTTAAATTCTGCCAGTGTGGCAAGATTATATCCATCACTGATGGTCATAATTATTGCTGCCTATGCCTGGGGCCGGACCATGATCAGGCATCCTGCTGCAATTGTGGCACGATGTCTCCGCGGGCCCAATGACAACGGGCCACCAAGATAGCCAGGCTCCGGGAGCTGGAGGGAGCCTCTGCTCCACCCACTCATCTCTGGGCAGGGAACCCAGAAAAGCAGAGGCACAGAGAAGAGCCAAACTCAAAAAAGCCTCCGGGATTGAAGCACCCCAAGGAGTTGGGAAGAAAGGGCACGAGAGTAAAACCCCGACAAGGACCTAGTGTGTTGAGCATCAAGACGCAGAAGAAAAAGTCCGTCCCTGCACCGAGTCCATCGACTGACTCAGCATCGAATCAAAGTAGCTGACTCACCAACGCACGAAGTACGACACACAGTGTGGACCAACGCAAGATTCAAGATGTGAAGCATCGGCCGATGCATCACCCAAAGCAAGCGTCCATTGACGCTGCATCGAAGCAGTCGACACCGAATCATATGTCAGTGAAGACACCGACACCGGGACATAAAGCAAAGGATAAGTCCCACCATATTGGATCGATGCACTTGATGCAAAAGCGTAAGGTGTCGCGGGAGTGAAACTAATAAATGGTCTTCACACATAGAGAATTAGAGGGCTTGGGAGCTTCGGACATAGACATTCTTCACGTCTCTGAGCGCTCTTCATCAGCATTGGACAGGGACAGTGGTCTTACGGAGCATTGAGCTACCTCAAGGCAGGAGAGACCAATGCCCCAGAAACCATTGGGTAAGCATCCTCAGTCTCAGGGTTGAGATATGAGACATCTAGAACCCTACATCGTCAGACCGCCACCGACCACCTCTGAAGCTAAAAGGTCTGGACTTGAGACAGTCCTTGATGTCTCACTACCTATGAAAAAGAGGAAAAGAACCTCATCCTTCTCCCATTCCATGCTGGGTGCGGCCTCACAGGCAATATCGCAGATCACAGAATCCTCAAAACATTTTCTAATACTTTGGATTCAGGTCAACAACCAGTGTCACTTTCTAGCCCTAGCCCATCAGAAAAGGAATCAGTGCACTCTGTTCCTTCTCCCCCCTCCCCCCCCCGGGAAGTATCAGGAGATGATGAAGAAATAGTAGAAATGGATCCAGTGGATCCCAGACCAGACCGTGAACTGGAGTTTTCCTCTCCACCCTTTCCATGCTCCTCGACGGGCATACCCTCCGGCACCCCAGAGGACTCACCGGAGCCATCTTCTCCGGAGGACCTTTCGTATTCAAAATTTATTGAAAAAGTAGGATCCTTCTTGAAGATTGAAACCAAAAAGCTACCGGATGGTAGGTCGGAGGTTCATGGCATCCTAAAAATTTTCGATGTACCTGGAAACCAACAGTTCTCCCTTCACACTCATTTCTGGATGAGATTAAGAATAAGGCATGGGAATCAACTTTTTCTGCGTCCCCTACGTCCAGAAAATTGGACCTAAAGTTCAGGATGAGAAAATCCCTACATTATGGACCATTTCAGTTACCACAATCATCTGTGGTAGTAGAATCAGCTGTGAAACAAGCCAAGAAGACCAAGCTCTATTCCAACACATCCCTGGGCAAAGATAGCTGAAACCTTGACGATTTTGGTAAGAAGGTATTCCAAGGTGCTATGCTGAATGTAAACATTCAGAAACATCAATTTTATATTACAAAGTACCTTTATGAGTGCCTTCAAGGTCTGAAATCAGAAAGGGACCAACCGCGGGTGATCAGCTGTGAAATCCAGCTACAGAGGACATGGAGGAAGGCCTGCATCATTTACTCTGCACCTTATATATAAGGGTTTCAAGATGTTGGCTCGTACTTCGGTGGCTTCCATCATGGCCAGAAGAATAGCCTGGCTAAGAGCGAGTGCCATTCGTGACAATGTGCAAGAGAAATTAATGGACCTACCATGCAAGGGTGACAACTTATTTGGAGATAAACTCCATGAGACAGTTTCCCAACTCAAAGAGTAAAATGCCGCAGTGTCCTCACTCACCTCACCAACAGACCTCCACTAGACACTATTACCCGTCTATCCAAGATGCTCTTGAAGACTGTTCTCATCATACTGGTCCTCAGTGTACCAGGAACAGAGACAACAACCACAACAGACCCAATCAGGGAGCTGTAACAGGACCCAGCACACTCAGATATAGTCTCAAAATGTTGGCCAGAAGTTGTAGCAGCCTTTTTGAGCATAACTCAGCCTAGCTACTGGGAGTGGTCAGCAGCCACCTAGCTTCCTTTTCACAAGCTTGGAGCTAAAAGATCATTGGGTTCTCAGCATAGTGCAGGATTGTGGCCAATTCTGGACCTTCGAGCCTTCAATCAATTTATTCTATAGGAGAAATACAAGATGACTGCCCTCAAGTCCATTCTGCCTTTGCTGCAACCCAATGACTGGATGTGTTCCTTGGACCTCAAGGATGCCTACAGACACATTCCAATGCACCCTTCTTCTTGGTGCTATCTTTGTTTCCAAGTGAACGCTCAGCACTACCAATACAAAGTCCTGTTGTTTGGTCTGTCATCAGCACCCAGAGTATTCACAAAATGTTTAGCAGTAGCTGTGACCCACCTTCGCAAGAAGGGAATAAAAGATTTTCCCTACCCAGACGATTGACTAATAGTGGCTCTGAGTCATAAACTACTCTGCACCCATCAGATTTGAACAATCACCTGCTTAGAAAATCTAGGTTTCATCATCAATTACAAGAAGTCCAATCTCAATCCCTCTCAAGTCCTACAATTTATAGGTACAATCATAAACATGATTCTTTGCAGAGCCTATCTACCTGCAGACAGGATTCAAACCTTTTGAGACCTAGCTTCAATGTTGAAAACCCTATCAAACCCCATGGCGTGTCAGATTCTCACAGTGCTAGAGCATATGGCTACGGCAATGTATGTAGTACCACATACCCGCATGTGCCGGCTGCAGTGGGGTCTCAAAACTCAGTGGTCTCAATGCTTCCATCCTATGTCAAGAAGGTAACTCTAACTCAGCCAATGATTTCGGATTGGAACTGGTGGCTGACATCCAAGACCCTATAGTCATATATGCCTTTATAGAACCCAGCTCATCAGATTGTCCTGACAACTGACGCATCCACAAAGGGATGGGGCACTCATGTGTTACACTTCAAGATGCAAGGTCTTTGGTCCCCCAGTGAGAAAACCTTCCAAATAAATCTGCTGGAACTATAGGCTATAAGTTACACCATCCGCACCTTCTCGTCTTCTAGAGAGAAAGAGAGTTATGGTATATACAGACAATCAAATTGCCATGTTCTACATAAACAAAGAAGGCGGGTCCAGTTCCAAGATGCTTTGCAGGGAATCGGCCCTGATGCTGGAGTAGGTGCTGGCACATTATATACAATTATAAGCGACATACCTCGCAGAGATAAAAAACATAGAAACCGATAGACTCAGCAGAATCTTTCATCCCCACAAGTGGGAACTTCACCAAGATGTGGCACACTGCCTATTCAGGAGATGGGGGACACCCTGCATAGATCTGTTTGCAACAGAATACAACACGAAGCTACCAAAGTTTTGCTTTTTCTACCCGAGCATTCACAGGCTAGCTCAAGATGCTTTCTTGCTTCCGTGGAAGGAAAGCCTGTTTACGCGTTCCCAACAATTCCGCTCATTTCATTTTCCATTTCATTTATTAAAATGTATTAATCGCTTAACACAAATTGGTCTAAGCGATTTACAAGTATTACATTCACAAAATAAAAACTTCAAATACAATTAAAGCAGACGAACAGAAAATAAAAATTTTAAATCACAGACAACATTTGCATAAAGAAAATGTTAGTTATGCATTAATGGAAGGCTTGCTTCAGCAAGAATGCATTGCAGAAAACTCAGATCTCATCCTTGGGGTGCCAGCATGGCCCAGATAGCCGTGGTACCCCTAGCTAGTATATCTCTCCATATAGCCACCAATCCTCTTCAAAATAGGATGGATCTCCTAACTCAGGAGGATGGGTCACTACTTCATCCCATGCAAGATTCCCTTTATTTGACAGCATGAAGATTGAAGGGAAAGTACTGAGTCATCTTCCTATTCCAACAGAAATTCAGGACATTTTTATCTCTTCCAGAAAGCCGTCCAAAAGAAGAAACTACGCGGTTAAATGGTACAGACATCTTCATTGGTGCACATTCGTATTGCATGACCCCTTCAGATCCTCATTGGAGCAATTACTCAAATATCTGCATTTATTGTTCACATTTGGCCTGGCGGTTTCATCCATCAAAGTTCACCTTAGTGCTATTGCGGCGTACCATCCTTCAGTGCAAGGAAGTTCCATATCAAACACATCCCTTAATATCTCATTTCATGAGGGGTGCATTGAGGCTCTATCCTCCAATCTCTTGCCTGGCGATACCATGGGACATAAACCTGGTTCTGAAATCACTCATGCTTTCGCCCTTTGAGCCTATGCCATCCACTTCTCTGACATTCCTCACATGGAAAGTATTCTTCCTAGTAGCGATTACCTCAGGAAGGCGTGTCGGCGAACTTCAAGCCCTGGTACATTACCTGCCTTATCTTCAATTCTACCATGACGAGGTCACTTTACGGACCCATCCATCATTCCTTCCAAAGGTGGTTTCACCCTTTCATCTCAGTCAAACAATAACATTGCTAACCTTCTTTCCCAGACCACATGCCTCCAGTCGAGAAACTCTACTAAACACCCTAGATTGCCAGAGAACCTTGGCATACTATAAGCATAGGACTCATTCATCTAACAGGCATTCACAGCTTTTTCTCTCCTTTAACCCGAATGTCCCAGGATTACCAGTAACCAAATGAATGCTAGCCAATTGGCTTACCCAATGTATCCACTTTTGCTATTCCTCTAGATCAGAACGTCTAGAGTCAAAAGTCAAGGCACATCCTCCTTCTACCAGGTCTCTGAGATGCCAGTTACGTCTATCTCATCATTCATTGCTATATACTCTAACTCTCCCATCTTATTTCTTTTACTTCTGGCATTCGCATACAGACATTTCAAAGTGTTATTTTATTTATATTAACAACCTGCTTCTCAGTTGATAGGGATAATTTGGAATCATTTAGCTGAGGTGATTCTTTACTTATAGGCAGATGCAGGGGCGGCTCAAGGCAATCTGCTGCCTGAGGCGAAAGATGATATGGTGCCCCCCTCCCATAACCCGGTGCAGGTGAAATCACCAAGGGCCAAGGCAAGGGGAAGGCAATGGAGGGTAAAGTGACTTGCCCAAGGTCACAAGGAATGGCAATAGGATTTGAACCCTGGCTTCCCTTGTTTGCAGTCGATTGCTCTAACCACTAAGCTTTTGGGCCTGTTATTTTTTTATTTTCAGTCTTCGGAGTCCGCACTAGGCGGTACCAGAGAAATGTTTAATGGGGCGGGTCAGCCTTTGGCCGCCCCACCTCCTGGGTCTAGAAATAGGACTCCTCCATTCCTTATTGCCTGCCTCCTACCCTTCCCCAGGATCTGCCTCCTGGGGGTGTGAGAGGCTGGTGAATGGTGGGAGTCTGTGTGTGAGACACACTCTCTCTTTGGGCTGATACAAGGGTATTAGATACCCTAGACAAACCTTGCAGTCTTTCATTCCCCCTTCTCTCTCCTCCCCTCATAATTAAAACTTTTGCATTCTTTTCCATTTTTTAAATGTATTAACTTTCCCAATGTAAAAAGGCAGATTGCATATGGAAAATAGACATTCAAACTATAATCTTCTGAAGTAAAAATATCATTACAACATATATATTATATAGGCATACACTGCAAAAAACACACTTTCAATAATAATAGTTTAATAGACTTAATAAACTACCTTTCTCGTAGTAATCAAGGCAGTTCACTGAACCCCATATGGTATTAGGCTTATGGTAAAGTGCACTGGGTGTGGACTTGGCCCACAGAAAGCCAGGAATAAGCTGAACTACAATTCCACTATAGTAAGCCTTCCATATCATAACTGCCAGCACTCAACCTATAAAAAAAGCCATACTACAAATATTACATCAGGCCCTAATCACCAATGCACCTCCTATTAGGAAAACAGATTAAAGCCAGGCTGTTATAAATCCCTACACAGAAACTACATGCTAGCAGAATACCTAAAGCCTCAGTCACACAAGCAGAACACAGATAGACTCTCACCAAATACAGAATAAAGAGATCATAAAATATACATTGAAATGTGCAGACAAAAACTGAACTGGAAATCACAAGAAGCCAAACTCTGTAAGCAATGCAAACACAATGAAGAAATATAAAACATTAAACATACCAATAAAAAGAATATATTTCTCCCTTAACTCTCTCCCTTTTCCCCCCCCACCAGCTCGTCTCCCCGAGGCTTAAGCCTCGTTCCCATTCTTTTATTATTAAAGTTACTCATTTTTATATTATGTTATATCTACTACATTATATGATAGTGTTTTCTCTTATGTTGCTAAAGTTTCTCACATATTTGTTTTATTTTCCCCTCTCGTTCTTGGTTCCTATGTTTCATTGTATACGCCTTCCAGCGACAGTTTTCAGTTCCATGTAAACCGGTGCGATATGTATCCTGTACAGGAGCATCGGTATAGAAAAGTTATAAATAAATAAATAAATAAAAAAGAATATCAAATCTGCTGATAAATTCAGCCAATTAAAAACGTATAAAAATGTTTAAAATATTACCAAACAATAAAATATTTCAAAACAGAAGATATATTACATCCAATAATTAAAACTAACAAGGATAAAAAAAAATAAAAAAATCTCCCAGTCTCCATACCTGGGAACATTAGATTTCCAGTCCTCCTGAGATTGTCATAGATTGGAGGAAGGTGCACAAACTTTAACCTCTCTCACACACACATATATACAGGTACTCTCACACACGTGCGCAGGCACTCTTCCTCAAAGACACACAAATACACATACACACACACAAAACTCCTCTTATTTATAAACATATACATATACATACATATATACACACACACACACAAACACCCTTCTCATATATACATATACATACACACACACACACACACACACAGCCTACCATCCTTTCATACACAGCACACACACACAAGCAGGCTGCCTCACACACAACACACACACTATCTGTGCCTTTTCCATTCTTCCGGCCACCACTGCCCTGGGCTCTGGCGGTGGCCTGTGGCCTCCTTTCCTTTTCTTTGACCGCCACTGGCTTGGGTTCCGGCGGAAGCTCACGGCCTTTTTTTTCCTCTCGGCCATCACTCAGGCTTCTCTTCACTTTCTTCAGCTGCCGCCGGCTCGAGCTCCGGCGGCAGCTCGCGGTCCCTCTTCCTTTCTTCAGCCGCTGCCAGCTTGGGCTCCCAGCGGCGGCCTCTCTTCCATTTATTCAGCCGCCGCTGGCTCAGGCTCCGTTGGCGGTTCGTGGTCCCTCTTCCTTTCTTCAGCCACCGCTGGCTCAGGCTCTGGCGGTGGCCTCTCTTCCATTTATTCAGCCGCCAGCGGCTTGGGCTCCCAGCGGCGGCTCGCGGCCCCGCGTGGCTTTCTTCCAGCCGCGGCGCGATGGGCTCTGCCGTGGCCTTGCAGGCCTCTTTTCCAGCCGCGGCAGGATGGCTCTGCCACGGCCCCGCAGGTTTCTCTTCGGGCCGCAGCGCCAGCGGTCCGTTTTCTTCTCTTCAGCCGGGAGCGACCGGCCCACCGGGGGAAGCCTGATCCCCTGATTGGGCAATCTGTCCCCCCAATTTTCAAATTCCTAGAGCAGGCATAATAAAGTCAGGGTGAGGCGGCTGTGGTAGGAAGGTTTCAGGAGGCAATTTTGTCGCCTCAAAATCTTGCCGCCTGAAGTGGCCGCCTCACCCTGCCTCATTATAGAACCGCCTCTGGGCAGATGGACTCCTTTTGCTTTTACTGGAAACTCTCTGTTGGGATGCCCTAACACTCCTGTTTCATTAGTATCCTTCGAAGATACTTCCCTGCAAAGCATGCGCTGCTGAGTGACTATGGGCTTCCCCCTTTGTTCCCGCACAGGAGAGAAAAGTAAGAGCCCACACAAATGCTGTTGTTGAAAATAAAAATCTTTACTGACTGATGACAGGGAAATCAAAGTCCAAGAAAAAGAAACACTTCTGAATAGTACTCCAACAGTAACTCGATCCAAAAAAAAACCCCCCAAAAAACAAATCACAAAATTAACCCAGCCTCTCTTCACTTCTTCACCCAAAACAGGTCAGCTTTTTGGGACAGATATCCCTTCCATCCTGGGCCCTCCCAGTACCTGTTTGCAGGGGCGCATTTTGGATTTTGTGGCCCCCTAAGTTACTTTTGGTTCTTTTTGCCCCCACCCCCACCCTCTCACCTACTTCCTGTAAGGATCTGTTACAGGGGTGGCAGAGGGCCGAGCTCTGCTGAATGAGAGTCAGCAGAGCTGGAAGGCAGCAAATCTTAAACCAGCTTGCTGCTCCTAAATGTTGCCCACCCTAGGCACAGGCACAATGGGTGCTGACTGGAAAATCTAGGGCTGTCTGTTTGGTAGCTGAAATCTCTTCCTTGTCTCCTTGTTTTTCTCACGCGGTCCTTTGGAGACTCGGGCTAACTGTAACTGAATCAGTCTCTGACTCTGGCGAACTTTCCCAGGCAGGCCGCTGCTCTTCCTCTGGCACCCCCCAATACACACGCTCCAGGGAAATCATCTTCTCTTTAGGGCTCCCAGCTTCGCTCTGGCAACCTTTCCCAGACTGTCCTTCCTCAGATACCTCCGCCCCCAGCTCTTTCTCTTTTCTGGGATCCCAGGAACTCCTATCTTGGACTCCTTCTCTGAGCCTTCTCTGTGAAGGGAAAGGCCCTTGGTGCTACTCTGTGAAAAGAGAGCTCCAACCCTAACAGGACTCCAGTTCTTAGAATCTTCTCCTTACTGCCTCCTGCTTCATGTAGGAGCAGGGGTTTTTTTTTACTCTCTTAACATTTATTTATTTTTTATTTATTTGGCATTTTTTATAAACCGACGACCGTTTGCACATCGTATCGGTTTACAATTAACTTAGAAATTATAGGCTAGGCCTTTACATGGAACAGATAACTGTCAGGTAAAAAGGGAGGAACAAGAAAAAAACAAAAAAAATTACAGAAATTACAGAAAAATATAGAACATCTTTCCCAATGGGGAGTGATGCTCCTCCTTAGCTCACTGACACTACGCTGGCATCACAGGCAGGCGAGGACTGGTGAAACTTCTGTCCTACTGACAGCACTCAGATCAGCTGAAGCCACAAACTGCATGTTTGTAAGGGGCAAGGGCATTTTCCTAGGGGCAGAAAATGGGCACCCCCCCTTACATATTCCTTCGAAATACAATATGAAAAACATATCAGGAAGGAGATTTTAAACTAATGGGGGAAGGGCAGTCAGGTCCACAGCAGTTTGCGGGAATGGAATGTGCCCGGAGTACCCCCAGAGGTAAGCTTGAGCAGGACCGACCCAGAGAAGAAGTGCTGGGGGTTTGTAGGGGTTTCTGGGGAAGTAGGTTAGCGATTTTGAAGGGAGAGGTGTGATGGAGTGGGAGAACTGGGGGAGGTACGTGAAAATGTTCCTCTGGAAGATTAGGTGATACCCGAGAGGACTGCGAGCCAGTAGACCTTGAGCACGAGCAAAACTGTAAACCCAAGAGGAAAACGGGGGTATGGAGCATTGTGGAACATGGGAGACAGTAAGGTTTTGGTGTTACAGTAAAGATATTTGGTGGCCAAAAAAAGGATGCATTGCCGGATGTATCCTGTTGGACAAGGAGTAAGTGAAAAACCTTTATGCTGCCTATAAGGAGAGATGTTTTTGGAAGGAATCATACAGGGAACAATAATCAAAAACTGCCCACATTGGTGCAAACCCTGCAGGTATTATCACCTATGGGGTTTGCACCAATAATCAAAAGCAAAAGTCCAAGGGCTGAAAGTTTTTCTTTTTGTCCCCAAGTCATATCCCTGACACCATTTGCTTGCCAGCAGGACCACCACAGTAGGGTCACGGTTCCACCTGCTATGCAGCCTCCGCACCAGCAGAGGTCTTTAGCGAGCCTCGCTCACAGCTGCCCTAGCCACCCCCTTGCTGATCACCTGACGCAATAGTTCCAGCCCTACTTAACCCAGCCTGTCCAGTCCCTCCCTGCCTTTTCATGAAGTTACCTTGGCTCCTTGCCTGGACCAGCCTTGTCTTGCTGCTCTACTTTGCCATGTGGCCTTCCCAGGCCTTCTGTCTTGGATTGTGGCCTATCTGGGCCTCCTGCCTTACTTTGTGGCCTATCTTGGTCTCCTGCCTTGCTCTGTAGCCTACCTTGGTAAAACCCTATATAGAATTACTAATGTTTTAGTAGGTTCTAATGAAGATTCTGGATGGTTGCTGCAACCCATGGGTCACTTAAAGGTTAGGGAAGTTCTGGGTAGAGAGCAGAACTTTTGCCCTCTGCAAGCATCCCTATTAAGGATGAGTATTGAGGGGGATGAGATCATGCTGTTCCGAGCTCATGCAAACTGCAAGAGCTGTATACTTTACAAGCACCTTCCTGGCTAAGGGAGGGAGCATAGTGGGATGTGAGAATAGCGAGATAAGGTAAATTGTACATCCCCTCCATGTGAGGATGGAGAGAGTGAGAGTCTATATAAGATGCCCCTCAGGCATAGAAAGGGGTTGTTCTCAGGGGTCTGTAGAGAGAAGGGCTCCTGAGGCCTCCACATCATTACTGCATCGAATGAGGAAACTTCCTGAGTTGCAGTCAAAATTAATTGGGCTTACCAGGCAAGAATCTCCTAGGAGAAAGAAAAAAAGGGACCTATTCCTAATACATTTCCAGCTACTGAAGCCTGTGCCTTTGTTTAATCGTCTTGGAGATTGGAGGCCAAGCCTTGGACTTACAAATGGGAAAAGCAGTCATTGAAGGGACGGTGTCCTGTGGAGAAGTGTAACGATTTACTGATCTATCAGTCTACCTTTGAACTTTAAATACATTCTTCTGTGTTGGGAACCAAATTCTGAGTGAATCTTATATTTTATTATAGGCAAGTAAGTCTTCCCCTAGGGAACACTGAAAACTCCCAGGGCTACAGAAGGGCATCCAAAACCCCTGCGGTCCTCGAAGGCGGCTTCCCTAAAAGTGGGGGATATATTGGCTTTCTGCATTGCTCAATAGCCTTCTGGGCCTACCTGTCCTGCCTTGTGGCCTGCGGGCCTACTAGGGTTACCTTGCTTAGTCTCGTGCCCTGCTGGGCTTTCTGGTTTACTGTTGCATGTCCTAGTTCTGTCCTTGTCTCATCTTGTCTAGCACTAGTCCTGCCCAGTCCAGTCCCTGTCGCCTTGCCCTCTCTTCAAACCCTTATTTGCCTGTCTTCAGTCCCTTGTCTGTTTCCCAGGCTTTGTCTTGATCTTATGTTTCAAGTGTGGCCCTTGGTTCCAGTCCGTGCCTTCAGCCCTGCCTGTATCCAGCCCCTGTCTTTCCTCAGTACCAGCCTTACTGTCAGCCCTGCTTGAATCCAGCTCCCAACCTGTGTACAGCTTCCAGTTGGTGCCTGTATCACCATGATGTTTGTTAGTAGGAAAGTCCTACCGGCCCCTAGAACCGAAGGGCTCAGCCTGTGGGCAAGGTAGCTGGTTAGGCAGAAGCTCTGCAGTCCTGTGTCGCTTCTGCAGGGGTGATCCCCGATTCCAGCCTGCCAGACTGTGACAGGTAGTGGTAGCTGTCTTCTCTTCCTAGGCATGAGCGCAGCACCTCTGCCATTCATCCAGGCCCACCTAGCCCAGACAGATAGGGGATCTGGACTTTGATTCCCCATACCATAAAATTGTTGCCAAACCCATATCTTAATTTGAAAATCATTATTATTATTATTTTTAAATTTCTGTTTTGCTTTTTTGTGCAATTTGCAGCAGATTACATTCAGGTACCGTAGGTATTTCCCTCTTTTTCAAATGCCTTAGCAAAATTCAGAGAAACTCTATCAATTATATATCCAATATCAAATTTGTGACTAACCTTCTGAAAAGGAGAGTTTCCGTGTGCAGTATGTTTCCCTGTAACAGTCTCTCTGCATTGTGTGATAACCAGGCCTTTTCTCACCAGGATAGAAAATCTCTATGTGAATCGCTTCATGCACATGTTCCAGTCTTCATGGAGTGACTTTGCAGATTTTGAGCGGATCTTTGTTCGGATCAGTAACACAATTTCAGGTGGGTTTTCGGCCTGCGTTGTGTAACCACACACAACAGAAAGCAGCAAAAGCCCTTTACCATCTCTTCTAATCTACACATTAAGACTTCCTGCCCTCATTTCCCGCTATGAGGTTGCTAAGAGCAGAAGGTCTATGCCAATCATTTTCAATAACGTGAACCCTGCACTGTGACTCCTCTTGGTTATGGTATAATCCCTGGTGCAATACATGGTGGTCAACTGATTTCAAAATTCCCCTCATAGTGCCATGGGCCAATGGTCTACTCCAAGGAATAAACCAATATCTAACTCATCACAAACACAGGCCTAACCCAAAACACCAATGCATAAATCATACACCTGAAATTTCTTATATATTAAATGGACAGAAAAACAATTTTTAGGTCCACTTCACTCTCCACAACTGGACTAAAAAATTAAAGAGAAATGACTTGATAGTTTCATATAAAAATAGCAACCGTCACCTCCCCGGGTAATCGGTGCTATGCTGTTACTATAATCATTAACTATCAACCACCTCCCCACCTGTTAATATTTTTTTTTATTTTTATATATCAATGAAACATTTTTAGTCACTATTATATCAATTTGTGTGAAAAATGTTTAAAAAGTGTATAATAGAGAAACCTTCATTATACTCCGTATGCATGTATATAAAAATCTACTAGTAGGAAAAAACATTTATATCATCCACAGCTTCAATCTGTAATAGCTTCAATATCTTACTCTCCTCCCAACAAGGCCGCGCTTCGAACGGTGTCCTTCATCAGCGGATGTTGTTTGTTTTATATATTAATATGCCGACGTATTTTCAGTTATAAACGATTCCTCAGCATAAAACATGCTACGAACAGTAAAATATTGAAGATGTTACAGATTGAAGCCGTGGATGATATAAATGGTTTTTCCTACTAGTTGATTTTTATAAACATGCATACAGAGTATAATGAAGGTTTCTCTAATATACACTTTTTAAAAACTTTTTCACACAAATTGATATATAATAGTGACTAAAAATGTTTCATTGATGTATAAAAATTAAAAAAATATATTAACAGGTGGGGAGGTGGTTGATAGTTAATGATTATAGTAACAGCATAGCACCAATAACCCAGGGAGGTGACGGTTTATGAACCTATCAACTCATTTCTCTATAATTTTTTAGTCCTGTTGTGGAGAGTGTAGTGGACCTAAAGAATTGTTTTTCTGCTCCAAGGAATGCCATTTTACTCTCAGAACAGTCAAACACCCAGAACTAGCCCTCTCCCCAAACTTTGGTTTTCTCCTTACACCTTAGATGGGTGCTCTTTCAAACCCATGGATCCCCATTGCAACCAAAGGTGCCTCCCCCCACCATGCTCCCTTGCAATTAGAATAATCCCTTACCTGCAGTGCTATTGTAGACACCGAGACACCCCTTTAAACACACATACACCTTCTCCCACTGTGCCCAGTTACATCCAGAGGCACTGATCTATGGTTCCACTTATTTCTGGAGGCAGCTTCTTCCTTACATATACTCCTCATATCTGCTCATACTTTCTCTACTTAGTGGTCCTTTTATAAACAAAGGTGCCAGTTTTGGCCCCCATGACTCCCTCTTATATCCAAATGCACCTGCCTCCTCATTGGCCATGCCCACTGGTGCCCAGAATCTCTCCTGCAGCCCCCTTTTCATAGCCACAGAGGCCCCTTTCTTGCAATGCCCACTTTTAAAAGCCATCTCCATGGGTACAGGAGTGCTTGGGGCCTCTGTGCTTGCACTTTCCCCGCAGTAGGGGAAGGCGTTCCTGGGGGCGGGGTTTAGAACCATGCACATGCTTTGGAATTTCCCCAAAAGCGTGCGTGTCGGTTTTGCTGGGAAACGTGCCTCAAAAATTATCAGCATATGGGTGCGTGGGTAATTTTACCTGGGGTAATTTTCAAAGTGAAAGGACGTGCATACTTTCACTTTGAAAATTAGTGCAAAGTCCATGTGCAAAAAGCACCAGCCAACTTTGTGTTTATGCAGGCACTCTTAAAGTTACCCCAGAAAGAGTGCAATTTTCAAAAGACTTTTACCAGTCACATTGTAATCTGAAAATTGTTCTCCCTTAAATGTCTAAGAGTGTGTATGTTGTAGAAGAAGGTGTATACTTTTAGCCACATTAAGAGGAGGCATTCTTAGGGCAGGGGGAAGGGAGGAGAATAACATGCAGAATTATCTGTGGAATAAATTACCAGTGGATTTACAAATGGAATTGAATTACCTTACATTCAAAAAAACCCTGGCTGTTTTCTAGGGAGACACAATATTGAAAGAGTCAAAAAATTAAAATGCACAAATAAATCTTGTCAAAACTAGAATTCAGAATATTTAAAAAACATCTTTTTAAATCAATGCGGTGATATTTTAATCCCTTCAAATCAATACAACAATGATATGGTTGTTGTGGCCAGCCAGCCGCGGGCTTCCCCCACGGCCAATCCTCCCTACCTCCAGCCGGGAACTAGGGGGTTCCTCCGATGCTGCGACACCTCCTGCTGTGGCGATGTGGCAGACCGTCACACAGGATCAACCGCATCTTGCAGGGAATGCTGCTCCGCTGAGCAAGTTTCCCTAGGCGCAGGCATGCCTCTTCAAGATTTAAAGGGCCCACAGTGGGAAAGTCTCTGTGGCGCCCCAGGATGATGTCTCCTGGACCACCCAATAAAAGGACAGCCCGAACCAGCCATGGGTCATCTCTTGTGAGTAGCAAGTTGCTTGTGTTCCCACTCCTGTGTTTTTCTCTAGTGGTTGTGTTCCCACTCCCTCTTGTGTTTTTTCTCCAGTGGTTCTTGCTCCTGTGTTCCTGGTTCCCAGTCCCGGTCCTATTCTTGATTTCCCGTTCCTGTTCCTCCGCTTCTTCAGCTTTTCCTCCTGGATTGACTCTTTGGTTTGGACCTTGGCGTACCTTGACTCCGTCTTTTTCTTGGATCGTCTCCCTACTGACCTCTGACCTCGTCTTGACCTCGTTTGCCTGCCGCCTGCCCCGCAACGGTTTGTCTTCGTCTCTGCTGTTCTGCTGCCTGCCTTGACCTTGGCCCGTACAGATTTGACCTTCTTGCCTGACCCCTTCTTTGGATAATTCGCCTTCCAGAGGTCTGCACCTAAGTCCAGCCGGCCCTGGCACCCAAAGGCTCAATCTGCGGGGGAGCGTGGGCTGGTATTGGTGAAGTTCCAGTTAGACCTCTGCACTAGCCAGCTCCACTCACCGATGGCGAGGACCTGCAGGTAGTGTTAATCTCGCCTCGGCTCAAGGGTCCACCGATGCAACAGTTTGCTGAGGCCATGGACCTGGTGGATCTCTCAGGCCTCCAGGCCATACGTAGCCTGGTACAGAAGCTTCAATAGTAGCAGCCGCAATTTTTGGAAGCTTTAGCGGGCTCTATGGAGCATCTTAGCGCCCGTCTTGACACTACCACTGCCATGCCCAGTCCTGGGGCTCTGACTTACTCTGCATCCCCGGTATGCTGGAGATCCTAAGCACTGTGTGGATTTCTAAATCAGTGCTTCATGCATTTCTCACTCCGGCCAGTGCAGTTCTCCAGCGACACCATCAAGACCAACTTTATCCTCTCTCTGCTGGATGGGAAGGCACTAGCTTGGGCCTCCCCCCTGTGGGAACGTGGGGATGCATACTCAAAGACGTTTCACAGTTCATCAAGGCATTTAAGCAGGTATTTGATGAGCCCGGTCATTTGGCTACCATCGGCTCCGACCTGCTGCACTTCCTGCAAATTGCTCTACCCCTGATAGATTATACCATCACGTTTCGTACCTTGGCTATCGAACTAAACTGGCAGGAAGACGGCCTTCGCAGCATTTTTTTTGGAAGGACTCTCCTCACGGATCAAGGATGAACTGGCTGCATAAGAATTTCCTGAGTCACTTGATGATCTCATTGAGCTAGCCTCCAGGATTGACCATCGCCTCCAGCAATGGGCCTGAGAGCTCTGATCCCCTCGTAGGCTAGTGATATTGTCTCCATCCTTTTTATGCCCTCTGGTCTCAGTACCAACAGCACCCGCATCTCCATCCCGGTCTGAGGAGCCCATGCAGCTGAGACAGAGTCATCTCTCACCAGAAGCTATGCTGCTATATTTTGGACCTCTGTTTCTATTGTGCCGGAAAGGGGCATCTTCTGACGCATTGACCCTTGAAGCAGGGAAACTAACCAGCCTAGGAGCCAGTAGGGAGACAATCCTAGGCTACACCACCCCCACTCCCTAACTTACACTCCCAGTAGTGATTATCACGGAAAACCACGAGTTCGCCACCCTCATGCTGGTAGATTCCAGCACAGGAGGGAATTTCATTATGAAGGCGTTAGCGGACCACCTGAAGCTGCCAACTGTTCCTTGGGAGAGACCTCTAATTATCTCCTCCATCTACGGGGAAACACTCCTTGATCGGATCACCTCTGTGACAGCCCTGCTGGGTCTCCACACTGGACTTCTCCACATGGAAGAGCTAACCTTCCACATCATTGATAAGGTGGTGCATCCCAACATGTTGGTACTGCCCTAGTTACAGCTCCACTCTCCTCAATTTCACTGGGAAACCTACCAACTCACTCAGTGGGGCCTTCGCTGCCATGACTCTTGCCTCCTCCAGGTTCGGCCTCCACTGCCCTTTCCTCTGGCTACGACTTCTCTGGGGCTGCCCCCGCAGTATGCTGACTTTGCGGATGTGTTCTCCAAAAGTAAGGCAGATACGTTGCTGGAGCATTGCCCCTTCGATTGTGCCATTAATCTACTTCCGGGAACTGTTTCACCACAGGGTAGGATTTATCTCTTATCCCTTCCGGAAACCAAGACCATGTCTCAGTATATCCAAGAAAATCTTGACAAAGGTTTCATTAGATCCTCTACAACTCCGGCAGGAGCGGGGTTCTTCTTTGTATCCAAGAAAGACGGTACATTACATCCCTGTATAGACTACTGGGGGCTGAACTCTGACCATTACCTCCTGTCACTCATCTCGGAACTTCTTGATCACCTTCAAGGAACCAACATATTCACGAAGCTGGATCTGCATGGGACCTACATCCTCGTTCAGATTAAGCAGAGTGACGAGTGGAAGACCGCGTTCAATATGCGAGACAGCCTTTACGAATATCTGGTTATGCACTTTGGTTTATGCAACGCCCCGCAGTATTCCAAAGCATGATGAATGAGATCTTTATGGACCTCCTGTACATGTGCGTGGTGATTTATCTTGATGATATTCTCATTTTCTCTAAAGATCTCCAGTCTCATTATTGTGACTTCTGTCAAGTTCTACAGCAGCTACAGACTCATAACCTATACATCAAGCTTGAAAAATGCATCTTTGAAAAGGAGAGCTTACCCTTCTTGGGGTATATAATTTCCAGCAGTGGCTTGTGCATGGACCCAGAGAAAGTAAAGTGCATCCAGGACCCAGAGAAAGTAAAGTGCATCCAGGACCTTCTGGACTTCGCGCCTTGCAGAGGTTCCTGGGATTCGCTAACTTCTACCGGCACTTCATCCCCAATTACTCTCAGATTGTGGCCCTTCTTATAGCATTTACCAGGAAAGGAGCCAATACCAAGCTGTGACCTCCTGAAGCAATCGCTGCTTCCACAAATTAAAACAGGCCTTCCTCCAGGAGTCATGTCTTTGCCATCCTGATCCTGCACATCCCTTCATTCTAGAAGTTGACACCTCATCCATGGATGTAGGGGCCATGTTGAGTTCCTTCTTCTCCTGAAAATTTTCCCCTGCCAAACAGAATTTCTGTATTGAGGACAAAGAGTTGCTTGCCATAAAAACCTCAAAGAATGGCGTAAGTAGCTGGAGAGTGTGCAACACCGAATTGTGATCTACACCAACCATAAGAACCTGCAGCACTTCCATCAGGCCCAATGGCTGAATGCCCACCAAGCTCGATGGTCCTTGTTTTTTTGCTCGATTCGACATTAAGCTGAGATACCGACCGGCAGCCAAGAATACCCGGGCAGACACTCTTTCCCGGTCCTTCGAGACGGGAGATGTACCTGAATTCCCAGGGCATATCATTAATCCGGCCCGTATCCTCTTAGCTGCATCCACACCGATCCCGCCAGGGAAGACGGTTCTTCCGCGCTATCTCCGTCAGAAGGTTCTGGAATGATATCACGATTCTCATATTGCTGGGATCCCAAACGGGCCCAGACACTCTCGCTACTCCAGCAGTATTATTGGTGGCTCCAGATTCAGAGTGACGTCAAGGCCTATGTGGACTCTTGTCACACCTGTGCTCAACAAAAACCATTGATGGACAACCTTGGGGGCTGTTACAGCCATTGACGGCCCCTAAGCAACCCTGGACCCACCTGTCCACTGATTTTGTGGTGGATCTTTCCATCTCTAATGGCTGCCGTACTATTTGGGTCATCATTGACCTTTTCTTCAAGATGGCCCACTTTGTTGCTCTCCCAGGTCTTCCTTTTGCATCCGAGTTGGCGCAGTTATTCACTATGCATGTTTTCTTCTTACATGGCTTGCCTCAACATATTGTCTCTGATCAAGGGGGTCCAGTTAATGGAAGTTAACTGGTCCCTTTGCTGGAAGTTTAACATTACATTGGATTACAATACTGCCTTATCATCCGCAAACCAGTAGTCAGGCAGAATGAACTAATTGTACGCTAAAGATAAAAGCCTCCTAAAAGCGTTCCATCCTCTCACCCCGGAAAACCCAGACTTCCAAGGGGGGCCTTAGAGGAGGGGGAACTGTTGCGGTTGGCTTACCACAGGCTTCCCCCATGCTGGTCCTCCCTACCTCCAGCCGGGAATGGAGGGGATTCCTCTGGCGCCGTGATGCCACCTGCAGAGGCAGACTGCCGCACAGGATCAGCTGCGCTGCACAGGGAACGCCGTTTCGCTTAGCAAGCTTCCCTAGGCACACATGCACCTCTTCAAGATTTAAAGGGCCTGCGGCAGGAAAGTACCCATGGTGCCCCGGGATGATGTTTCCTGGACCACCCAATCAAAGGACAGCCCGGACTAGCAATGGGTGCCTCAGCTATGGCTCCTCTCTTGTTAGCAGCAAGTTGCTTGTGTCCTGCTCCTGTGTTCCTGGTTCCGGTCCTGTTCTTGAATTCCCGTTCCTATTCCTCCGCTTCTTCAGCTTCTCCTCCTGGATTGATTCTTTGGCTTGGACTTTGGCTTGCCATGACTCCATCTTCTTCTTGGATCGTCTACCAACTGACCTCAGACCTTGCCTTGACCTCGCTTGCCTTGTCGCCTGCCCCAACCACGGTTTGTCTTCCTCTCTACTGTTCTGCTGCCTGCCCTGACCTCGGCCCGTACAGACTTGACCTTCTTGCCTGACATCTACTTCCGATACCTCGCCTTCCAGAGGCCTGCACCTAAGTCCAGCCAGCCCCGGCACCCATGGGCTAAACCTGTGGGGAATGTGGGCTGGTATTAGTGAAGTTCTGGTTAGGCCTCTGCACCAGCCAGCTCGACGGCGAGGATCTGCAGGTCTCCTCCCTGCAGGTAGTGTCAACCTTGCCTTGGCTCAAGAGTCCACTGACACAACAATGGTAAAGGACCCTCATCACACTGATTAAGGCTTTCACTGGGTAAGCCTATTGCTTGCTAGATTGGTATAATCATTAGTCCATAGTTTCACAATTGTCAAAGTCTCAGATTTTTCAATTGCATATAAAAACAATTAGTTCTCCTAGTAGATGTTCACAGATGAAACTATGAACCTATTTAGCAAGCAATAGGCTTACCTAGTGAAAGCCTTAAGCTAGTGTGATGAGGGTCCTTTACCATCATATCATTGTATTGATTTAAAAAGTTAAAAACTAATTTTTTTGTGAATGCTCTTTTCTAAAGGAAGACAGCTGATGTAGAAGGCGAAAGTGTGCAGCCGGCCGCATCGCGGCATCGCACACCATGGTTGAGGCTGCACTGAACACTTTCGCCCCATAGCACCAGTAGAAAAGTTATAGGTATTTCCGGTGCTACTGCTGGCAAAAATGTGTGAAAAATAATCTCCCGCAGCGCTACCAGCTCCTCATTTTTCTAAACCCCGCCCAAACTCCTCCCCTTTCCTTCATTTACATTTTAACATTGCAGTGCGGTAGTTATCGCATGCGTTAAGGCATTATCGCATGCGATAACGCCCTAATGCTGCAATAACGGCCCATCGTGATTTGAAAAATGACCCCCTTAGTGGCTAAAAATCCAATTCTTTTTTAAAAATTTTTAGATAGAATTGGGGGGTTTGAATGAAATATTGCTGGGAGAAGAGGGGAGAAGTTTTGTTTTTATTTCTATTGTTTTATTTGATTATATGTGTTATTTGGTATGTCTGTAAAAAATACAAAAATATTATTATTCACTCCAATTTTTTTTTGAATGCTCTGAGGCTCTGGTCATTACAATGTGTAATAAAATGAAACTAAATAAATCTAATAAATAAGAGTTTACATTTTCAAATCTACGCACGTTATTTTCCATGAAGAAAGTATCCACACAAAAAGTAGGTACAAGTTTGCACAGGTACATTGTGAATATGGACTTCCCCTTTGAAAGTCCCACTGCAGGCAATTTGAAAATTGCACCCAAAATGCTGATAATTTCTCCCATGGTATCTGAGTCCTGTGAGTTAGTTGTGCTCTCTGTCACTGATTGCCCTAAAGGGTACTTTGATGGGCAGAAGTTCAGTACTGAGACTATTCTTATACCACCACAGAGTATGTCATGCAGCACTGGCAGGAAGATTTCATGTTTGGCTACCAGTTTCTGAATGGCTGCAATCCTGTCCTCATCAAGAAGTGCAAGGAAATCCCCCAGAATTTTCCAGTGACCACCAAGATGCTAGAATGCAGCTTTGAGCGGAACCTGACGCTGGAGGAAGAGATTCAGGTACGACATGAAAGAAAAAATGGTGCAAGCTTTCACCCACCTGGCACATTACTGAAACTACCTTTGATATGGCAGCGGACAGGTGGACACACTGAGTTTGTGGATCATCTTTAGCTAAAAGTCAATTACTGTGCTGCCCCCTGCCATTCATTCTCTGTCCTGGGCCCACCAAAAAAAGTCCAGCTCCCTTCAGTGATACAAACTTTAAAAACTGACACCATCCCCCTCCAAACCCATGGCTGGTGCAAGGGTATTATGTGCCCTAGGCAAACCTTGTAGCCTTGCACAATGCCCCCCGCCCCATTCCAGTTATGCATTTATATTTTACATGAAAAATATCAAAGTACAGTATTCTGCGATAAAAAATATCACTTACATTGTATTTACATGCATTGCTGTGAAGCCAATCAGAAACCCCTGCAAAAAAGACACTTGGAACCCATATAATATTAGGCCTATTGTGATGTGTGTTGGGAGTGGGCTTGACCCTCTGAAAGCCCGAATACATTAATATACTTCCTGTTAAGAAAATGTCTCACCTCAGTCACACTCGCAGAACATAAACAGGCCCTCACCAAATACAAAATATAGCAACCATAAAGTAGAAATACAAACGCACAGACAAAAACTGAACTGGAAACTGCAAGAAGCCAGACTCTATATGCAGTGCAACAATGAAATCACAGAATCATCACCATTCTTCAAACATCAAATAATAAAATCAAGAAATAAAATGTATAATCATAATACTAAAAACATGCTAATAATATTATTTTTAAAAAGTTGATGAATAAAAGATCTAATAATTAAAAACTCATATACAAGTTTTTGTAAATGTCCCAAACACCAATAAAATATTTCAAAATAGCAGACATATCAAATAACACCTGAAAAATAAAACTAGAAGGTTTTTAAAAATTCACACTCTCCATACCTGGGAACTTTGATTTCCAGTCACCCTGAGATTGTTGTGGAGTAGTGGGAGTGGGATGCACAAACTTTCTCCTCTCTTTTTTCCACACACAAGCTCATACACACATACACTCCCTCCCGCAGGCATTTCTAGCTCTTCTTTGGTTGGGATCTATCAGCAGTGTAAGGTTCTCATCTTTATTTCAGCTGCTGGCAGATTGGAATCCACCTGCAGCACCCATTCTCTCTTTAACACACACACACACGCACACACAGAACCCAGGCAGGCTCCCATTCTCTCTCATACACCTCAGACAAGTTCCCATTTATACCCACACACCCCAGACAGTCTCCCATTTACATCCACCCAAATCCCAGGCAGGCTCCCATTCTCACACCCACACTCCCTGCCCATCCCAGAAAGGCTCCCATGCTTGCATGTGTGTGCACACACACACACACACACACACACCTATACACGCCCACCCATCCAAGGCAGGCTCCCATTCACATACACATCCATCCAAGGCAAGCTCCCATTCATACACACACACCCATCACAGGCAGGGTCCCATTCACACACCTATCCCAAGCAGGCTCCCATTCACACATTCATCCTACGCAGCCTCCCATTTACACACACACATAAACATATGCAACCCAGGCAGGCTCCCATTCATACACCCACCCATCCCAGGTAACCTGCCATTCACACACACACACACACACACACACATCCCAGGTATCCTCCCCTTTACACAATCAGGGTCCATGGGTCATTCCTCCTCCGCTGCTGCTGCCAGCCTGTACATTATTCTTTGTGGGGAGCAGCCGTTCTGCAGCTCCTCTTCATGTTCTGGCCTCGAGGTAATTAAACACTCGCGGTGCTAGCACTTCATGTATTCTCACCTCGTGATGCGCAAGATGATAATTCAGGAAGTGCTAGCACTGAGTATGTTGAATACTGTGGGGCTAGCACATGAGGTGGAGCTGTTGTCAAGTTTCCTCTTTCGCTGAGGCCTCCTCCTTTTCCACTGCCGATGGGATCGGGTCCACCGGCAGTACCATGGGCCTCCTGCTTTTCTGCCGCCAGTGGGATTGGGTCCACTGATGGCACCATGGGTCTCCTGCTTCTTTTGCCGCCAGTGGAACCAATCCCACTGGCAGCACCACGGGCCTCCACGTCTTCCACCACCAGTGGGATTGGGTCCACCAGTGGCAACACGGGCCTCTCCCTGCTCCTGACACTGCCCTACTGGGTGTGCCGCCCTGTGTAATTGCATGGTTTGCACACCCAGTGATGCTGCACCTGGCTGATAGCTCCTAAAACAGCGGTGGAAATACGTGTGATCCTTAGAGTGAGATGCCAGCTCTGGCTTGCTAGTGGAGGATCAATCACCACCACAGGTGCAACAAAGGGATCAGGCACCTCAAACATGTCACAGCAGAATGAATGCGAGAGCGCCAGAGGTCAGGCTAGAGCAGACCTTTATGTTTTCAGGTCCTCAGAAATGAAAAAAACAATCTAATCACAGCATTGTGCTGTCAGAGTTCATGGTATAAAGCCATGGTCAAAGAAAAGTACCATGAGCAAACAGCAACTACAGCCCAAAATGCTAAACAGAGAGCAGTCAAAGAATAACGCTTGACAGAGAACATCAAAAGGGTAATATTTTGTAATATCATGGGTATGGGGAAAATGCACATAAATTACACCAGTTTTGTAAGGGAACTTACATATGGATGTGCCCTTTGAAAATGATCCCACCAAACCTACCCACACAACAATTAAGTCGTGCGGGTAGGTTTTCAAAGGGAACACAAACATTTCAAAACATTTCAAAGGGAACACAAACTTTTCGGAGCACAAACATTTCAGAAAAAACTCAAAACTTGGCTATTCCGCCAAGCTTTCCCATAATCGGTCCGAATCAAGATCCTTACAATTTAAGCGCGCTTCGCTATATATGTAGCTAAGCCCCTTATATACTCAATGGTTGTCTCTCTCTCTTCTCTTTCTCCAGATTCCAAGTTGCTACTCCTTGTTAAATGTAACTATTGCCTCCTGTAAATGACCTCTTATTAATTGGTCATTAACGAATGTTATCCCCCAGGTTCCATGTAAACCGATTTGATATGACCCATGTCATGAAGGTCGATATATAAAAGAATTAAATAAATAAAATAAATAAACTTAATAGCTGCTAAAACACCTGCACTAATTTTCCTCCAAAATATATGCACATCTTTTTGAAAATTGGAAAGTACGGTGTAAGTCCAGATACATCCCCCCAACTCTGTCACCTGGGATTGCCTTCACCCAGTCTGGGTAAACATAAGGACAAACATGCTACACGGGTATAGTTCATTCATACATACCGCAGGCAATATTGTATGAAGCCAGTGTTTTATCCATGGGAATTGCCATTGAAAATTATCCCCCAGTACACACAGAATCCTATCTTCGCTGTTCACACCAACATCTGGGATCATCTGCGCAATGAAGGAAAACCATCACCCAGGCCTCCTCAGGAGGTCTCTCTGAGAGTCAGGGAGTGGGAAATGAACTTTAAAGAGATTTAGTCATGTTCCCAGCTTCATGAAATCAACAAGAAAATAAGAAATTGCCATACTGAGTCAGACCAAGGGTCCAACAAGCCCAGCATCCTGTTTCCAACGGTGGTCAATCCAGGATACAAGTACCTGGCAAGTACCCAAAAACTAAGTATATCCCATGCTACTGATGCTACTAATAGCAGTGGCTATTTTCTAAGTCAATTGATTAATAGTAGGCAATGGACTTCTACTCCAAAAACGTATCCAAACCTTTTTTAAACCCAGCTACACTAACTGCACTAGCCATATCCCCTGGCAACAAATTCCAGAGTTTAATCGTGCGTTGAGTGAAAAAGAATTTTCTCTGATTAGTTTTAAATGTGCTACATGCTAACATCATGGCGTGCCCCTTAGTCCTTCTATATCTGAAAGAGTAAATAACCAATTCATATTTACCCGTTCTAGACCTTTTATGATTTTAAAGACCTCTATTATATCCCCCCCCCCCCCCCCCCAGCCATTTCTTCTCCAAACAGTTCTAATCTCTTTAGTCGCTCCTCATAGGGGAGCAGTTCCATTCCCTTTATCATTTTGGTCGCCCTTCTCTGTACCTTTTCCATCACAACTATATCTTTCCTGAGATGCGGCGACCAGAATTGTGCAAGTACTCAAGATGTGGTCTCACCATGGAGCGATACAGAGGTATTATGACATCCTCCATTTTATTCACCAGTCACTTCCTAATAATTCCTAACATTCTGTTTGCTTTTTTGACTGCCGCAGCACACTGAGCTGACGATTTCAATGTATTATCCACTCTGACGACTAGGTCCTTTTCCTGGGTGGTAGCTCCTAATATGGAACCTAACATTGTGGTAGATTTACAAAAAATGCGCGTTCGCGTACTTTTGTTGGCGCACCAGTCGCAAACAAAAGTACGCTGGATTTTAGTAGATACGCGCGTAGCCACGCGTATCTGCTAAAATCCAGGATCGACGCGCGCAAGGCTGCCGATTTCGTGCAGCCGGTGCGCGCCGAGCCGCGCAGCCTGCCTCCGTTCCCTCCAAGGCCGCTCCGAAATCGGAGCGGCCTCGGAGGGAACTCGCTTTCGCCCTCCCCTCACCTTCCCCTCACTTCCTCTATCTAACCCACCCCCCCCGGCCCCTATCTAAACCCCCCCCTACCTTTGTCCGGGGATTTACGCCTCCCGGAGGGAGAAGTAAATCCCTGCGCGCCAGCAGGCCGCTAGTGCGCCGAGACGCAACCCGGGGGCAGTTCCGGAGGGCGCGGCCATGCCCCCGGACCGCCCCGGGCCGAAACCACGCCCCCGGGCCCGCCCACGAAACGCCACGTCCCGCCCCCAAAACGTTGCGTCGATCGGCCCCGCCCCTGACATGCCCCCGACATGCCCCCGACAAAAAACCCCGGGACTTACGCGAGTCCCGGGGCTCTGCGCGTGCCAGCAGGCCTATGGAAAATAGGTGCGCCGGCACGCAAGGCCCTGCTCGCGTAAATCCGGGCGGATTTACGCGAGCAGGGCTCTTAAAATCCGCCCCATTGTGTATCTATAGCATGGGTTATTTTTTCCTATATGCATCACCTTGCATTTATCTACATTAAATTTCATCTGCCATCTGGATCCCCAATTTTCCAGTCTCACAAGGTCCTCCTGCAATTTATCACAATCCGCTTGTGATTTAACTACTCCGAATAATTTTGTATCATCTGCAAATTTGATTACCTCATTCGTCGTATTCTTTTTCCAGTTCATTTATAAATATATTGAAAAGCATGGGTTCTAGTACAGATCCTTGAGGCACTCCATTGTATACCCTTTTCCACTGAGAAAATTGTCCATTTAATCCTGCTTTCTGTTTCCTGTCTTTTAATCAGTTTGTAATCCAGGAAAGGACATTGCCATCTATCCCATGACTTTTTACTTTTCTTAGAAGCCTCTCATGAGAAACTTTGTCAAACGTCTTTTGAAAATCCAAATGCACTACATCTACCGGTTCACCTATATCTACATGTTTATTACACCCTTGAAAAAAGTGAAGCAGGTTTGTGAGGCAAGACTTGCTTGGGTAAAACCATGCAACTTTATTTTATTAAACCATGTCTTTCTATATGTTCTGTGATTTTGATCTTTAGAACACTTTCCACTATTTTTCCTGGCACTGAAGTCAGGCTAACTGGTCTGTAGTTTTCCAGATCTTCCCTGGAGCCTTTTTAAAATTGGGGTTACATTAGCCATCCTCCAGTCTTCAGGTACAATGAATGATTTTAATGATAGGTTACAAATTTTAACTAATAGATCTGAAATTTCAGTTTTTGAGTTCCTTCAGAACCCTGGGGTGTATACCATCCGGTCCAGGTGATTTACTACTCTTCAGTTTGTCAATCAGGCCTACCACATCTTCTAGGTTCACCATGATTTGGTTCAGTTCATCTGAATCATTACCCATGAAAACCTTCTCCAGAACAGGTATCTCCCTAACATCCTCTTCAGTAAACACCGAAGCAAAGAAATCGTTTAATCTTTCCACAATGGCCTTATCTTCTCTAAGTGCCCCTTTAACTCCTCGATCATCTAACGGTCCAACTGACTCCCTCACAGACTTTCTGCTTCGGATATATTTAAAAAAGATTTTACTGTGAGTTTTTGCCTCTACGGCCAACTTCTTTTCAAAATCTCTCTTAGCATATCTTATCAATGTCTTACATTTAACTTGCCAGCGCTTATGCTTTATCCTATTTTCTTCTGTTGGATCCTTCTTCCAATTTTTGATTGAAGATCTTTTGGCTAAAATAGCCTCTTTCACCTCACCTTTTAACCATGCTGCTAATCATGTTGCCTTCCTTCCACCTTTCTTAATGTGTGGAATACATCTGGACTGTGCTTCTAGGATGGTATTTTTTAACAATGTCCACGCCTCTTGCACACTTTTTACCTTTGTAGCTGCTCCTTTCAATTTTTTTCTAACTATTTTTCTCATTTTATCAAAGTTTCCTTTTGAAAGTTTAATGCTAGAGCCATAGATTTACTTGCTGTCCCCCTTCCTGTCATTAATTCAAATTTGATTATATTATGATCACTATTGCCAAGCGGCCCCACCACCGTTACCTCTCTCACCTAATCCTGTGCTCCACTAAGAATTAGATCTAAAATTGCTCCCTCTCTCGTCGGTTCCAGAACCAATTGCTCCATAAAACTGTCATTTATTCCATCCAGGAACATTATCTCTCTAGCATGTCCTGTTGTTACATTTACCCAGTCAATATTGGGGGCAATTGAAGTCTCCCATTATTACCGCACTACCAATTTGGGGGGTCATTCTCTAATGGGATTGCACGCGAAAAGTCTCTTTTCGCGTATGATACCTAAATCAGGGCGGGTTCTGGGCAGAGTCGACACCGGAAGGGGAGGAGTCGGGGCGGCACGGGGGCAGACGCCGTAAAAACATCTCTGATGGCGAAAGGTAAGGACCCTTATCGCCGCCAGTTTTGCATCGAATAACTACACCTTTTATGGTGTAGTTATTTGGTGCGAAAGCCGGCAGCCAGCGCACCCAGTGGTGCGATAGCTGCCGGCTTTCGCAGGCCTGCCACCCTGCTTCGCCCCCCGCCCCCCATTACCGCCGGATTCTCTAAGGTCGCAGACCTTAGAGAATCCAGGTCTTGGTTAGCTTCCCTAATTTCTCTTAGCATTTCACTGTCTGTCGCACCATCTTGGCCAGGTGAACATTTAGATATATTTAGAAAAACATTTACAGGGAAATTTGTAATAAGGCAATTAATTAATTTGTTGTGAACTGTGTTAAGCTTTTATTTATTTATTGTTTTTAGGGAAAAGCAAACTATACATGGTAAATAGACAAGCAAAAACTATTTACATATTTTTCAGCCCACACAAACCAACTTGATTTTGAAACACAAACTATTTGCAGTTGATGTTTGAAAATCAGGTTGTTAGGTGGATAAAAAATATGAGGGAAGTTTTCAGATGGGCACGTGGGCACATATATATTCGTGTGCATGGGAGCACGGCCAGATAGGCGGCAGTTTTATATCCTGTGTGCACGTGCTCACAAATGTTGTAAAATTGCCCTGGCTTGCGTATGTGTGCGCGCATAGCCGAGAAATGTTGGCTTTGAGCCGCGCACGTGAGGGAATTTTATAACAGGCGCATGTCCACTCCATGACCAGTTTCACCAGTTCATCCACCAGTTCGCCAAGCTTAGAGCTAGATCCTCCAAACCTCCCCTAGTTTTTAGCCTGCACGCCCCCCAGCTAACCCAGACCCCACAAACATCTCAGAGATGCCTGGAAATAGTTTTATTGAGACTTACACCTCCTCCATAGCAGCTTTACGCTCAAGTATACCTGGGTGTGCGCTCAGGCATGTGGGTACTTGTGTACACACCTCTTGGCCCCACCCTGGAATGCCTGTATGCCCTGCCCACACTATACCCACATTCCATCCTTTCTTGGCTTGATGTGAGAGATTCGTTCATTGGGATTTGTGGGCAGCTTCTAAAACCAGGTGGACATGCCACTGTGCTCCATATGCCCCCATCTCCCCATTTTTGCACACACCCGGCTTTTAAAATTCACCTTTATGGGTGTATTTTAATTTATCTCAAATGAGGGTGCATAGCATACACATTGGCTACGCATGTGGTGTTCTAGCCTGATCAATTTACTCCCCCAAGAATGCCTCCTTTTACTGTGGATAAAAGTACACATGTTGGAAAGTACTTGTGGTATTTAGGCAGCAGAAAACCCCCTTAGACATTTTCAGCCATTCTAGCAGCATAAATGCTGTTTTTACCTGCACAGAACCTAACTAAGGGGCCTATCCAATAAACATTAGTATGCTGCAGCTTGAAAATCCCTGTGCTAACTGGCTCGAAGTGAAAAAGCATGGTTAGCATGGGAAATTTCTTTATTCCCAATCCATGATCCTTTTCAAACCCATGCCACATATCAAAGTACCCACCCAACCTCCCTTCCACATATCAACACACCTCACAAGAAACCCCAACCTCCCAGCCCTTCCTTCGTATGAAATGTGGATCCCCCACATTTCTGGAATGCCTTGTTACTATTCCAGACAGTCTCCCATCCCAATCCTCACCAGCAGGAAGGTCTTAAGAGCCCTCCTGCCTACTAATGAAGATCAGAATGGAAGATCCTCCACTTTGAGAAAAAAATAGAGATTGGCATAGTTTGATCACCACATCGGGGCAATTCACATAGTCTGGAGACTTGGGTATGCCACGAAATTGCAGATTACTCTTGCATGACCAATTTTCAAGGTCCTTCAGTTTTTCAGAAAGCAACTCATTCTCCACCTTCACGGCCTCCTGCTCTTTACGAATACACCTCAGTTCTTCAATATGTGAATCTATGCAAACATCTGATTCATCAATTCTACGGCCCAAATCCGCAATTTCCTCTTTTAATTCGTAAATCAACATGGTTATCTCATGTTTAATATCTTGTCATAAGTTCCAGAACCAACCGCAAAACTCCTCACGACTTGGTAAGTCAGAGCCAACCTGCGCAGATACCACCTCAAGGCCTGCTTCTTCCTTAAGGCCTTCCCCGGCCACCATTACTTCTACTGCAGCCTTGTGGTCTTCGGAGGGTTTTATATAAGAAAATTTGCTTATGTCTATAGATTTTTTCCTCACTGACATCGCTATCTTCCACAAAAGTATAGCTATCGGAACAACTGTAAGTTATTCATGGATGCCCAAGATCAAGCACATATTATGCCACTTAATGGTAGAGCCCAGTCTCAGGCAGCCATTCACCCCGATGATGTCATATCCTCTCAGTATGGAAGATCATCCAAAATGGTAAGAAGTTATTTCAGAGGGGATGAATGGGAGGTTAGGGATGGGGTCCACCCTTTCTGGGGGACAGTGAGGGCTTCTTGTTTTGATATGCAGCTCGTGTCTTCAGGATGACTTTGATGTGAAGGGCATTTGTGGATGGCAAAGATGAAGGGATTTCATTTTCTGTAGGGAGCAAACTTGATGGGTGTGGAAGGGAAGAAATTCCCCAAGATCACTAACTTTCACTTCAGGCTGGTAGGCAACACACGGAATTTCATTGCAGCTAGCGTGGATGCTATACATTTTTGTGCAGGCATTCACACTAATAATGTGCACATGTTATATCAATGGTGATTTTTGGCATGTACTTGTGTAAAATTTAGTGCACCACCCATTAAGTGCTGTTTTAGCATCCGCATAAAATGTTTTACTGAGGCACAACAATCTCCAGTGATCCATGTGAGGTAGAGTATTCCCAGTCTCTGATGCAACTTGAATGTAATTCACCTTGAGCAACCAATGAAAGGTATGAGATAAATACACAATAAATATATACAAATAAATCTGTTTATATGGGTGAGCCCTCCCCAGCTGTCCTTCTTGTAAAAACGTTAACCAAAATGTCCCCCAAAACCATAACAAAACACAGCAGCGACTTCAAGGCAGAAAGGGTGCTGTGCCTGAATGCCCCAACAAAGCACACATAATTACAACTATAGTGGGGTAAGACTCGGCCCAGCTCAGTGTTCCTGCTGAATTTTAATCAAAGTGGGGCAATAGGTACCTGTTGGACAAGAGCCTGTTGGTAAAATGGCTGTGCATTCTTTCCTGTAGAAGGGGAATATCTTCATCGTTGATTATGCACTTCTTGATGGTATTACTGCTAATGCAACAGATCCCTGCACAATACAGTACCTGGCGGCTCCCATCTGTCTGCTCTACAAGAACCTGGAGAACAAGATCATACCCATTGCTATTCAGGTGAGTCTGGCCGCCATGCTACGCTCCTAAACAGCCCAGCTTCATTCAGGGAGCCTGGTGGTGGGGAGGCAGGAGGGGGAGCAAGTGACGTTCATGGGTATGTGAGTGAGGAGAGGGCTGTGAAAGAGTAAGAGAGTCATAGAAATGCAAAGGTAGAGGCCATGTGCATGTGACAGAGCTCGTAGAAGTAGAGGTTAGAAAATGATACCAATAGGGCAAGGGCAGCACTTCTGCTCCCAGAAGACCATTCTAGCAACTGGGTAAGCTTGGGGGGAGCCGAAGGAGTTGTGGGCACAAGTATGACTTTCACTTTCTTGGAGGAGAGAAAAGGAGATGGGCTTACCAGGTGGAACTTAACAAGCCTGGGCTTAACATTTTTGTCCCACAAAGGGATCAGGGTCGGGGTGGGGGTGGGGGTCACTAGCACCAACAGGGAGTTGTTACACTAGAGGAGTGGGGAGGGGATTATGAATAACTTGGCCCTTTTAAAACATAGTGACCCCTAATGCACATTGCTCCAGCAAGGAAAATTCAAAGTTCCCAACCTTGGCGATGCACAGAGCATTTCATGCAAAAGTAAGCTATGAAAGTAAATGAATTTATTCTTCTGTAAAAAAAAAAAAAAAGGCTGTTAACCCACAAAAAATATCCTGGGTTAGTACATTGGCCTCTATGTGCATTAATGCACATTAGTGCAATAGAGTGTTTTCATCAATAAATCCCTATATCTTCAGGGAAGGATGCATTTATCCAAATAGCTTGCATTTATTTAATAATTTTTTAACCTTGTCGCCTATTAAAGACATTTTTTGTGATTGAAATAATTTTCCAAATGGATAGTTTATTTTGAAAACTTAATTCCAGCTTTAAGTAAAGATTTGTCCTGATGTGGCTTCTGCTATACAGACTCATAAGTGGAAATTCATAACTAAGAAAAGCGATATTTTATCTCTGAGTGTTACTTATTTGCTTCCTTATATAGCCAAGTGGCAGATTGTTTAAGAAGATAGTAACTATCTTTTCTACAATTTAAAGCAAGTTGACTTTTATAATGTCCCATGATGATGACACATGTTTGAAAGCACAACTATATCTCTTTCTTCTCTCCCATGCGATTTGTAGTGCTAATGGGTTGTTTTTTTTTTTTTTGTATTGGATTTGTGTTCTGGTTATTTGATTTACCTTGAAGCATCAAGGACAATTTTCAAAGCCATTTGAATATTGCCCTTTCTCAAGGCTGCTAAAAGTAACAGCGTGTGTTTAATATATAGATCTCCATCTTGCCCTTTTAAAAATTATGGGCCTTTCTCATTCAAGGAGGCATATTTATCTTGTTTGTTTTGATTTTTCTCTCGTATGATTTAGTGTAAGCTGTAGTTTTCTTCTAAATCTGTGTTTTGCTTATATTTATTAAATATTCAAATGTTCAGTACAGAAAATACAAACAAATACAGTTGTTAAACTCAACCTCATTACTAAAGCTGTACTGCAGCTCTGCCACATCGGGGTAGGTAACTTACTTTTTTCCTGGCTTATCCTTCACATGCTACCTCAACCTGCTCCAGGGTTCAGTGGACATGCTGTGTTATTCCCATCTATTATGCAAGTCTCTGTAATTGGACTAAAGAGCATCTTGGAATCTGCATGTTTAAAAAGTAAGCTGTGATTGGCTGGTACCCACCCTCATGGTACTGTACCACTTTTTTGTTTTTTTTATGACTCTCAAATCATTTAGTACTCCTCAGTAGAATTTAGTCACTGACAACCTCTCTTAGAGGGTAATTTTGTAACTTTGCACATCAGTTACCAGCAAATATACGCATCAGTTACAGCGATTTTAAAAAGTGGCCTTACATGCATAACTCCACTTAGAAAATTACTCTCTCTCTCCCCCCCCCCCTCCCCCCTATTTGGCTCGTATAGGTTTTGCCACGAGAATTTGTGCCTGCTGTTTAAAGTCAAAAAGTATGTGCATAAATCCCCACGCTGCCCAGACTTCATCGTCTGGAATGCCCCTCCCCCTATGTGTGTAAAATACAGACAACGTGCATGAATGTAATTATTTCAGACTTGCAATTTTCTAAAGTGCCAATTCTGCAGGTAAAGCATTATGTTGTCTGCAGAAGTCCCTTTGACAAAGACCATAACAAATTTTCAAGTTTTGTTTTTGTAACCTCCCACCCCTCTGACGAAGCACATAAAATGTGAGAGGGTCTGGCACCGGTTGAAGGCTTAATTGCCAGTCTCTCAATAGGGGTTCTGTACTACGTGGTCAAGCAGATGATGTAGGGGATATGACTCAGAGGCCAAGAGCAGAGGGTCCCATCCTTTTCTACCCATGATACTCAAACTCTGATCCATTCCCTCTTGGAGCAAAACAAGGTCTCATAACACCAGGCATATTCCAACAACCAGTATTTATTTTATTTATAAATTTTTATAGACCGTCATTCGGAATATACCATCATAATGGTTTACACAATTAAATAAATAAAAGAAATACAGCACAGTTAAAAGAATTCTAAATAGTACAATATTAAACAATTATAATAATAAGCAAATATAAAACATAATATAAGATCAATTCAATAAAATAATATAAATCAAATGGCAATAAAAAATAAAATAAAAAATAAAAAAAAGAGTTTATTTCTGGATGAGTCAGTAGTCAGAGTTTAAGAACAAGGTATTAAAACAAGGGTAGAACTAGGTCACAGGTTATCTACAGCAGGCTGTAAAAAAAAAGCAGCATAACTTAAAACAAAAATTTCCAACAGGTTTTCTTCCCACAACCCAAAGGAATACGAGAAAACTCACTGTTGTATCTGCTTTACAAGGACATTTTATTTTTACTTTTTTTAATTTAAAAACATTTTTTACCCGCCCTTCCTACTTTCAGGACGGAGTACAATAAAACACACACGAGTTACGACTGAGTAACAGATAGTAAGTTAAAAAAACACTAAAATACAAATATTACTCCCACTCCCCTTCTATTCCACCTCAACTCCAATTACATCCATATCTTGTATGCACATGCAGTCTGTCTGTAGATACTTCCCTAGATCCTGTCCACATGTACACATACCCAAGACCAGGGTACCTCTTCTCTAGGCATCCAGGAACTTGGTCTCCTTGGTCTGTCCAACGTCTAGTCTCTCCTTCTAGGCAATAGTCAGGGACTCCCCCAGTTTCTCCTGCTCATCCCACTGGAAAGCTTCTTATTCCTTAGATTTTCATGCAGGCCTGGATTTGTCAATAGGCACACTAGGCCTGTGCCTACAGTGGCAAAAATATGGCGGGGGAGCAGCAGGGTGGCTGAAAATGTAATGCTTTCCTGCTTTGCTGAATCTCACTCAGCAAAGAACAGCCATCTGCTTCCTGATCCAGCCCTTCCCTTTTCATGCAGGAAGCAGAGAACAAAATGGGAGGAGAGTGAGCCTGGAGCACACAGAGCAAAGACAGAGGTTAGGAGGGGCTGAATGGGGATCAGTGAGGGGCGAGAGTGGGGGATGAGAGTGGATCAGCTGGGAACGCAGGGGGAAGTATTTGTGTGTGTGTGAGAGAGAGAGAAGATATTGGTGCTGGTGTGTGAGACTGAGAGGTTAGAGAGGGGATGGAAGGGGGAGCAGGACCAGAACACAGAAGGGACACCTGCCTCCTCTCCTTCCCCCTCTTCTAACCCTCTGCAATCCAGGGTCTCTCTCTCCCTTGATCTTGGATTCTGTCTCCCAGATCCTAGAACCTTCCTTCCTTTCTCTCCAGATCCTGGAACCCATCCCCCAACATATCCTACACCCTCCTCCCCCTTCTCAGTCCCAGAACCTCCCTCCCTTCTTCATCCCAGGTTCCTGATTTCCCCCTTTCCTTGATCTTCCCCATCTCCCATCCTCTCCAACCACAGTCCTTTTTACCTCTTTTCTCACCATCCCCAATCCTCTTTCCTTCTCATACTCCTCCCTCCTGTTCCCAGTCCTTTCACCTTCTCCTCACCCCATTCCTAGTCCTTCTCCTTTCCTTTCCCCATCCCTAGTCCTCTCCCCCTCTCCTTCTCTTCTGCCTATGCCTGAGTTATCATCTCTATACTAATACTTATGATCCCTTTTCCTCCCCCAGTAAAAAATAAATTATACAGAGCGAGGTTGGAAAATTAAGTAATTTTTTATAACATTGATATAAATGATGGAAATGTTTGCCAAAGTGCTTCAGAATTTTCAAATTTGGACAAAGCATCGACCCCCCCAAGCTGTAGCAGTAAACTGTGGGGCTGTACCTTTGACCTCATCTTGTTGCCTGACCTTAGCAAAACCCTAAATCCATCTCTGGATTTCCACAAATTAGGTACTTCTGCTTTTCCTCCTTCAGGACCCAAAATTAGTCTTTAATATGTTCCCTCTTGAGATGAAACATTCTTAAGGTCTCAGGCTTTTCCCCTTGAAGTGGAAAGGCCCTAAGGAACCCTTCTCCTTAAGGAGCGTCACTCTGGGCCAGGCAGCCCTGGTCGGGCTCCTGCAGCTTTCCCAACAACTCCTCCCACTAAAATGTTGAGCCAGACTTATACACACCCAAAGAATACCCCCTCAGTCTAGAGGATCGCCTGCTCAACCGCCTTAAAAGAAACACATCATCAATAACGCATTAAACATTCCACCCAGAACTTTCCCACTGTGTGAAAGGCACTGCACTCTTCCCATAAATTCTGCTATCTAGTATCCTTTCAGTAAAAGGGGTCACCACAGTATTTTTCTGAACAACACATTCAACATTTCATCAGCCTAATACAAGATCCCAGAAACAAATCCAAGGCCTTCCCCTCCTAGACTCCTTCACTGACCTTCAACATTATTTATTTATTTATTTATTTATTTATTTTTATATACTGATGTTTCATGAGTACATATCACACTGGTTTATATTAGTTAACAAATATTCATTTAAAAATATTTGCATTTCCAAAATTAAAATGAAAGGAAGTAAATACAAAGTTTCACAATAAACTAATAAAAACAAATAAAATAGCAGAATTAGGCCCAATCACCCTTTTGTTTCTTATATATGTCACTAGTAGAAATTGCTCATACATCTTTCTGTGTTCATGTGATTCAGATTCACCTAAAAAATAAATAATTTTTTATTTATACGCCTCTGGTACAATTTTAACACTTTTTTTTTTATTACTAATATATATAGCTAAGAATTCAGTTGCAGGCTAACAATAGTTTATCAATTGTTCTAAATTAATACACAATCTAATGAAAACAACAAACACTCATGTATATTCTGTAAATAAAGTACAAAAATTGAATTTATGTAAACAGGTCTCATATTTATACGTATAACAAATTTTAAAATACCAAACTGTGCAGCAAATTACATGCCAGTTCATAGCATACATATAAAACTTACCGGCGTTAGATAATTAGAGTACATAAGTATCATTTTATAACGTGTCAAATTTAGTACTACACCATTGTCCAGAAGGAGCAACATCTTTAAAATACGACGCTCATAAACAGTGAATATAACTACAACTTGAAGAAAGTGATCAAATTCTCACTGACTTGAAAGCTGTCTTGCTATCGGAAATCCTCATTCCCGTCTTGCTAGCTGGTTCCTTCATGAGGACATGGATAGTCAATCACGCCTTTCCTTCATAACTACAGCCTGAGCCCTGGAGCGTGGGAACTGATGGGCAGAAAGCCCAGCCCCACTTTGTGCGGCACAAACACATTGCACTCCGGACCTGCTCCAGTTTCCCCTCCCCGAGCCTCCTCTTTTGAGATCTCCCAGCCTCGGTCTTATCCCCAGGCTAAACAAGATGGGGCAGAGCCTGCACTGAGCATTACTCGATGGGACTTTTTTGAGCACTGGGAGCAACAGCAGTGGACAAAACTTCAGCAGCTGCATCCAGCAGCCAAGGAAACTTAAGTGATCCAGCTGCAACAACACGCCAGTTTTTCCCTTCTCCTGCACTCGTAAATAAAGGGGGCCGGTCCATTGCTCATGGTATGTCTCCGCCCTCTCTCCATTTGTTTTAAACTTTGAAAGAGAAGCTGGTGAGGCCTTCAGTGCTTTCCTAGATCTGCTTTTGCTATATGAGTCCTCGCCATGTCTGCTGCCTGTTCCTACTCCAAGGAGCCAGGTGTGCCACACAGCATTGTAGTAAATGTAGGTGTGCCATGGGCTTGAAAAGGTTAAGATATGCTGCATCAGGCAGACTCACAGTCCAATAAGGGGGTTGAAGTCTTTATCACTAAGAGCTGATGGGTTCTCTCTCTCTTTCTCTCTGACTACTTAGAAATCCCAGAAAGCTTAACATTACAGCTTCAGGGTGGTCTAAATCCCACTCTTTTCCCACAGCGCAGAAGTTACTTACAGTTCTCATAAGCAGGCTACTTACAGTAGCTCCTGGAAAGAGGAGATCTCACTAGATGTATTACATAATCCCCATGGGGGCAAAAATGCAGGACCAGCCTAGGAGTAACACGTGAGGTTGGAAGGCTCTGTGGTGCTAGTGGAGCTGACACAGAAAGATGTTTCTTCGGCAGCCTCCTGCAGAACTGTACAGGGACTGGAATTAGAGACCTCTAGAAGTCTCAATTCTAACACAAACCAGGGGTTTCTCAGCTGATTTTGAAAGGGCTTAAAGGCCAAACCCAGGACCCAATACGTGACTCTATTATCTGGAGGTCCCCAAACTTGAGCACCTGGTTCCACTGTGACGGGGCTATACTAGCTATTGGTCTTACTCTGGTCCGTTCTTTTAATTGCTGAAAAATTGGGATAATTATGTTTACAGACTGAAAAAATATTGTATTTATAAAAAGTGCACAAGACCCATGTGTTATGAATCCAGTATGGATTATGGACCCTTGGCCTAAGGCGGAGTTGGCGCTACATGAAAGGGTAAACCCCCCCCAGGTCCCACCGTTGGGAGGCGAGGCCGGAGAGACGCAGGGGCCAATGGGAGCTTCGCCACTACCAGCCCATTATTCCCACAGATTGAGCGTTTAGGTACCGGGGCCGGCTGGTCTTAGGTGGGCCCCTGTGAAGACGACTCGTGAGGATGTGGGTGACTGAAGGTGAGGCAGAGTCCAGTCCACGGCCAGAGGAAGGAGGCTAGAGAATATCACAATCCGGTCCCAAGATTGACGTAGGTGGAAAGCGGCGAGGTGAAATCCGATCCAAAAGGTCAGGGGCTGGCGGCGAATAGCAAGAAGAGGTCCAGTCCAAGATCAAGAGGCTGGGAGATCCATCCAAAGGGGAAAGGGAGAGAGGCTATATCAGGTGGGCTGGAAAGAAGGACTGGAGGCTGGAACAGGCTGGCTGGATCAGGAACCAAGTAACAGGAACGCTGAAACAGGAATCCAGAGCGAGGAGACCTGTTGCCAAGTCGTCCGGTGGATGTCTGCCGTAGGTTTATATAGGGCAAGAGTCCTGACATCATCTGAGGGGGCCGTTGGCGTCTTCAAGCTGAGGGCCCTTTAAATCCCCGCAGGCAGCACATGCGCATGCCTAGCAGAAGGACCAGGAGAGGAAGGAGTCGGCAGTATCCCACGTGCTGGCTGGTCTGGGGCAGCCCCTATGGCGTGGGAGACGCCAGCCACGTCGGGAGGATCTGGGTGCTGCGACCCGAGAGCTGGGGCTTGGAATGGAGTATCGGAGATCCGGGAAGGACGGCCGGGATGGCCCACGGCCAGTGAGTATAACAGCATGTATCCACACAATGTAATAGTACAGAGTGTGAATAAAAAACAAATCTGTGTCATAAATGGTGCTTTCAGTCTGCCATATTGGATCATTGGCGTTTTAGTGCACATAGATGTCATATCAAGTGCTTGTACGCCTCCAGGTTAGATCACTACCATTTTATTGCACTCAATTTTAATGTCTAAAGAAAACACATCAGGGGCCACTCCCCAATGAACAGAAAACACATTTTTTTCCCAATGCTTAGAGTATAAGTTGAACCAACGGTGAAGATAAGAGAATTATCAAGTCCGAAGATCAGCACCAATTGTCCAGTGGGGCTTTTTATTTGAAAATAGACTTTGATCCTACTCTGATATTGAAGCAAGAAATTGATTTGATTGTTGACATGGCATTTTTGGATGTTTTTTTGATCTGAAAGAAAGCAACCTTTTGAAAGTTGCTTATCCAAGAACACCAGTTTTCTATTTATTACCCAAGATCCATAATTCGATGGTTAGGCCTCCAGGCTGCCCTATCATTTCATTGATTTTGATTGAAAAATTTTTAAGACATTTGTTTTGTCAGTTCCCTCCTGTGTGAGAGATTCAGCAGATATTTCTTATCTACAAGACCTTGTTTCAGATCTGTTTGGTTGCATACTTGTTACAATAGACACTGAATCTCTTTATGCTAATGTTCCTCAGGATGTAGTGATCCAGATATGTTGGATTCGTGGACCCTTGAGCCATCTGGGACAGATGAAGGCTCACCGTGGGACAACCCACAGTGGATGTCGAAGCCGGGAGGTGGCACTGAGCAGGAGACCAGAGGGATCTTCACCACTGGAAGCCCGAGGTCCCCCCAGGAGGAGCCCGTGAGGCCCCGAGCCACTTGGACTTACATGCAGTCTCCTGTAGGCCGGTGTCTGAAGAGGAGTTCCAGAGGATCAAGAAGAGTAGAGCTGAAGCCAGGAGACCAACTGGAACTTCACCACTGGAAGCCCGCGGTCCCCCTGAGAGGAGCTCATGAGGACCCAAGCCGCTTGGACTTAGGCAAGGCCTCCTGGATGAAAGCCGGAGTCAGGAACCAATGGACGAAAGCCGGAGTCGGAGTCAGAAGCCAAGGACAAGCCGAAGTCAGAAGCCAGGAACAAGCCAAAGTCAGAATCTGCAACTAGCAACTCAGGATGAGTGAACCTCCTTGCAAGGCAAGGCATAGAGCTGGATGCAGGGTTTAAATATCCCTGCAGCATCTGATGTCATCTCTGGGCTGTCCTCCGTGTTTCCGCGCTGGGCCCTTGAGTCTAGGGGGCGGGGCCAGGCACGGAGGATCGACGGCGTCTCCCTCGAGGAGGGAACGCCGTGGCAGAGGCTAGGCCGGGCCTTGCCGGACGGAGAGAAGTTCCAGCGGCCTGGGCCGGCCCTGAGGTAGGTGAAGGGACCGGGGCACGGCCCGGGACCATAACAAGATAACATCGTCTGTTTTAAATTGCCAGGGTGAAGATATGCGTATTCCTACTTTATTGTTGATTAAACTTAAAACTCTAGCATTGAAAAAAAAAACATTTTCATGTTCAATGGGAATGGCTATGGGGGCTACAATGGTTTCTGATGTGGCTTCTTTATATGTTGCTAATTTTGAAGACATTAAAATTGAGTGCAATAAAACGGTAGTGATCTAACTTGGTGGAGCACAAGCCCTTGACATCTATGTGTACTAAAACATCAGTGATCCAATATTGGGGATTGAAAGCACCATATATGACATTGATTTAATTGTTTTTTTCCCCTCTCTGTACTATTATATTGTGTGAAAAGAATATTGTGCCAGGACTTCCAGTAAAAAAAAAAAAAAAAGGTACTGTTTTAAATAATCTGAGATGTCTGGTCACCTTATTTGTTATTGTAGCTTATCGCCGTTTTCCAATCACCAATAAAATCAGAATGTATTTACAAATTGTGGTGACAAGACTGAACTGGGAGATAGGTTTCTGTTTTAATTTTTCACTTACATTTCTATTACTAAAATGGTGAAGACAAGGTAGTACCTGCTTAGTGTTTTGTGAAAAATCCAGAAAGCCCAATTGTCCTAGGGAGATTCCCACGATATCTGCTCAAACTCCTGGTCCCAGTTTTCACAGGCTCGGCCACAAAGACAAAATCTCCAGTGCTGCCGAATAGCAGGAAGCAGCAGCTGCTCCATGGATGATCCCAGACCAAAGGAGGATTGACACAGCAGTGTGGGGATAATGAAAGCCAGGCATTAATTGCCTCTGCTGATGAACTCCTCCACCTTTTGTTCAGCATATATTTTCTGTTTTAGAAGGGAAGCTGCCTTTGGAAGTAGAGGGGATCAGCCACTGAGCTGGGAGTGAGGGTAGGTTGGGGAGAGGTAGGCTGGGAGAGTTGGGGGTTGAGAGAGGCTGGCTGGGAGAACTGGACAGGGAAAAAGCTGCAAGGGGGAGAAGGGGAGGGCACGATGGATGGGGAGAACTGGAGAGAAGACACTGGCAGGGGGAGATGGACGAGTGGAGTGTGCAGAAGTGACAGAAGGAGATGGAAGATTGGCAAGAGGAGGGAGGGAAGAGACTAATATGGGCAGATGGAGGGAGGGGGAAGATTGGCATGGGGACACAGGAAGGAGAGAGAGGCTGGCAGGGAGAGATGGTGCAGAGGAGATGGAAGGTATGATGAGCAGGAGGAGATAAGAGTGCCAGATAGACTAATGAGGGAAATGGAAGTGGTGAGACGGGCAAGGAGAAATGGAGGGATAAAATCAGAGGGAGAGACTGGCAAGTGTCAAAGGGTGGAGATGGGGAAGATAGTGAGAATACAGAAGACACAAGATAGGCAGGGGGAAAGGTGAAAAGAAAGGTAGGAAGAGGGAGAGGAGAGATTGTCAGAGGTGGAGATAGGGGGAGATAGGGGAGATAGTAGAGACTGGTAGAGTAAAAATGAAGAGAGAGCGGAAAGAGAGAGCTATAGAGGGATGCAGTGGAAAGAAGTGAGATGGAAGCAAAGGGAATTGACGGAGAAAGATGAACAGCAGCAAATGGAAATAAAAAAAATCCTAAAAGGCATCAGGAGTCAGGACTAGAATGATAAAGTGAAAACAGAAGCGAGTCAGAGGGCAGTATGACCAGGGAGAAAATTACCTCCTGACAATAAAGTAGATGCAAATCCATAGTATTTTCGCTTTACTTATTAATGTCAGTGACTTTATAAAACATTAGGCCGTTCTATATGTGCACCATTTTATATTTTTAGCCTTGATCAGATACGAAGAGAGGCTTATCAGATTGTACTGATGTCTGCATGTTGTGGTTTCTGCCTGTGTCTGTGTGTGTGTATCCTCTACTCTCCCTCTTTTATAACTTTTCTCTGAATTTCTCTGCCTAATTGAGATGTAACACTTCTTTATTCTTGGTACCTCTGTTTTCTGGACATAGCCTGGTCTTTCTGTACAGTCCACATGCGCAAAGTTAGAAATGCAAACTTGAACTGCCTGAAAATCCGTGTTAACTGCTGAGACTGACAGTGTTGCAGATTTCAAAGGGAATTGTTTGACAGTGTTTTCCCTTGCCCAGGATTCATGAAAAGGTGGAAGGAATGACACATGCAGGTTTTTTCAGGAGTTCAAGGACTCTTTTTCTGTCTCTGCAGGTGAATCATCTACAGTGCGCTTTCAGCTCAAGTAGTTTTGGTTGTTACCTAGCAACTTTACATGTTTCTAAAGTCCACTTCATGAAACTGGATACCATAGAAGAACATGATGTGAATCTGACCATCCAGTTTGGTTTGTTTAGGAGAGATGTCCAAATCGACAGGAACTAGAGTTGATGCCTTGTCAGTTGGTGCTACAAGTTTCAAGCTAGTGCTAATTCCACCCCTTTGTATGTTTTACCACGTTCAAATGTGCACACATATTTCTCTTGTAATACTGTTTAACTTAAAAGATATATTCCTCTATTTTTAGATTAATCAACAGCCTGGTCCCGACAACCCGATATTTCTTCCTTCAGATGCGAAGTATGACTGGTTGTTAGCCAAAATTTGGGTTCGTTCCTGTGATTTTCACATTCATCAGACAGTCACCCATCTCTTGCGCACCCATCTCATCTCAGAAGTGTTTGGCATCGCAATGTACAGACAACTTCCTGCAGTGCACCCACTCTTCAAGGTAGACTACTGGTATAAGGATAGACAAACAGAGAAGGAGAGAGAGAGAGAGAGAGAGAGAGACTAGGAGAGAGAAGCATTCAACAGGAATCACACCCGTGCCCAGTCACTGGTAGTGAATTTGCTCACACAGGTGTACACTCTTACTGACTGTGTGCACTCTTACTGACTGCAATGCACATGCTTCAGTAAGTGTGTACTCTTACTGTGCACACATTCACAGCACTATGCATTCACTGTTGGCAGCTTATATGATTACCCCAGTCTGCATTCTCACCATCTGGCAGTACATACACTTACACCAAAGTGCAGTATTACTGGCTGCATACTCACACCAGTGTAAATACTCAACGAAACACCATATAACTGTTGTATTAACTTCACTCACTGGACACATGTTCACATAAGTGTCCAGTCTCACTGAATGGCAGTGCATGCACTCACACCAAGTGAAATCTCATTGACAGCAGGCACACCAGACTGATATTTCACATCAGACTGGCATCTCACTGACTTGCAAAACATATCCACTTGCGCTAGTATGCGATCTCGTTGACTGGCAGTACATTTTCACCTTTTTCTTTTGGCAGCTGTTGGTGCCTCATGTGCGGTTCACAATAGCCATAAACACGAAAGCTCGGGAGCAGCTCATCTGCGAGTGCGGCCTCTTTGATAAGGTAAGAGAGGTTTGTTTTTATCTCACCAGGCATGCATTCGCACACAAATATGCACAAATATAGGGCCTCATTTACTAAGCATTTTTCCCATAGACACAGAATGGGAGAAAAGCCTTAGTAAATCAGGCCCATAGTTAGGCAGAGAGAAATGTACACCCTGAAACTGGTACTGGGATATACAAAGAATAGATACAACAACAGGAATCTAACCACTTAGAAAAAGGGTCGTATACAAAGGCACATAGACATCAAGCAACATGTACCTAATGCTTAGCTCCTTTTGATTTCTTGTTATACTTCCTGATATCCCTTTACTTTCTTCAGATAGCAACTCATTAATGAAGAAAGTAAGGGATACCTACAGAGGCAAACGTTATCATTTGAGATGCGTCTGTGCAGATGGGCCTAGTGAATTTCACACTATAGATCTACAAAGAGTTTGTAACTATCTTTATAGAGGCCTGCTAGAAGGCCAAATTTAAGTTTGGGCAAAAATAGGTTGAAAAAGCAAAAGCGGTTTCTTTGAGCAGTTTTCAGCTGGTGCAATTTTTGCCCAAAGTTTAATTTTCCTACTGTTTCCAGAAAGGATAAAATACTAATACTGTGGAGCCAAGATGTGCTTCTTAAATCTAGCACTTTGCCATAATTTTCTTTGCTGCATTTTCTTCCTAAAGTTGAAGGAATTTAAATCATTAGGTAAAGTTGTACACGTAAATGGGCTTGCTGGTTTTTTTACTTTTTATTTTTTTCATTACTTCTGCTTGAAACTAAGATCTGGCCCTTAGAATTTGGTTGGAGAAAGATATGAGGGGCTTAATATGCTATGGGCTATGCTGCTGAATATTCCTCTAAAATCTCTACTTAGCAAGATAACTCATATCCAGCTAAATTTAATCCTGCTATTGAGCAGGTTTGAGCTGGATAAGTCTGAATATCCGTGAGGAAAAAAAACAAAGAAATGGATGCCACAAGATAGTCCTTTTCAACGTTTAATCAAGGAGACGTAAACTTCTCATAAACATGGGCATGTTTATGAGAATTTTACGTCTCATAAACATGGAATCACGTTACGTCGGATCAATGGCTCTGAACTCTAAATCTGCTAGCATAACTCAGTACTGTAATGTAAATGTGTTGTATTTTAATTGATGTAATTTACAATATTGTGTATGTTTTATCTTGTAAACCACCTAGACGGATAGACTTCTACCCCACTGTGCGGTATATAAAAACTTTTAAATAAATAAATAAAATAAATACAAAGGGCTATGCCCTCAATTTCTCATCCCTCCCAAACCCCCACATTGGGTTCCTCAGAAATTCGTAATTCACAAGGAGCATATCATGCAGGAAATCCAACTTCTCTTGCAGAATCACTGCATCCAGAAGCTACCTTCCAAGAAATATCAGGGCTTCTATTCCCAATACTTCCTGATTCCCAAGAAAACAGGAGGTTTGCGCCCAATTCTGGACCTACGTTCCCTCAATAAACACTCCACAAGGAGAAATTCAAAATGACTTCTCTCAAGTCCATTCTTCCATTTCTTCAAACGGGAGATTGGATGTGCTGGCTGGACTTGAAAGATGCATATGCTCACATACCAATGCACCCCAGTTCCTGGTGTTATCTTTGTTTTCAGGCAGACAACCAACATTTCCAGTACAGAGTTCTTCCCTTTGGCCTAACCTCAGCCCCCAGGATCTTCACCAAATGCATGGCAGTGGCAGTGGCACACCTTCGTCGTCAAGGGGTGCAGATATTTCCTTATCTAGACGATTGGCTCCTAGTTGCATCCAATCCAACACTACTATGGCAGAATCTTTTACTAACAATTTCTTGCCTAGACAATCTACTTCACAGTGCAACAGTGCCAGCTCGGCAAGTCTTCACTGTTCTGGGACATATGGTGGCGGCCATCTATGTAGTTCCACACACACGCCTTCATATGGGCAACCTACAATGGAGCCTCAAACTCCAATGGACTCAATATCTGCAGCCACTGTGCATACCTGTTTCCTTAACCAACAGCATGAAGCGGGACCTACAATGGTGGTTGCTCCGATTAACACTTTCCAGGGGTTCCCCACTGAGACCCCTTCGACATCAGGTGATACTAACCACAGATGCATCTCCCAAAAGTTGGGGAGCTCATCTGGAAACGTTACAAACATAAGGTCTATGGACCTCATACGAACGAACACTTCATATCAACCTTCTGGAGCCCAGAGCAGTGTACAACGCCCTTCGAGCCTTCGAAAGTTCCCTTCAAGGAAAGATAGTCATGGTACACACAGACAATCAAGTGACCATGTTCTATATCAACAAAGAAGAAGGGTCCGGTTCATGGAACCTCTGCAAAGAGGCAGTACAAATATTGGAGTGGGCTCACCAAAGATCCATTTCCCTACAGGCAACATACCTGCCAGGGATTCACAACTCCAGAGCAGACAAGCTCAGCAGAATTTTTCAGCCACATGAATGGGATTTGAACCCAGAAGTAACTCAAGATCTTTTTGCAACATGGGGTTTTCCCACAGTCGATCTGTTTGCAACACAGAACAACAGGAAACTAGAGAACTTCTGCTCAGTTTACCCAAGCCCCCTCAGACTTGCTCCAGACGCCTTTCTCATCGATTGGTCGCACGACCTACTCTATGAATTCCCCCGATACCACTCATCTCTCGCACAATCCAGAAATGCATCAAGGACCAAGCGGATCTGATCCTAATTGCACCAGCATGGCCTCGGCAACTGTAGTACAGTTACCTACTTTGACTCTCAATCCGCAACCCGATTCCCCTGGGCGAAAGTCTGAACCTTCTCACCCAGGACAAAGGAACACTACTACATCCTCTTCACTCCTCCCTACACCTCACTGCATGGAGATTGAAAGGATCACTTACCAGCAGTTGAACATTTCTCCTGCCCTACAGGACATACTAATGTCCTCTCAGAAACTATCAACCAGGCTCAATTATCAAGGAAAGTGGTCACGCTACACTTCCTGGTGTACATCACTGGGTATCAACCCGTTGACTTGCCCACCTGAACGGCTTCTTTCATATCTCCATCTACTGTACAACAAAGGACTTGCTACGTCCTCCTTTCGCGTTCATTAAGTGCTATAGCCACTTACCATACCCCTCTAGATGGAGAGCCTATTTCATCTCATACCTTAGTATCCAGGTTTATGAAAGGCGTATTACACCTCCGTCCACCCGTACAGAAACCACCAGTACAGTGGGACATCAACATAGTTCTCCAGCAGTTGATGCTTTCGCCCTTTGAACCTTTAGAAACTTGTCAGCTTCGCTACCTTTCCTGGAAGGTTCTCTTTCTGGTTGCTTTAACTTCTGCAAGAAGAGTTAGTGAATTACAAGCCTTAGTTTACTACCCTCCTTATCTGCAATTTCACCATGACAAGGTGACCTTATGCACTCACCCTAAATTTCTACCAAAGGTGATCTCCAGTTTCCACATCAACCTGACCATCACCTTGCCCATATTTCATCCTAAACCTCATGCTAATGCTAATGAGAAAAAGTTACACACTTTAGATTGCAAACATGCACTAGCGTACTACAAACGGAGCACATTTTCTCCTAACCGACCTTCACAACTCTTTCTTTCTTTCCAAACGCTCCAGGGCGTCCTGTAACAAAAATAACTTTATCCACTTGGATATTGAACTGTGTACAGTTTTGTTATCAACAAAGGTCGCAAACTTTATCTAAAACACCTAAGGCGCATCAGGTGTGTGCCATGGCAACCTCGATCGCCTCTCTACATCAAGTTCCTATCATAGATATGTAAGGCGGCAACATGGTTGTCGCTTCACACCTTCACATCCCACTATTGTTTAGATAAACAAACGGCGAATGATGCCTTAGTGGGGCGGACTATCCTTCAGAAGAACACAGATTACATATAATTACAGCCTTCATAGGAACTGTCCGCTATATGTATATATGTATTTCACCGTATTGAGCAAAAAAAAAAAAAAAAAGACAGGAAACAGAGAGTAGGATTAAATGGTCGATTTTCTCAGTGGAAAAGGGTAAACAGTGGAGTGCCTCAGGGATCTGTACTTGGACCGGTGCTTTTCAATATATATATAAATGATCTGGAAAGGAATACGACGAGTGAGGTTATCAAATTTGTGGATGATACAAAATTATTCAGAGTAGTTAAATCATAAGCAGACTATGATACAGTACAGAAGGACCTTGAAAGCCTGGAAGATTGGGCATCCAAATGGCAGATGAAATGTAATGTGGACAAGTGCAAGGTGTTGCGTATAGGGAAAAATAACCCTTGCTGTAGTTATACTATGTTAGGTTCCATATTAGGAGCTACCACCCAGGAAAAAGATCTAGGCATCATAGTGAATACCGTGTTTCCCCGAAAATAAGACATCCCCCAAAAATAAGACCTAGTAGAGATTTTGCCGAATTCCTAAATATAAGACCTGCCCCGAAAGTAAGCCATCCCTTGTAAACAGGGGCGGATTGACCTTTCGGGGTATCGGGCCTCCCCCGGTGGGCCGGTCAATCCTGTGACGTCAATTTATTTATTTTTTTTTTTAAATAAAGTTTCCAAGGTATTAGGGGCAGACGCGAGCAGTGGTATCCCGAGGGGAGTCAATGCCCCTGGGCGCAAGGAGGCTCATGCGGCCGCTGAGCCTTCTTGCCCGACGAAAAAGATTGCGTTCAAACACGCTGATGCTCTTCCTCCTTCCTGCCCGTGCGGCCCAGGAAGTAAACGTTGCCGGAGCCGCGTGGGCAGGAAGGAGGAAGAGCATCAGCGCGTGCAGAAGAGGAGGAGCCGCCGCGGGCTGCTGCGAATCCCAAGTCACAGCGGCCCAAGAAGAGGAAGAGGCCCGGTAGCAGGGCCGAGGAAGAGGCCCGGTAGCAGGGCCGAGGAAGAGGCCCGGTTGCAGGGCTGCTGCGGCCCGAGAAGTGCAGGGCCGCTGCAGAGCCCATCCTGCGGCGACCCCCGAAGAGGAGGCCCAGAGATGAGAGAGAGGCTGAGGGTCTGTAGAGGGGGTGTGTGCGTGCAGGTGTGAGATGAGTTGAGAGATTATGTGTGGGACTGAGGATCTGAATGTTTGCAGAGGCAGCATGTGAGAGCCTCTGTGTGTGAGAGAGAGACAGCGTGTGTCGGTGAGAGCCTATGCTTGAGCAAGACAGCATGTGGGAGTGAGAGAGAACCTGTGTGTGTGAGAGTCAGACAGCATGTGCCAGTGAGAGACTATGTGTATGAATGATTGTATGAGAGACAGCATGTGACAGTGAGAGCCTGTGTGTGTGTGTGAGAGAGAGAAATGCATGTGAGAATGAGAACCTGACTGTGTTTGAGGGAAGAAGATGGAGAGAAAAGAAATACGGAAGAAAAAAGGACAATATAAAAGGAATTGGCAAAAAAATAAGAATGGGAAGGTGGAAAAAAAAAAAAGCCTGTGACTAACCAATTAGAAAACTAACATCAGCCAGCAAAGGTAAAAAAAAAAAAATTACTTTTTAGTGATTGGCACATGTAATCTTTGGGAATGTGTAAGAATAGCACTTTCTCTATGCGGATCTCACAATGTACGAGATCAGCATGGAGAAAGTGAAAGCCCACGGGGCCTGCACAGAGGAGGCAGCAGAATGGGCTTCAGTGTCAGTAGCAGCAATCGGCGCCTCCCCAATAGCCATGTGGCAGCAGTGACAGTGGCAGCAAGATTACTGACATCTGGGGATGGTGGCCGTACCAGTCAGGGGACCCCTTCCAAGCAGTGTGCAGAGGTTCAAAAGCAGCAGAGTCAGCCCAAGCTGACTATCATGAATGCTGCACACTCTTACCTCTCTCTGACAGCACACTGGTGGGGCATGGCTGACGCAGGGGCAGCCAGCAGCTCTATTAGACATCCCCTGAAAATAAGGCCTAGTGCATCTTTGGTAGCAAAAATTAATATAAGACACTGTCTTATTTTCGGGGAAACAGGGTAATACTTTAAAATCGTCGGCTCAGTGTGCTGCAGCAGTCAAAAAAGCAAACAGAATGTTAGGAATTATTAGGAAGGGAATGGTTAATAGAATGGAAAATGTCATAATGCCTCTATATCGTTCCATGGTGAGACCGCACCTTGAATACTGTGTACAATTCTGGTCGCTGCATCTCAAAAAAGATATAGTTGCGATGGAGAAGGTACAGAGAAGGGCAACCAAAATGATAAAGGGGATGGAACAGCTCTTCTATGAGGAAAGGCTGAAGAGGTTAGGGCTGTTCAGCTTGGAGAAGAGACGGTTGAGGGGGGATATGATAGAGGTCTTTAAGATTATGAGAGGTCTTGAATGAGGAGATGTGACTCGGTTATTTACACTTTCGAATAATAGAAGGACTGGGGGCATTCCTTGAAGTTAGCAAGTAGCACATTTAAGACTAATCGGAGAAAATTCTTTTTCACTCAACGCACAATAAAGCTCTGGAATTTGTTGCCAGAGGAAGTAGTTAGTGCAGTTAATGTAGCTGGGTTCAAAAAAGGTTTGGATAAGTTCTTGGAGGAGAAGTCCATCAACTGCTATTAATCAAGTTTACTTAGGGAATAGCCACTGCTATTAATTGCATCAGTAGCATGGGATCTTCTTAGTGTTGTAATTGCCAGGTTCTTGTAGCCTAGTTTGGCCTCTATTGGAAACAGGATGCTGGGCTTGATGGACCCTTGGTCTGACCCAGCATGGCAATTTCTTAATGCATATTACCTGCTCAATACGTCAGCTGGGGACTCCCAGACAGCATGGCTAATCAGCTGCTTATCTACGTGAAAAGAGCAAATTTGCTTACCGTAAACAGTGTTTTCTGAGATTGCAGTTGAATTAGCCATGCTGACCCGCCCGCCTCCCCGGACAGTTCTAGCATACCTAACTTACGCTTTGATACTGACTGAGGAGCCTGAGGTAATCCTGTCAGGATACAGGAGGGGCACCTGGCTGAAAGACTTTGAGAGACTTACAGAGCTCCGCCACCTAGTGGCATGGAAGACATACCCAGACAGCATGGATAATTCATCTGCTATCTACAGAAAACACCGTTTACGGTAAGCAAACTTGCTCTTTCTGCTTGTACCATTTACAGGCCTGGGGGTACAGGCGACCTTCTTTTCCTTTAAATGCCTCCTCCAAGGTGCAGTCTATGTATCAGGTTTCCAGTATGCGCCTCAAGTTCATGTTCATAAAATGATAAATAAGTAAAGCAAATAAATCATGGAGGGTTCTTCCTGAAAAGGCATGGGAGTTTCCCAATAGTCAACTGTCTTTGTCCAGCTGTATTTCTCTGGAGGAGGGTGAAATTGTGTCCTGTAGAGAGGTTGATTCTTTTGTCTGCCTTTTTCAGAGGAGATACTGTCCCTTTTGGACTGGGTTGTTTATTCACTTGGGGCTGCAGATCCCAGAGTTGGAGAATTTCCAGTTGGGACCCCATTGTTATGGATGTTTATAAGTCAGTGAAGGTGACCTTGCCTATTTATGAGGTGGCAGCAATGGTACTCCCAGTGTGGGGGCTCCAACAAGGGGCCTCAGGGGAGTGAAGAACGTGGTTGTTTCCTCTTTCTCAGGTGCCATTTCAGCATCTGTTTTGGATGCCTCGCATGGACATCTTATTGACTGCTGTCATTGGGAAGCTAGCTATCCCGTTAGTAAGCAGTGTTTCTCTTTGGGATCTACAGGATAGGAAGATTGAGCTTCCTTTGAAATGTGTTTCTTCCACTGCTCTCTGGTCTTGGTCTCAGTCTGTGGTGGCTGGTGGCTCGAAAACTGTTCCAATGTTTATTTATTTATTTATTTACACAATTTCCAAAGTATGTAAGGAGGCAGCCCAGAGACAGGTCGAATGCAGTGTTTTTGGCTGAAACCCTTTGTAATCTCATCTCATGTAATCTCATGTTGATTGCCTCAGGGATAGCGGTGAGGAGGTTCTTCTGGACCACAGTAGGGCTGCAGACTCATGGCCCAATTCTAGAGTGGATATGCTTCTTTACAGCATACTTAGTGTCTGGGGAGGAGTCTCTTAGATTCAAAGCCGAGCCAGCTCCCTAAAAGAAAAGCTTGGTCATTCTGAAGGCCTGGTAGAGGTCGGACAAGAGTCTGTCCTTTTGGCAGTCCTTGAAGCCCAGCATTAGACCCATATTTTGTCAGTGTCAATCTGTGGCTCTGTGCAAGGGACATCAGCCCCAAAACAGGTACTTCAAGGTCAGTATCAATCCCTTGTCAGGGTGCTTTTGGATGGCATCTGTTTTGGATATTATCTAGAATTGGCCGCTTCTGTTTCTGATGCCTTCTGGTTATTCCAGTGTTTACAGCCTTCAAGAAAGAAGACTCTCCTCACCACCCGGGTTAAAATGTGCAATCAACCTGTGCTGCGCGCACATTTTAACTCTGGTTTGGGTACACCTTTTTGTGCACATTTAAAATTCCCTATACACTGGCATGTCATTTGCTTTCTGCATTACGAATTTAACTTTTTGTTAGCACCTGTGTTAAGAAACTGCGCTGAATTTCAGTGCACAGACCTAACACAGGGCTTACTACATCCACTTGAGAGGAAGGCTATATTACACAATGTTCCCGCCCTCTGACCTACAGGTCTGTGTTTTAAGATAAGCAAAATGTGTAAATTAACTGTTATCGTAGAGCACATATATGCAAATGAATATTCAATGTGGATATTCTGAAAACCAGACCCACTGATGGCTCAAAAACATTTATTTAATTGAGGCCTTAATCCAAAGTGTTTTACAATAAAACAGTAGCTGTAGGCTGCCATATGTACATATATACGATACATTCGTAAAGGAAATGAAAATTAAAGCTGAGAAGGGCTAACCTAAAGTAATGTGGAAAAAATAAGTTTCTATTTCAGCCTTGAAAATTTGAAGTAATGGCACATCCTGTATATCTAGAAGAAACTTGGTCCACAGGATTTCAGAAAAGCTTTTGATACTATTCCCTATAGGAAGTTCATGAATAAAATGAGCAGTCTGGGGGTGGGTCCCAACGTGGTGGATTAGTTTAGAAACTGGTTGGTTGATAGACAACAGAAAGTAGTGGTAAATGGAATTCACTCAGAGCAGAGAAAGATGATTAGTGGAGGGCACAGGAATCAGTCCTTAGGCCAGTTGTGTTCAATAATGCAGAGATGTTTTCAAGTTAGTAGGTAAAGTTTGCCTCTTTGCAGATGACATAAAGGTCTTTAACAGAGTGGACACCCTTGACGGAGCAGATAGAATGAGAAGTGATCTAACAAAGCTTGAGGAGTAGTTGAGTGCTTAGCTGTTAAGATTCAATGCAAAAAAGTGCAGAGTCTTGCATATGGAGAACAGTAATTCAAGGGAGTGGTACATGAAGAGTTGAGAAGCTGATGTGCACGGACCAAGAGACAGACCTTGGGGGTGATAGTGTCTGAAGATTTCAAGGTAGCAAAACAGTATGATAAGGCAGTGACCAGAGCCAGGCCAATGTTAGCTTGCATAAGGTCTTGCGTAGTATATTGTGTTCAGTTTTGGAGGTTGTATCTCAGAAAAGATATAGATAGGATAGAGCTTTTCCAGAGAACAGCTACCAAAATGTGTAATCTTCATTTAAAGCCCTATGATATGAGACCTAAGGACCTAAATATGTACACCATAGAAGAGAGGAGAGACAGAGGTGAGATGATAAAGACATTTATATATCTGAAAGGTATTAATGCACAAGAAGCAAACTTTTTCAATTGAAAAGAAGTTGTAGGACTAGGAATGATGTCAAGCTCCAAGGGGTGAGGCTTCGGAACAAGATCAGAAAATCCTTTTTCACAGAAAGGGCGGTGGATGTCTGGAATTCTCTCTCGGAGGAAGTTGTGGAGACTAAAATGGTAACAGAATTCAAAAAAATGTGGGACATGCACAAAGGATCCCCTGGAGGCAAGACAATGAAAACGAAGCAGTGGGATAGCCTGCCTGGAGCAGCACGTACTGCCCACAACAATATTGTGCTTCCAAGAAGGAAGTGGGGGTAATCTGTATAGAGAAGACGTTACAGTCCTTCTCAGCAGAGATATATTTGAATTGGACCTCCCGAAAGGCTGAGAGCTCTGCAGGGAGGGACCATAGATAAACGAGAATGAGGAGGCCAGATTTTAACATGGAAAGGCCCACTAGCAGAAATGGTGGAGGCCATCACGTTCACAGATTTTGACCATGCTTGGGAGACTGTGGAACGGTAGGAAAAGGGTGAGATGGTCGGTTAAGTGATGTGGGGAGAGGGAGATGCTATTGAACTGCACGTGGGAACTCATTGGTGAATCTGCCAAAGTGCATGAAGATGAAATGGATAGGACTACATGGACCATTTTTGGTCTTTACTTGCCGTCATTCTCTCTGTTACTGGGAAAAGTGTAAGGAGAGAAAAGGGGCCAAAAAGGAAAGGAGGCCTGATGAGTGTAAAGTGTAATAAGGAATGAGCATTTACACAAACAGAGAGTACAAGAAGGACTATAATGGAATATAAATAAGCGTACAGCACTGCTAAAAGAAACGGCTCGTGGAGAAATGGAACAGATGCCAACTGGAATCCAGAGCTGTGAGAAGCGAGGAGGAAACTGGGACCCCACACTGGAGTTTCAGCCCGGAGAACAGGAAAGGAGAGTTTTACAGAAGTAAGGATCAAGCAGTGGACCCCCCCCCCCCCTTTGTACAAGGACCATCGTTACAGGATAGGAGAATCCAGCCTTATATTCCACTCACAGGAAGAACGGAAACCCTGGGGAAAGAGGCTAATGGATTTAAACGAAAGCCAATTCATTTCCATCAAATAACCTCTGGAACCCTCTGCTCATGGGTGCAGCCTGTTGATTTGCCCTCTCCAGTCCAGAGACTGTGCCTGAGCTTACATCCACAGAAAAGGCCTCAGGTCCTAGAGGGCTATCCTGTCCCCTCTCAGAGAATCAGCGCCAGAATTCAGTGGGACTGTGTGTAGAGTAAACCCTATTACTGAGTGTGCCCCCTGCCTTCACAGCCACCACTAGCAGGGGGTGAATTTTAACTGTAAAATATTTTCTGAGTTTACTTTTCACATAGTGAGCAGCAATCCTCAAGCTGTGACTAAGGGTATCAGTCCACATATCTATATAAGGTCAGTTTGACGTTTTTGTCTCAATCAAAAATCTGTTTCTGGTTTGGGCTTCCTGTACAAGTCACTGCTATCACCCCAGATTAATAACTCTGCAGATCAAACACTTGTGCTGCATGATAAAAGCTTCCTGGGAGTTCCTCAGGGTTACAAAGTTTGGAACAGAGGAGAAAAAAAAAAAGAAAAATCTGATCTGATTAACCTGTTCCTTATGGCCTGAAAGCAGGGAATCACTGTGTCCCAAAATATTATCCCCACCCAGCAACTGTGAACACTTCCAAACTGGGTAGCAGAATCTAACATTTATCTTAATCCTTCAGGACCAGCAGTTTCCCATTCTGGCTCATTTAGATTTATTACTCTACTTTTTTTTTTTTACCAGTCTTTAAACCAAAACACTGTTATAGAGGAAAGGAGTGGTTGCCATGTAATTTATGATCTGTGTTCCATGTGACTGAAAAATTGAAAGATAACTCAAACCTGTTTCATTGCAAACATTGCTCAAGATGTATCAATAAAATTTCCAATGGCAAACACATAGTAAAACTACAGCAAAACTGTGAATACATTTGTCCCCTTAATGTGATATATCCACAAAATATATTCTGTGCAACCCAGTGACTACCTGCCAAAATAGAGTTTCAGTCAATATAGCAACTGTTTGTCTTTCAAAATTAAGTGCTCTCCAACAGAAATATCAACAGATTTTTAAACAAATTGACTTAATGCAATTTGTTAACTTAGCATAGAGACTCTTCATCATAAGTACAGACAGTACCCCCTAATTTCACATCACAGTGTTTAATCACTCTGCCAATATTACATGGAGGAAAAAAATGTTATAAAAGGATTTGCCTAGGTAGCAAAGGAATTACCCGATAAATTCACATGGGTGAAGATCACCCTCCCCTCAGTGAGCAAAAGCACAGGTGTTGTTTCAGGGCATGTGTACCTTTAACCACAGGGGAAGGGGTGGGGTTAAGGCAGGGAAGATGAAAGCATGCATGGAAATTTCATTTTGTAATTACCACCAATCCTTTACTGCCCATACTTTGCACCTGTAGTGATGCACCTGTGATGTTTGCAGGCCCCGAACTTTTTGAAATGGAAGTCTGCATGGAGTTTCAGTTTGAAAATGAACTTGCAAGCCACCTGGGCAGTTTTAAATTGCCCCCAAAATGCAAGATCACTATATATACTAGAGATGTGAATCGTGTGCCAGATCGTCTTAACGATCAGATTCGGCTGGGGGGGGGGGGGGAATCTGATCGTTAAGATATGTAAATTGGAATCGTTTCCGATTCCAATTCACATCGCTAATTTTTTTAGGGAGGCCCGCGCTGCTAAAAAAAACAAACCACCCGACCCTCTTTACTCATCAGCCCCTATAGGGGCTGATGAGTAAAGATGGCCGGCGCCATCTTTAAAGATGGCGCCGGCCATCCAGTGCTCCTACCATGTGACAGGGGCCGGCCAATGGCACGGATACCCTGTCACATGGTAAGGGCAAAGGGGCATCGGCGCTTTTTTTTTTTTAGAACAGCTGATGCCTGGGAACAGGAAATCTCTCCCCGAGGCCCCCCTGGATCTCTCCCCGAGGCCCCCCGAGGCCCCCCTGGACCACCAGGTAATTTTAAAAGGTTTTTGGGGGGATCGGGAGGGTGGGGTCGATTTAAAGGGTCGGGTGGGTTGTTTTTTTTAGCGGCACGGGCCTCCCTAAAAAAAAAGGGTCGGGAGGGTGGGGGAGGCTAAGGGGGGTCGATTTAAAGGGTCGGGTGGGTTTTTTTTTTTTTATTGGGCCATCGGCGCCATTTTAATTAGTGGCAGCCAAAATGGCGCTGATGGCCCGAGAGCAGGAGATCGCGCCGGGACCCCCCCCCCCCCCCCACTGGACCACCAGGTAATTTAACATTTTGGGGGGGTTCGGGAGGGTGGGGGAGGGTAAGGAATTGGTTTTAAAGGGTTGGGGTGGGTTTAGGGGCTTTTTTGGTGTGCCGGTTTTCCCGCCCTCCCCCAAATAATTCCCGTGCCCTATTTAACGATACAATACAAATGCCCCTGACGATAAATCGGGGGCATTTGTATTGTATCGTGCACTCTAACGATTTAGGACGATTTTAAAATTATCTGACGATAATTTTAATCGTTCAAAAACGATTCACATCCCTATATATACTATATGATTTTAAACTTTAGTAAGATAAGCTGATGGTCTGGATATGCTTTGATGCAGCAGAGCTAACTTATCCTGTCTTTATTGTGCTGCCCCGAGCTCCCGATCTTTGGCTCGAGTGCCTAGACAGACAGTTAAACCTTCTTCCCAACTTCAGATGCCAGAGAAAACTCAGTTCTTGAATACCAAATAACATTTATTGGACACTGTAAATCATGACAATATGATCTTGCGAGTGAATGATATTGGCATTAGAGGCACCGAACTTTCCTGGTTCACATTGTATTTATCAGATAAGACAATAAGTGAGAATTTCATCAATTTATTCCATCTGGCAACCTGTCTTTATGGGGATTCTTCAGGGATCCACCCTTTCAGCAATATTTTTTAACATTTATTTGGTACCACTTGGTTGGCTCCTGATAAAATACAGGGGGTTTTTTTTTCCAGTTACAGATTCTTGACTCTCTGCTTTTAAATTTCTATCTGTTTATTTACCATTAAAATATGATTGTTCCACAACAAACTGATGCTAAATATAAATAAAATCAAAATTCTACTACTTGGTTGTTTTCCATCCATGGATCATCCTTCATTGTTTGAGCTTAAGGGCTGTCAACTCCCTATTTAATCTGAAGTTCACAATCTTGGGATAATCATTGACAGTAATCTCTCAATGTAGCCATATACAATGTCTTTTTGGAAGTTATGAAAATTTAAAGTTTTGTTTATTCCTCTGCTGTACTACAGTTCAGCTTCTATTATTTCCTTCAACAGATCATTGCAATTCCCTCTTTTTAGGAATTTTAACTTAGCATTCCTTTGCAAGACTTAAACCTTCACAAATTGTTCAAAGTAGTGCAGCCCGGCTGTTAACTGAAACAACTTCCATATTGACGGATCTTCACTGGCTTCCCGTGATATTTTACCTGGACAAGAGGTGGCATTGGGGGTGTTCCTGAGGTATAAGAACATAAGAAGTTGCCTTTCTGGGTCAGACCGAGGGTCCATCAAGCCCAGCATCCTGTTTCCAACAGAGGCCAAACCAGGTCACAAGTACCTGGCAAGTACCCAAACATTAAATAGATCCCATGCTACTACTATCGATAATAAGCAATGGCTATTCCCCAAGTCAACATGATTAATAACAGTTTATATACTTCTCCTCCAGGAACCTATCCAAACCTTTTTTAAACCCAGCTTTGCTAAATGTCTTAACCATATCCTCTGGCAATGAATTCCAGAGTTTAATTGTGCACTGAGTAAAAAATAATTTTCTCCAATTTATTTTAAATGTGCTACTTGCTAATTTCATGGAGTGCCCCCTAGTCCTTGTATTATCTGAAAAAGCAAATAACTGAAACACGTTTACCCGTTCTAGTCCTCTCATGATTTCATAGTCCTCTATCATAACACCCCTAGCCTTTCTTCACAGGGGAACCGTTCCAAACCCTTTATCATTTTGGTTGCCCTTATCTGAACCTTTTCCAGTACAACTATATCTTTTTTGAGATGCGGTGACCAGAATTGCACCCAGCAAGACTTAATTTGTAAAGAGAAAGAAGTGTAACTGTTTAGGGGGGGGGGGGTGAGATGGGAGGGGCTAGGGCAGGGCCAGGTTTGACGTGTGCAAAAGGGCAGGACCAGAAGCAGGTATAATTTCTCCCTCTCTCTCACACACATGCACACAAACCTGAATCAAAGTCATGTGGCTGCCCTTGACTCAAGGTAAGCTACTCCAACACTCTCTGCTTCCTCCAAAGGCTGCAAAGCCATAAATGATCCATGCAACTACTGGCGCTGTTCTGTTTCCTCAGAGGAGCCAGAACTGATATACACTGTCAGCTCTTTTCCACTTTCGAAAGTCCCAGGAAAAAGGTGGCAGAATGCTGCTCTGAGTTGTTCTGCCAGAGATTAAGCCCTTGATAATGGGCACAAAAAGGGGCTGAATTAGCACAAGTTTGAAAGCTATGTACAGTAGTGATGCTCAAGACCAGGATTGAAGCCTTGATAATTGGCATTACTGCTCACAACTTTCAAACCTGCTAATTCAAACCTTTTTTTGGTGTCTGTTCTCTGCTCTGCAGTGTCTGTTTCAGTATCACCCCCTGCCCCTTCTGTTCCCTGCAAGACAGGAGAAGAAGTGAGGGGAGGGGGAACAAGAGAGGAGGGACTGGATTAGGGAGCCGAGTGGCTGTTCTCTTCTCTGGGTGCTTCAGGATGTTATGCCAGTCGGACGCAGACTGCTGCTACCGTGAGTACTCATTTCTTGCACTGCTCTCCTGCCCTCCTCGGGTCTTCTCGCAGCATGGGCCAGCCTACACCACCGTGCTTCCCGGGACTCCTCATGGTGGCATGGACGCCACTACCTCCTACAACGATGTCAGGCCTTCCTAGGCCCGTGCACGCATGTCATCGGACTCGCGTTTGAAGCCTCTTCGGCGGGAACCTCGGGGGTGTCCCTGTATGATGATGTCATCGGACTTCTGTATTTAAGCGCCACCTTTGCCCCTAGCAAGCCGACTTGGCAACAAGTTCCATACGTGACGACAACTCCTGCCTTCGTGTTCCTGAGACTACACTCTTTTATGTAAAGTTTAAAAATTCCATTTTATTTTGATTATTTTATTTTTGGTTTTAAATCTGTGAACCGTTTTTGATAAAATTTCTTTTTTAAAAAACGGTATATAAATACTTTTAAAATAAATAAATAAATAAATAAATAAATAAATAAATAGCCTTGCTCCTGGACCTTGTCTGGTATCCGCTCCTCGGCGGTCAGTGTGTGCTCCATGGGGACTTGCTCCCCTGGCCTACCCCGCTCTTCGGGCCGGCCCTGCGCCTTCTGGGTCCTACTCTGCAAGGGCTGCTTCTACTCGGGTCTTCCCTGGAACACTGCAGCAACCTGTGAGTTCCTCTACTAGGTCTCCCCGCTCCTCGGGGTTGTGCCTACATCTACGCTGGACTACCTGGGCCCTCCCGCTCCTCGGGCCGTGCCTTCCAACTCAGAGACTTTTCAGATCCTCCCCACTCCTCGGGGCTGAGCTCACGTACTTCTTCCCACTCCTTGGGGTTGTATCTACACAAGACTGTCAATATTCCCTGGCTCTCAGGGCTCCTGCCTACGTCACTGCAGAGATCGGGTTTGGGCTTCCCTGCTATGCGGGTTGGTCTGCATCACTACAACTACACCTACTACGCTATACAGCTCTGCCCCTCTGGCTGTCTTCCCAGAGAAACTCCTGCAAGGCTAGTCTTGCGCCCTCCGCTCCATGGCCTGTCTGGCGCCTCTTCCTCCAGGGTCTCAGTCCAGTATTGCCTCCTCTCTGTCATCCTACGGGGGTTACCTCCTGGTCCCTGGGGATCTCTCCAATACTGTGCCCAGACTCCCTGCTGTGCCTACACCTCACCTCCCGACGGTGCGGACCTGTGGGGCTCCTCCCCACAGGCAGTAAAAACTCGCATCTCGGGCCAAGGGTCCACACACCCACAAATCATAACACAGGATCAACTCCCCCCCCCCCCCTTCTTCTCTTCCCTGCAGACTGCCTGGAGAGGAAGGGCTGGAACAGAAAAACCCTGCTGCTCTGCCTTTTAAACCTGAAAAGAAGTGCCAGAATTGCCTTCTACCCCGTTCCCCCACAAATTATGGCCTGACATATAGTACTCAAGGTGCAGTCTCACCATGGAGCGATACAGAGGCATTATGACATTTTCTGTTCTATTAACCATTCCCTTCCTAATAATTCCTAACATTCTGTTTGCTTTTTGAGTTCCGCAGCACACTGAGCCGATGATTTTAAAGTATTATCCACTATGATGCCTAGATCTTTTTCCTGGGTAGTAGTTCCTAATATGGATCCTAACATCGTGTAACTACAATGTGGGTTACCTTTCCCTATGTGCATCATTTTGCACTTGTCCACATTAAATTTCATCTGCCATTTGGATACCCAGTCTTCCAGTCTCGCAACGCCCTGCAATTTATCAAAATCCGCTTGTGATTGGACTACTCCGAATAATTTTGTGTCATCTCCAAGCTTGATCATCTCACTCATCGTACCCATTTCCAGATCATTTATAAGTATATGTGACACCCCCTTGACTGCTTACCTTGTGGGGCGTTCCTGGGTTTGGGACTGACCTGGCAGGAGATCCCCTAGGGCAGACTCCCTCAGTCCTCACGTTCTTGGCACCTGGTGCCTCCATCTGGGGAAGAAGGTGTTAGTGGGTGGGATTTCTCTCCCTTCACCCCAGGAAAAACTAATGGGACTGTGAACAAGGCTGGCAGTATGTACAAGTATATACAGGTTTATTAGTCTTGGCCTAAGCTATTTATATTGGTTATACTCAACTGAACATAGTTTTCGCTTACTCCAATCTCTTATTTAACTGCATTCCTTAAGTCCACTAGACCCTGCTTTTTCCTCTACTCCTCCCAACTTGTTCCTTCATCTCCCTGTTACATGTAACTTTTATTTCTTCTTCTAAATCTTGTTCTATTTTTACCCTGTTAATTGTAAAGCCATGTGATATGAAAATGAATGTTGGCATACAAAAGTTTTAAATAAATAAAAATAAATAAATACACAACTATATACATTTCTACAAGGCAGCAAGAACATTTAATATTTGGCAATTTGGGGTCGGTCCCCATAATATACCACGCTATAGAATAGAGGGGATCTCAAGCATTCCCACTTACTCAAGCATTGTTATTTTCCTCCCCAAGTCAACCTACACAATTACCCAGACGTCCAGAGGACTGTGACATGCAAATCTCCTACCTAAATGTCTGAGTAATCCATTCACTGGTCAGTTAAGTATCCTCACACCTGGCAGGTCTGGCAATCTTTTCAATCTCCTGAGTTTGCAGCTCAAGTTACATAGTTGTTCTGTTCTCTTCTCTCCTGTAGCTCACTCAAACCTCAGCCTCTTGTGGGGGTGTTGGGATGGTTCATATATATATAAAAAAAAAAAAAAAGCAAGCACCATTCCAAGTACAGATCCCTGAGACACTCCACTTTTATTTTTCTACTGAGAAAACTGCCCATTTAATCCTACTCTATGTCCAGTCTTTTAACCAGTTTGTAATCCACAAAAGGACATTGCCTACTATCTCATGATGGGCATATAGCTCCATTGGTTGTTCTTACAGTCAGTGATTTTTTTTTCACTCCTTTAAAACTATGTCTAATCATATGCTATTACCCAGCTTGGTTTTTTTTCTTTTTCTATTGTCTGACCCAGTAAGGGCCACCTTTCAGCCAAAAAGGCTGAGAATCAAGCAGGAGAACAGAGAAGAAGAATATTCACATTCCTCTATTCTGCCTACCTGAAATATGCCTATTTGGGAACTTCACACCTAACATGTATGAATACCCCTGCTAGGCGGGGGTCATTCCTTGTACATACCCGGATTAGTCCGTTCCAGCAGATGGAGACAGACCAGAGTTCTGAGGCATGCCCATATAAGGACGGAACCCACCCAGGAACCCTCAGTATTTGTCTGTCTCCAGCAGGTGGACCATCTCACCCTTTGGTTCCCTGTTAGCTTGCCCTCTCTGCTTTTTTCTTTCTTCTGGGGCATAATGCCTCTGTATCGCTCCATGGTGAGACCACACCTTGAATACTGTGTACAATTCTGGTTAGGTTCCATACTAGGAATTACCACCCAGGAAAAAGATTTAGGCATCATAGTGGATAATACTTTAAAATTATCAGTTCAGTGTGCTGCAGCAGTCAAAAAAGCAAACAGAATGTTAGGAATTATTAGGAAGGGATTGGTTAATAAAACGGAAAATGTCATAATGCCTTTATATCGATCCATGGTGAGACTGCACCTTGAATACTGTGTACAAATCTAGTTGCCGCATCTCAAAAAAGATATAGTTGCGATGGAGAAGGTACAGAGAAGGGCAACCAAAATGATAAAGGGGATGGAACAGCTCCCCTATGAGGAAAGGCTGAAGAGGTTAGGGCTGTTCAGCTTGGAGAAGAGACGGCTGAGGGGGGATATGATAGAGTTCTTTAAGATCATGAGAGGTCTTGAATGAGTAGATGTGACTCGGTTGTTTACACTTTCGAATAATAGAAGGACTAGGGGGCATTCCATGAAGTTAGCAAGTAACACATTTAAGACTAATCGGAGAAAATTCTTTTTCACTCAATGCACAATAAAGCTCTGGAATTTGTTGCCAGAGAAGGTAGTTAGTGCAGTTAGTGTAGCTGGGTTCAAAAAAGGTTTGGATAAGTTCTTGGAGGAGAAGTCCATTAATGGCTATTAATCAATTATACTTAGGGGCGGATTTTAAAAGGCGCGCGAATAGCCTACTTTTGTTTGCGCTCCAGGCGCAAACAAAAGTACGCTGGATTTTAGTAGATACGCGCGGAGCCGCGCGTATCTGCTAAAAACCTGGATCGGCGCGCGCAAGGCTATGGATTTTGTATAGCCGGCGCGCGCCGAGCCGCGCAGCCTACCCCCGTTCCCTCCAAGGCCGCTCCGAAATCGGAGCGGCCTCGGAGGGAACTTTCCTTTGCCCTCCCCTCACCTTCCCCTCCCTTCCCCTACCTAACCCACCCACCCGGCCCTGTCTAAAACCCCCCCTTACCTTTGTCGGGGGATTTACGCCTCCCAGAGGGAGGCGTAAATCCCCGCGCGCGAGCGGGCCTCCTGTGCGCCGGGCCGCGACCTGGGGGCGGGTACGGAGGGCGCGGCCACGCCCCCGGACCGCCCGGGGCCGTAGCCACGCCCCCGTACCCGCCCCCAAAACGCTGCCGACACGCCCCCGAAACGCCACGACGACCGGGCCTGCCCCCGACACGCCCCCGACACGCCCCCGACATGCCCCCCTCGGAGAACCCCGGGACTTACGAGAGTCCCGGGGCTCTGCGCGCGCCGGGAGGCCTATGTAAAATAGGCTTCCCGGCGCGCAGGGCCCTGCTCGCGTAAATCCGCCCGGTTTTGGGCGGATTTACGCGAGCAGGGCTCTGAAAATCCGCCCCTTAGGGAATAGCCACTGCTATTAATTGCATCAGTAGCATGGGTTCTTCTTAGTGTTTGGGTAATTGCCAGGTTCTTGTGGCCTGGTTTTTGGCCTCTGTTGGAAACAGGATGCTGGGCTTGATGGACCCTTGGTCTGACCCAGCATGGAAATTTCTTATGTTCTTATGTTCTTATGGATATATATATCGAGTCCCCTTGCAGCCATTCCAAGCAGCCTGCGGTTTGTCACACCCTGTTGAGACTTCAGGAATTTGGGGCGATCCTTCCGGTTCTGGAGCAAGAACGGGGCGCCGGCCAATATTCAATTTACTTCGTTGTTCCCAAAAAGGATGATTCTTTTCGCCCCATTCTGGATCTCAAAAGGGTCAATCGGGCCCTCATGGTTCCCCGTTTCAAGATGGAAATCCTACGAGCAGTAATTGCAGCGGTCCATCCCGGTGAGTTTCTCGCTTCCCTAGATCTGACGGAGGCTTATTTTCACATCCCCATTCGTCGGGAACATCAAAGGTTCCTTCGTTTTCAGATCCTAGGTCAGCACTTCCAGTTTCGGGCTCTCCAATTCGGTCTCGCCACCGCTCCCCGCACTTTCACCAAGATCATGGTAGTCATTGCGGCAGCTCTCCATCGGGAAGGGATATTAGTCCATCCTTACCTGGATGATTGGTTGGTAAGGGCCAAGTCTGCTTCTCTCTGCACCTCGCGGTAGACAGAGTTTTAGCCCTACTCACATCACTCGGTTGGATAATCAACTATTCCAAAAGCACTCTTCGGCCCTCGCAAGTGCTGGAATTCCTGGGCGCTCTTTTCAACACTCGGGTCGGGAAAGTTTTTCTTTCGGACTCGCGGACTCTCAACCTGATAGATCAGTTGAACACGTTCGTCTCTCTTCCACTTCCCATGGTGTGGGATTACCTTCAAGTTCTGGGGCCCATGGCTTCCATGATCAATCTTGTCCCTTGGGCGTTTGCTCATATGTGTCCTTTACAGAAAGCATTGTTGTCCCATTGGAAGCCGATGTCCGAGCAGTATCAGGAGATTCTTCCTCTCTCCAACTCTACCATCGCCAATATACAATGGTGGTTCTCCCCAGCTCACCTTCTCAAGGGGATGCCCCTTTTGACTCCCTCTTGGGTCATAGTAACAATGGATGCCAGCCTCTCATGTTGGGGGGCTGTCTGCCAATCTCATGTGACTCAAGGTTTCTGGTCCCCCTCCCAGTCTTGGTGGCACATCAATCGTCTAGAAGCCCGAGCGGTTCGCCTGGCCCTCAAGTTTTTTCTTCCTCTGATTCGCCACAAAGCAGTCCGAGTGCTATCAGAGAATTCCACCACGGTAGCTTACATAAATCGACAAGAGGGGACTCAAAGTCATCTAGTGGTGCTAGAAGCCAGCAAGCTTTTTCTCTGGGCAGAGAGGCACTTGGATCGCCTGACGGCTTCCCACATAGCGGGCAAGGAGAATGTTCAAGCCGACTTCCTCAGTTGACAACATCTCGATCCTGGCGAGTGGGAGTTGTCAGACGTAGCGATGGATCTAAATGTGCGCAAGTGGGGTCCCCCTCACCTAGACCTCATGGCGACACTAGCCATCGCCAAGACTCCCCGGTTCTTCAGCCGGTGGAGGGAGCATTGTTCAGAGGGGGTGGGCGCGCTGGTTCGTCCCTGGCCCTCCGACGTTCTTCTCTACGTGTTCCCACCGTGGCCATTAATAGGGAAGGTTCTACGGAGAATAGAGCTCCATCGTGGATCGGTCATTCTCGTGGCCCCCGAATGGCCCCAACGGCCATGGTTCATGGACCTGGTGAATCTCACTGCGGACGGACCTCTTTGTCTCGATCATCTTCCCCATCTTCTACGGCAGGGTCCCGTATTTTTCGACCAGGCGGATCGCTTCTGTCTAGCAGCATGGCTTTTGAACGGAGACGTTTGAGATGCAGAGGATATAAGGAAGAAGTTACTGCCACCCTTCTCAGGGCTCGCAAACAGTCAACATCACTCTCCTACGTCCGGGTCTGGAAGGTTTTTTAAAACGTCTGCGAGGAATTGGGTGTTTCGGCATGTTCACCTTCCATTGCGGTGATACTCTCTTTTCTTCAGCGTGGTCTCTCCAAGGGTCTTTCTGTCACCTCTCTGCACGTTCAGGTCTCAGCTCTTGGTTCCCTCCTGGGCACCATTGAAAGTCGGGCGTTCGCCTCTCATCCGGATGTTGTTCGTTTTCTCAGGGGCGCTAAGCATCTAAAGCCGCATGTCCGGTCTATTTGTCCTTCGTGGAGTTTAAATTTGGTACTTCAAGCTCTTTGCACGGCGCCGTTCGAGCCTCTTCGTCATGCCACTCTCAAAGATTTGACTCTCAAGACTGTCTTTCTGGTTGCTATTTGTTCAGCCAGGAGAGTGTCTGAGCTTCAAGCTCTATCTTGTAGAGACCCTTTCTTGCATATTTCAGACTCGGGCGTCTCTCTCATGACTGTACCTTCTTTCTTACCTAAGGTTGTTTCGTCTTTTCATGTTAAACAGTCCGTTGAACTTCCCGCTTTTTCGCTAGAGGATATCGCAGTGTCTGGTGGTAGTGATCTTCGTCATCTTGATCTTAAGCGAGTTTCATTGCGTTATCTTGAGGTCACTAATGATTTTCGGGTCTCTGATCATCTTTTTGTCCTGTGGAGTGGTCCCAACAAGGGGAAGCAAGCTTCTAAGGCTATGATTGCTCGCTGGTTGAAGGAAGCAATTTCCTCTGCCTACATTTGCAAGGGCTGAGCAGTTCCCAAAGGCCTAAAAGCTCATTCTTTACATTCTCAAGCGACCTCTTGGGCGGAGTCTCAATTGGTTTCACCGCAAGAAATATGTAGAGCGGCTACATGGAAATCTCTTCATACGTTTGCTCGTCACTACTGACTTAATGTTCAGGCTCCAGTCTTTGGTTCCTTTGGTTGGCAAGTGCTTCGAGCGGGGCTGTCTGGGTCCCACCCTTTGTAGGGAAGCTTTGGGACATCCCATGGTCTGGACTGATATGGATACGTACAGGGAAAGGAAAATTAGTTCTTACCTGATAATTTTCGTTCCTGTAGTAGCACGGATCAGTCCAGACGCCCGCCCGTTCTTATTTTGCACGCTTGAATTATTCTTTCCTTTTTATAGGATTTCTTTTTTCATCCTTGCATTGTCTTCCTGGAATTTAATGATAGGCACCGGAAGCATCGCTACGATGATCAGGGGTAGTTCCACAAGAGCGTTTAGTTACACGGTTCATTCAATTCTGTTATTTTGTTAGATTAAATTAAATTTTGTAGTTATCCTGTTACTTGCTTGATCTTATTCCTATCTGCTTTGACAATGGTTATACTGAGAGTTCCTGGGTGGGTTTTGTCCTTATATGGGCTAGCCTCAGAACTCTGGTCTGTCTCCATCTGCTGGAACAGGGTCTCTACCCATGGTCCGGACTGATCCGTAGTACTACAGGAACGAAAATTATCAGCTAAGAACTAATTTTCCTAAATCTGTCTGATGCCCAGTCTGGCAAATTTCTCTCACAAATCCCTTCCCCAGTCATAGTTCTATACTTTAGAGGTTTAAATCATCTGGATTTTTTTGTTAGTGATAGTTCCTACAGAATTACCCAGAAGTCCAGGGGACTGTGACATACAAATCTCCTACCTAAATGTCTGACTAATCCATTCACTGGTCAGTTAAATATCCTCACACCTGGCAGGTCTGGCAATCTTTTCAATCTCCTGTGTTTGCAGCTCAGGTTACATAGTTGTTCTGTTCTCTTCTCTCTTGTAGCTCACTCCATAAAAAAAGCACCATTCCAAGTACAGATCCCTGAGACATTCCACTGCTTTTTTTCTACTGAGAAAACTGCCAATTTAATCCCAATTTATGTCCAGTATTGTATCCAGTTTGTAATCCACACAAGGACATTGTCTATTATCTCATGATCAGCATATAGCTCTATTGGTTCTTCTTACAGTCAGTGATTTTTTTTTCACTCCTTTAAAATTATGTCTAATCATATGCTATTACCCAGCCTGACTTTTTTTTTTCTTCTATTATCTGACCCAGTAAGGGCCACCTTTCAGCCAAAAAGGCTGAGAATCAAGCAGGAGAACAGAAAAGAAGCAAACTCATATTGCTCTATTCTTCCTACCTGAAACATGCCTGTTTGGGAACCTCACACCTAACCTGTATGAATACCCCTGCTAGGCGGGGGTCAAACTCTGTCTGATGCCCAGTACTGTCGTCCAGCAAATTTCTCTCACAAATCCCTTCCCAGTGATAGTTCTGTAATATAGAAGTTTAAATCATCTGGATGTTTTTGTTAGTGATAGTTCCTACAGAATTACCCAGACGTCCAGGCAACTGTGACATGCAAATCTCCTACCTAAATGTCTGAGTAATCCATTCACTGGTCAGTTAAGTATCCTCACACCTGGCAGGTCTGGCAATCTTTTCAAGCTCCTGAGTTTGCAGCTCAGGTTACATAGCTGTTCTGTTCTCTTCTCTCTTGTAGCTCACTCAAACCTCAGCCTCTTGTGGGGGTGGGTGGGATGGTTCATATAGAAAAAAAAAAGCAAGCAACATTCCAAGTACAGATCCCTGGGACTCTTCACTGTTTTTTTTCTACTGAGAAAACTGCCCATTTAATCCTAATCTATTTCCTGTCTTTTAACCAGTTTGTAATTTATAAAAGTACATTGCCTACTATCCTATGACTTTTCAGTTTTCTTAGACCCTGTTAGAGGGACTTTGCCAAATGCCTTTTGAAAATCCAAATACACTACATTTACTTTAATCACGTGTTTATTAACTCCTTCAATAAAATGTAGCAGATTTGTATGGGCAGGACATTCCTTGGGTAAATCCATGCTGGCTATGTCTCATTAAATCTTGTCTTTCTATATGTTCTTTAGAATATTTTCCACTACTTTTCCAGGCACTGAAATCAGACTCACTGATCTATAGTCTCCTGGAACATCCCTGGAGCAGTTTTTAAATATCGGGATTACATTGGCCATGTTACGGTACCGGGCCATGCCCTGGTCCCTCCACTTACCTCGGGGCTGGCCTGGCCCGCTGTTGCTCCGTTCCAGCCAGCAGGGCCCATCGGGGCCTTTTCCGCGGCGCTCCCTCCTTGAGGGAGACGTGGCCGATCCGTCGCGGCTGGCTCCATCCCCTAGGCATACGCGCGCGCAGGAGCTCCAGAGCTAAAGAGGCCAGCGCGGGAACAGGCAGGACAAGCTCCTCTCTGGGGGACCGCGGGCTTCCAGTGGTGAAGTTCCAGCTGGCCTCTTCGCTTCGTCCCTTCTCTTCTCAATCTTCATGAACTCCTCTTCAGAGAGACCTCCTCCTTCAGGAGACCGCCTCCTCTTCAGAGAGACCTCCTCTTCAGAGAGACCTCCTCCTTCAGGAGACCGCCTCCTTCAGGAGACCTCCTCCTTCAGGAGACCGCACGTAAGTCCAAGCGGCTCGGGTCCTCCTGGGGAGACCTCGGGCTTCCAGTGGTGAAGATCCCTCCAGTCTCCTGCTCTGTGCCGCTTCCCGGCTTCGACATCCACGGTGGGCCTCCCCATGGTGAGTCTTCATCTGTCTCAGCCGGCTCAAGGGTCCACGAATCCAACAGGCCACCCTTAAGTCTTTAGGTACAATGGATGATTTTAATGATAGGTTACAAATTACTAGTAATAGGTCTGAAATTTCATTTTTTAGTTTTTTCAGAACCATAGGGTGTATATCATTCGGTCTAGGTGATTTTCTATTCTTCAGTTTGTCAATCTGGCCTACTACATCTTCCAGGTTCACCATGATTTGGTTCAGTGATGAATATTGCCCAGTTTCACTTTGTTAGGTGAGGGTCTGCACACGTGACTGAGGTGAGGTATTCTGCTGGCGTGTAATTTCTGTGTAGAGCTCTATAGCTGCCTGTCTTGGTCCATTTTCCTAATAGGAGGTGTATTGGCGTCTTAAGGCCTGGTGTAATATTTTCAGTGTTGCCTTTTCTTAGGTAAGGTGGTTACTGTTTGAGTGCTGGAAATCAGTGTTTTGGTATGGGATATTTACTATTTATACAGTTTCTGTTCAGACAGAGTACTTGTCTTTCCCTTGTGTCATTCTTAACAATAAAATTATATTGGACCTTTATTTTTTTATTTCTGTCATGAACTGTAATAAGCAGTGTGTCACGCATGTGAGCATGGTCTGTCAGGCGTGTCACGATAGGAAAAAGGTTGAGAACCACTGTACTAGCAGATCAGTGGCTGCAGAAATAGGGAATCCAGTTTTGGAAGATAATCGGCAATGAAAAGAGGACATTTAAGTCATAGCTGGATAGTTGATGTATCTTTTATTAAACACTCAGCATCGTGAGAGATACAGATGCTCCTACCTTGGTGATAGAGCAGCCCAAGATTTCTTCTGTAGGCCTCATGTCATCATGGACAAGCTGAGCCAGGCCTGGTTTGCCCAATGCATCTACGGATTTATATTCCTGCTTGCTCAGAAAAGGTGGAACTGCAGTCCCTAAAGTGCAATGGGACAAAACCAGCACTCTGCCACACCACAGACTGCACCTGTTGTAACCTACCACATCTATTCTAACAAGCCTACATTAGGCTTTTCTTCTGCAAGCCACACCTTCTGCGATAGACGCGTCCTGAAAGATCACACCCATAATTAAAAGCCACACCTACTGCTATACAACACACCTCAGAGCAGGGCCCTAGGCAGACCAATGTTACACCACCCCCACACCCTGAGTTGAATGTGCCCTCTGACAGAGTTATGGTCACCCTCTTACAGTTCTCTCTTTCTCCCTCTCTCCGTGTTGCATAAACCTTAGCGAGTGCTCCATAACTGCTGCCGCCCCCTCTTTCACATTTTGAAAATGGTGCCCTCACGTGTGACGACACCCTAAGCGACCGCCTAGTCCTGCCTAATGGTTGCAACAGCCCTGCCTCAGAGGGACACACTTTGACTGCAAACTGCCTGCGCTGCTGTATACTAATAGAGTGCCCCTTTTCTAATATCTCAGTCCATATTGACCTCACTCCACCTTTAGAGCTGAAATTTTCAAAAGCCATTTATGATTTCACGTGTGTAAATGGCTGTTCTAAAATTGACCCAGGCCAAGTGCCTATAAAAGGACGTGGGTAACTCGGTTTCACACATACTTTTATTTGAACTGGTGAGAGATGGTTTGGGGAGTGGAGTTGGAATTTTTTTTTTTGTTTTAAAGTTCCCCCATGCAAGTTATGTACTCGATGGAGCCGGGGCCAGTGCTTTCATTAGGAAAACTGGGGGGTTGCCGCCTAGAGCACTAAAATTTTAAGGGTGGCAAAATCCTGCCAATGTCAGGCATAAAGGCATAACAAACGTACGTCAGATCTCATACTGCCAAAGAAGGGAGCATTGTGCTAGAGCCGCCTCCACTGGTAGGAGGGAGCCCTGTGCTGGAGCTGCTGCCAAGAGGTAGGTTTGGGAGGGAGGTGCATGACTGAAAGTTCGCTTAGGACACCAAATAGTCTAGCATTTCTACCGTATTATGCAGATTTTGTTTCTTTGTTTTTTTCATTTTGAAGGCAAATGCTACAGGTGGTGGTGGGCATGTCCAGATGGTGCTGCAAGCTATGAAGACATTTACGTATGATTCCCTGCACTTGCCAGAGGCAATTAAACTGAATGGGATGGACAGCAAGGAAGACATCCCATACTATTTCTACAGAGACGATGGAATCAAGGTCTGGGAAGCAACAAGGAAGTAAGAGCTCCCATTATTACCACAAGAAAGACTACAGGTCTGTGAGAATGGAACTGGGTTTACTGTTTTGGCTCCAGGTTCCCTGAAGCAGACTGCTAACAAGGTCACCCATAAGAACCATTCCTAGACTTTTGTAGTGTCCTTTATGTAGACACATTCTTCATAATAGCATCAAGGAGATGAGTGAAAAAAAGTTTGCGATGCCTAGTTTTAATTTTTTGGTGCAGAAAAATGTGTGTGCATGTATGGGTCAAATAGCAAAAGACACTACAAAGGGGAATGATTAGGACAAGTTTGAAACTTGCGAGCAATTGTGCCTAGTTACTCTCTACTTGCCCATCTTCCATCAGCATTCATAATATAATTACCTTAAAAAATACAAAAACAACCTATGATAATTAGAGAGTCCTAAAGACTGCCAATAGAGACTTTAAATATTGTGGACTGGAGATCTGTAAGGAACGTCATTAAGGGAGAGGAGAGGTGTGGGAAGGGGAAAAGCACATTTAAAAAAAGAAAACTAGGGAAAAAATTATAACTGGCAAGCTGACTTGCGGATTGAAGCTAAAATCATAAGATTATAGGGAGAACTGCATTTTTCACACATTCTGTCCTCTCTGGTACAGAAATTTGCATGCCCATGGTTATGAGCATGTTCGTAATGGGAATTTCTATGTGATAACTATACCATTAAACACTAGAGATTTTTTTCTTCCTATGGGAAACTAGGCAAGAAATGGAGTCAGCAGCTGATGGTCACAGGCACTAACCAATGGAAGGGCAGCTTTAAAAATGAATGTCAACCAATGGCAGGACAGTTTTAAAAATGCCGAATGACATCATAAAATGCTTTGTCTGGCTTGAGATTTCAGTTAAACTGAATTAAAGTGATCTGTTTTCCTCTAGGAGATGAAAAGAAAAAGGATTGGAGGAGAAAGGGATAAAGGCACATGAAAAATATGAGCTGGAGTGCACTGAGCACTGTGTTATCTATGATGGGGTGCGCAAAGGGGGGGGTCACCACCCCCGCAGGGCCGCAGATTAGTTTCCAGGGGTCCGCCAGCAGCCAGGATGAAAAGACAAGAGTGCCTGGCTCTGCTGTCTGGGCCTAGTGGAATGTTGTACCCCGGGAGAAGGCGTATGTGGCCACTGGTGGACCTGATCCCACTGGAGGCCGACAAACAGAGAGAGAGGCCATGCAGCCACCAGTGGACCTCACCCTACCAGCAGCTAAGCAGAGATGGACTCCCTTCCCATCTTTGCAGGCCCGCGGTATTAGAACTCATGAGAGTAGCACTTCCTTTATGAGATCACTTCTCATGAGATCAGCATGGAGAAGTGCTAGTCCTGCCAATTTTTAATATATCAGGGCCTGCACAGAGGAGGAGGCAGCAGAACAGGCTTCAGTGCCAGAAGCAGCAATGAGAGATTGGCTCCTCCCCAACAGCCACGCGACGGCAGTAATGGTGGCAGCAAGAATGAAAGAGGCTCCAAGGCTGCAAGCAAAGCAAAAAGAGGGGGCCTGCATTCAGTGTGTGTGTGTGTGTGTGTGTGTGTGTGTGTGTGAGAGAGAGAGAGAGAGAGAGAGAATGGGTGCCTGCCTGGGGGTCTGTCTGTGTGTGTGAAAGAATGAGTGCCTGCCTGGGGGTCTGAGTATGTGTGTGTGTAAGAGAATGAGTGCCTGCCTGGGGGTCTGTCTGTGTGTGTGAAAGAATGAGTGCCTGCCTGGGGGTCTGAGTATGTGTGTGTGTAAGAAAATGAGTGCCTGCCTGGGGGTCTGTGTGTGTGTGTGTGAAAGAGAGAATGAGTGCCTGCCTGTGGGTGTGTGTGTGAGAGTGAGAGAGAGCGAGAGAGAATGGGTGCCTGCCTGGGGGTTGATGTGTGTGTGTGTGAGAGAGAATGGATACTTCCCTGGGGGTTGATGTGTGTGTGTGTGTGAGAATGAATCTGTGCCAGCCTGGGTGTCTGTGTGGCTGAGAACCTGTAAGTGTTTGAGGGAATCTGGGAGAGTAAGACCTTTTGCGTGCATGTGTGTGTGTGTGTTGGGGGGGGGGGGGGATTTAGAGCCTGTGTATGAGAGTGTGTGGGTATATATGAGAGCATGTGTGTATGTGTGAGAGAGAATGAACATGCAAGTTTGTATGTGAGTGAAAGAGTATAAAGTTTAGGTGTCCCCCCTAGCCCCCTAATCCTTGATAATGTCAGGGTGACAGATATGGACAACAGGGCCTTTTTTATCCTCAGTTTTAATTATTGGGTGTTATTTTATATATGGGCTGTTTAGAAATATTTTATGAGTGCTTGGGAAATTTAAAAAATGTATATGACTTTAATAGATGTTGTTCTATTTGTCAGTAGTTCTGAAATATTTATTCTTTTATTAGTATGATTCTGCTATTATAATTGATGTTTCTTGATTTTATTGTTTTATGAGGAATGGTGGTTCTCTTTTTCCATTGTTACACTGTAGACAGAGTGTGGCTTCTTGGAGTTTCCATTTCAATTTTTGCCTGCATATTGCTGGTTCTAATTTCTAATCCTTTATTCTGTATTTGGTGAGGGTATCTCTCTGCTCCATGCATGTGACCAAGGTGAGAGATTCAGCTAGCATGTAGTGTCTGTGTAGGAATTTATAGAAAATCGGGTTTGTTTCATTTCCCCGGTAGGTGGTGCATTGGTATTCTGTGACCCAGTGTAATATTTACAGTGCTGCTTTTTCACAGGTAGGGTTCTTGTTTGAGTTCTTGGTGTTACTACTGTTACGTTATGATAAGTTTGCAGTATAGATTTTGAGTGTCTTTGTTGTAGAGTTTTGTATTAGTTCACAATGTGTCTGGCAGTGTTGCTGTTACTGCGAGGTGCCTGTCTGGATGTGGTGTGGTATCTGCCTCTCTTTGTGTTTGTGTGTTTATCTGATTTCTCCTATCAGCAACCTGAAGAGAACCTAAACTGGAATTTTGAGCTATTTGGCAAATGGTTCAACAGCTGATTGGTTGGTGAGACTTTGACATATACACACACACACACACACACATATAAATATATATTATGTACACGATGTAACCCAACTTTGGTGGGTGGGGGCCCAACAAATTGTATGGATGGAAGGGGGGGGGGGGGCTGAGGCTCAAAATGTTTGCTCCCCCCTGATCTATGGCACAAAACTGAATGAAACTGGATGGACAGTTCAAAGGTCATCAGGGGACACACAGACACTGTGATCTTATATGGCCAGCAAGCTAGGCTAAAAACAGGAGCACTTCCGAAGGATTAGAAAAGGTAGATCACACAAAAAAAGAAGGCCAATAGGAGCCACATCTGTAACTGGGTGAAACAAGAACTGGCTCGGTCTGACCTTTTGTAATTATTCTTGATATGAAGATCGCCAACATATGATCTTTCTATCTGGAGAGGACGGAGTCTGTTTATCTCGGTTGTCTGTGTGGGTATGGAAGAACTCAGAGTAACTAAGGCTAGATTTTGTGGAAAGCCATACATAATTCTGATACCTGAATTTTAAAATCCTGCTGCATTTCAGCTGTGCAAACCATGTTCATATATTGGCTTTCAGATAGTAAAGAATTATTATATATGAAAGAAAAATGATTTTTTTTTTTACTTATTGAACACCATATTGTTACATTTGCTTAACTATTTATAGGTCAGCCGTACATATTTTGTTTAAATTTCTGTCTGTGCTCTCTCTCTCTTTCGATGTGGGAGAATATTACTTGGAGAATAATTTTCAAAGTGATTTATGCATTGTATGTAAGTCAGCCATCTGAAAGTTGCCCACCCTCCATGCGTCTGAAAATGCACACATCTCGTAAGCCATAGGGAGAGGAGGAGCGCCCAGGGGCATGCTGTGGTCAGGGGGGGAGGGGGAATAACATTCTTGGATTGCATTTTCAAATATGCGTGCGTCATTTAACTTGAGAAAATGTTCCCTCAGAAGAAAAAGCAGGTGCAAATATTCATGGGTGCTTTATACCCTTGGGCAATTTTCCGAGCAAAAATATGTGCATGGTTTTGCTTTCAATATAGTTGCAGAGCTAGTGGGTTAAAAGTATCTGCAGACTTTGTGCCAACTCAGACGGTCTGAGAATCGCTCCCTTTATATCCTATTAAAATGTGAGGTGAAGTGCACTCATTCTAACATTTTTTTTTAACTTCGTTTTTATTCAAATGAAAGCGATATTACAAGAATATACTTTTCCCTGGAAAATGCAATGCTGTTAAACCAACATTGCAAACCATGAATTCTCAGGAAGGGTAAATAAAAATATACATTAACAGAAAGAAAAGGAGGGGCGAGGGGAAGGAAAAGGGGAAGAGAAGACCCAAGGAAAGGAAAAATAAAGACGTAAAGAGGTTATAGGTCTAACAGTGTTTAATTTTAAGATCATGTCTTCCCGTTATCTAATTTTCTTTCCAGATTTTCGGGGGCGATTTTTCGTGCTCTTCACATTAGAACAAGGTCTCTGGGTTCTTTTCACCCACCGGGACTTTGTACCAGTTTTCAGACAGAAAGTAGACGCATACTTTCACTTTGGAACTTGCCATGGGCACCCAGAACCTGTGGGCATTTCCACATGAAATTTTCCTGGAGGAACTCTTCCCATGGAAAATAAAATGTGTCGAGTTGAGAAGGCAATGTTTTTCTCCCTGGCCTCCACCTCTGCTCAACGTGGCTAACAGTGTGCACATTCTGCAATGTCACACGTGCTTTTAGCTGTATTGAGGAAGAGGCAATTTCAGACAGCCGATTTTTTTTTGGCATTTAAATTGCTATTTACCCAAATAAATGTCTTTGGAAATTGTCCTCATTATCTTCTCAGTGTAATCCGGGCCCTTGGTTTCCCAGGATGCTGTAGAAACTACCACAGAATCTGCTGTTTCCCCAGCAGGATTATAGAAAATTAAATCTTCCCATCATCATTGGTAATGTTTATGCCAGCCAGCCTCGCACCCTACTGCCACCTCCAACCAGGGTCAAGGGGGGGAGGGGAGGGGAGGGGTGGGCACTGTTGAAGTTGGTGGTGCACTGGAAAATTTGCTGCTGCCATGTGACCGAAAAACAAGAATTTGGAGATCCTCCAACAGAATTATATCTGACCATCTTGCACGCAATCCATCCCCCAGAGAGCCTCCCCAGATCCCCCCTTGAGCCCCCAAACACATCATCCATAACCCAAAGAGCCACCCCAGACACTGATACAGATCCCTGAGCCCCCCAAATATGTAATCCATTCCCTAGAGAGCCTCCCAAATTCCACCATACTCTTCCCTTACCCTGAGCCCCTCAAACAAGTGATCCATCACCCCGCCCCCCCCCCCCAGCGGGCTCTCTGGGGGATGGATCATGTGTTTGGGGGACTCAGGATCAGAGATGCTTATTGGGGATCTGGGGTTGTATCATGTACCCAAGTAAAGGAGTGTCATTTTGCGGGTCCAATCTGTCTCTGGAGCTTTTGGGGATTTGCAGTCTCCTTCTGTCGGCCCCTTCCCGCTGAGCGCGGGAAGGGGCACCATTTTGGACTCACTCGAATTAGTGAGGTCGGCGGTGCTGTCAGCAGCGGGGGAGGGGAATCTCCCGCCGCCTTTGTCTCCGCAAACGATGGTCCCTGAGGTGGACAAATCAGGAGAGCTTGATTCAAAAGTCAGCATGGATATCCCCGAGGGGGATACGGATAATTCCTCTTCTGCCTCTTCTTTTTCATCAGATTTTGTGCTGCTGTTGCACAGGGCCTTTAAGGCACAGAAAATAGGGAAAAAGAGGGCACTGGACAAGTCCCTCTTATTGGACCCTCTGGCCAGGCCTAAGAAGCCAAACAAGCCTGCTGAGGTCATAGAATACTCTAAGTCAAAGCAGCCATTAAGGTTAGTGGCTCCTCAACCTGCTTCAGATACATCTATAGATCCTGACGACTAGGATGATTTGGATGAACCATCTCAGCCCCCGAGGGGGGTTGATGGGGATGCAGACCAGCCACAGGGAGCCCCGCGTGGGTCCCATGTGGTGGAAGGGGACGACCCGAAGGTGGCCCGACTCTTTAGGAAGGAAGAATTGGGGCCTCTCATTCCCGCTATTTTAGGGGAATTGGGTATTGAGGCCCCCCAGGAAGAGTCCAGGCTGGGATCTACTGACCCAGTGTTGTTAGGTCTGCGTGGACCACCTTCCTCATTCCCTTTTCATTTTTCAGCCACGGATTTGCTTTTCCGGGAATGGGACACCCTGGACTTGGGCCTGAAAGTTTCAAAGGCGATGGATAAGCTATATCCTCTGCCAGAGGAGCTTTGAAGCTACTTCAAGTACCCAAGGTGGATGCGGCGGTGTCTGCTGTTACAAAAAAGACTACCATCCCGGTCACTGTTTCGACCGCTCTCAAGGACTTACAGGATTGTAAGCTAGAGCTTCAGCTAAAGAAGATTTTTGAGGTCTCAGCACTTGGGATCAGAGCGGCTATGTGTAGCAATTTTTCTTTGCGAGTGGGCCTTTGCTGGGTGCAACAACTGCAGGCCAACGATTCTCTATCGGAGGGGGAAGCCCTCCAAGCTGGGCGACTTGAGGCTGTCATTGCTTGTAGTGTGGACGCCCTTTATGATTTACTTCGCACATCTGCCAGAACCATGGTATCCGCCGTCTCTGCCCATCGTCTTTTGTGGTTAAGAATCTGGTCGGCAGATGTTTCTTCCAAATCCCAGCTGGGATCTCTGCCTTTCAAAGGCAAGCTGCTGTTTGGCAAAGAACTGGAGGATCTGATTCAGTCTCTGGGAGAGAATAAAGTTCATCGATTGCCGGAAGATAGGCCAAAGCTGAGAGGTTCTTTTTCTTCTAAGTCTCGATTTCGTGGGGGTTGAAGGTCTAGAGCACCTCGCGCGCCCACTTCCTCTTTTCGACAGAATTCCAACAGACAGCAGTCCTGGTCTCAGTCCTTTCGTGGGCAATGCTTCGGTAGACCTGGTAACACCCAGTCTACACAGGGCGGAAAGCCTTCACAATGATGGGCGGCCGGTCCATTCCTCGGTTCCAGTAGTAGGGGGCAGATTGTCTCTGTTTTACGAGGAGTGGACCAAATTCACATCGGACCAGTGGGTTCTCTCTGTGATAAGACACAGCTATGCTTTAGATTTTGCACGCCGACCTCGCCATCGGTTTCTGTTCTCTCCCTGTGGTTATGCAACAAAGCGTCGGGCGGTCAAGGAGACATTGCATCGCCTTCTCGAGCTCGGCACGATCACTCCTGTTCCTCCGTCAGAACAACGAAAAGGCCGTTACTCCATTTACTTTGTAGTACCAAAAAAGGAGGGGACCTTCCGGCCCATTCTCGATTTAAAGTGGGTCAACAGATGTCTTCGGGTACCCCGCTTCCGCATGGAGACATTACGGTCCGTCATTGCTTCAGTTCAGCAGGGAGCATTTCTAGCATCCCTGGATCTGATGGAGGTGTAGTTGCACATCGGGATCTGGACCGATCACCAGAGGTTCCTGAGGTTTTCCATCTTGGGCCATCATTACCAGTTTCGAGCTCTACCTTTCGGCCTTGCTATCGCACGCAGGACATTCACCAAGATAATGGTGGTGGTGGTGGCGCAACTATGCAGGGAAAGATTTTTGGTGCATCCATACTTGGACGATTGGCTGATTCGAGCAAAATCGGAAGTACTGTGCCAGGTAGCGATACACTGGGTACTTCAATTGTTGCGTGCGCTTGGCTGGGTGATCAACATGACCAAGAGTCGTCTAATTCCCTCCCAATCAGTGGAATTTCTGGGGGCGTTGTTCGACACATGACGAGGGAGAGTTTTCCTGACGTCCAAACGCATTGACAAATTGCAAGGACAGGTATGAGTCTTGTTGTCCAAGCATCCTCCGAAAGATTGGGATTTCTTGCAGGTCCTGGGATCCATGACATCGACCCTGGAACTGGTTCCATGGGCCTTCACTCACATGCAGCCTTTACAATCGGCATTGCTTTCCCGATGGAATCCGGTTTCTGAACAATTTCATCTTCCGTTGCCGCTGACGGAGTCCACATGGTCCAGCCTGGATTGGTGGCTGCTCTCAGACAACTTGAGCCGTGGAGTTCCCTTGGTGGTCCCAGAATGGACGGTGGTGACTACAGATGCCAGCCTTTCCGGTTGGGGAGCAGTTTGTCGGTGGAAGTCCGTGCAGGGGCAGTGGTCCCAAGAGGAGACCCAATGGTCCATCAATCGTCTGGAGGCCAGGGAGGTGTGACTGGCATTGCAGGCCTTCCTTCCGCTCCTCAGGGGGAAGTCCATCAGGGTGCTGTCCGACAATGCGACCACGGTGGCTTACATCAATCGCCAAGGCGAAACCAAGAACCAGCCAGTGGAGTTGGAAGCTTGCCAGTTAATCAGCTGGGCGGAGCAGAACCTGGTCAGCAAAGCAACGTCCCACATTGCTGGGGTCGACAACGTTCACGCGGATTTTCTCAGTCGACATCGTCTCAATCCAGGGGAGTGGGAGCTGGCCAACGGAGCTTTTCAGCTCATCTGCGACACGTGGGGTACACCTTGCATGGATCTGATGGCGATGTTCAAGAATGCCAAGGCCCCACGCTTCTTTGCTCAACGCAGAGACACGGGAGCAGAGGGAATGGACGCTCTGGTACTTCCCTGGCTGACGAATGTCCTGCTTTATGTCTTCCCACCTTGGCCTCTAATCGGCAAAGTGCTCAGGCGAATAGAACTACACCCGGCAGAAGTGATCCTGGTGGCTTCTGAATGGCCGCATTGTCCATGGTTTGCGGATCTGTCAATCTAGTGGTGGAGGGTCATCTATGGTTCCTGGATCGGCCAAACCTGCTTCATCAAGGACCCGTCTGTTTTGACCAGGTCGATCGCTTTTATCTAGCGGCATGGCTTTTGAGAGGCAGCGTCTGAAGTACAAAGGGTATTTGGACGCTGTAGTGTCTACACTTTTGAGGTCGTGTAAAGCTTCCACTCCCCTGTCTTATATTCGAGTATGGAAGGTCTTTGAGGCTTGTGCATAGACAGGGAGATTGTGCCTACCCGAGCGTCTGTGCCGGATATTTTGTGTTTCCTTCAAGCTGGCTCAGCTAAGTGATTATCATGTAGTTCCTTAAGGGTGCAGTTGGCAGCTCTTGGTTGCTTACGCGGTTCCATACAGGGGGTAGTGTTGGCTGCGCATCCAGATGTCTCTCGCTTCCTTCAGGGGGAGAAGCATTTATGTCCACCGGTGAGACATCCTTGTCCGTCCTGGAATCTAAACTTAGTTCTTACGGCTTTGTGTGCTGCGCCCTTTGAACCTTTGAAAAGAGCAACTTTGAAAGACCTTACGTTGAAAGTGATGTTTCTGGTGGCGATTTCCTCTGCTCGTAGATTGTCTGAGCTTCAGACCCTATCATGTAGGGAGCCCTTCTTAAGGATTTCGGATTCTGGAGTATCCTTGCGAATGGTTCCTTCGTTTTTCCCCAAGGTAGTGTCCTCTTTTCATTTAAATCAATCGGTGAAGCTTCTGTCCTTGCCTGACCTGGATCGGTCGGATCCTCTTTCTAAGGACTTGAGGAAATTGGATGTTCGTAGGGCTATGATGCGTTATCTGGAGGTTACCAACAGTTTTCGTGTCTCGGATCATCTCTTTGTGCTCTGGAGTGGCCCAAAAATGGGTAATATGGCATCTAAAACCACAATAGCCCGTTGGCTGAAGGAGGCTATAAATTCGGCATATTTACTACATGGTAGGCCCTTACTAGTGGGTCTCTGGTCACATTCTAATCATTCTCAGGCAGCTTCTTGGGCGGAATGTCAACAAACTTCTCCGCAGGAGATTTGCAGAGCGGCTACCTGGAAGTCTTTGCATACCTTTGCCAGGCATTACTGACTGAATGTCCAGGCCCCAGGTGCAGGTGGATTTGGAGAAGGTGTGCTGAGAGTGGGCCTCTCTGGATCCCATTCCAAGTAAGAGAAGCTCAGGTACATCCCAGAAGTTTGGACTGATCCGGGTACGTACAGGGAAAGGAAAATTGGTTCTTACCTGATAATTTTCATTCCTGTAGTACCACGGATCAGTCCAGAGTCCCGCCCGATTGGCGCATAGAGGTGATGGAGAGACCGCTCCTTCAGCAATTCTATACATTGATTATGCAGATTAATCTAATTTACCGTGTTCAATGGGTTCTGTTCCCATTTGGGGTTAGTAATCCAGTTCAGGTTACATTTTAGTGTATATAGTTAGTTTGGTCTTGAACCATTCTGCTTTGTTACTGAGTAATACTGACGGACTGTAGGTGGCACCTCAGGATATAGGGCAGAGTCTGTTAAAACTTCTCTGTCTCCATCTGCTGGATGGGAGGCAAAACCCAGGAGTCTGGACTAATCCGTGGTACTACAGGAATGAAAATTATCAGGTAAGAACCAATTTTCCTTTTCTGTTAAGATTGATGGGCTCTTTTTGGAACAGGTCCTCACAAACGAGAGTCTTGCCAGACCCTGAATCCATCAAAGCTTGGGTGGCAACTTCATCCATTTCCACCTGGATCAGGAATTCCTTTCGACGCTGATGATGAAGATCCATTAAGTTACAGTTTTGAAGTTTTGTGAACATGTTCACCCACTCCTGTTCCCATTTCTTGTTCTCATTCTGAGGTTCTGCCATTGCACCCTGCTTGTTCTTGCGTTGTTCTTTCAGCTTGTGTTCCCACTCCATATCGTCTAACCATAGACACACTTCATCAGTGTGGTCCACTGTCTTACAAAATGAGCATGCCCACAGGATGGGTTTCCCTTTAGTCATTCCCCTCAAGGGCTCTTCGATTTCAGCCTTTCCAAATGGGCAGCAGTCCTCCTGATGACTGCTCCCTACACAGAAGGCACAGAAAGTAAAAGTATCTGTAGTTTCGTTCTTGGGGTGGTTTGAACACACTGAGGTACCTTTCTTCTTTCAGGGTAATGGTCTTTCTTGCTTTGGAGTTTTCCCTTTCTCCCCAGGAATTTTACTTTCTAGTGTGGGCTGGGTCACTAAGCTGACATTCATAACCTCGGGTCTCTCAAATTGGCAATCCCTTGCCAAATGATCTCTCTGGCTAGTTAAAGTACATGGATGGGCATGTGACCTGGGTTCTGGGTACAGAAGATGAGCCGTCTGCTTCTGAGGGATATTACTGAGGACCCCACTCTCTGTGTTGTGCCAGTGAGTCTGTGCAGGCTGCCTGTCTTGCCTCGTTACTATGTTGGGCATTAATTACACCTGATGGAAGGCATCCACCACTTCTAGAGCTTTTTCCAATATGAGCCCTGCATATTGGCAAACTCAATTCCACATGGGCTGGTCAAGCCCAATTAAGAATTGTTGTAGAAGCACCTGTTGGGCTAGTTGGAGGTCAGTTTTTTGCCTCCGGCTGCAGCCATTTCCAGCTGGCATCCCTCAGGCGATGGAACAGATTTTGGAGGCTCTCTTTGGGCTGTAGGAAGCCCCACCAGAACTTCTGCCTCTGTGTTTCTGAGGTATACCCAGCTCTCTCTAGGTTAGCGGCCTTGACTTCTGCATAGGTTGCTCTTCCATCTGGATTGGCTGCTTGAAAGGCTGCTTGACTTCTGCCTGTGAGCAAGTTAGCTAAGTATGTAGTCCAGTTGGCTTCTGGACAAGCCAATAGTCAAGCCAATAGTCAAGAGGTTCTCTCAGATTTTCAGGAAGACCTGCGGGTCCTTGCCTGCCTTCATCTTGAACAGATTGTGAGGTAATGAATTTAACTGGGATCTACCAGCTTGTGTGGCTTGAACAATTTTCAGAAGAGTTCCTTGTTGCTGGGTGAATTGTTCATGTAAACTGTGTACAATCTTCTGTAGCTGTTGCTGATTCTCTGCCAGGACCTGTATTACCTGCTCTATATTCATTGTTTCTCCAGTTGCACAAGTAGCAACTACTGACTCTCCAGGTGAAGGAGAGAAAAAAAGAAAACAAAAAAACAAAACGTTCTGGCCTATCCGACCCTTACTAACTGAATTACTCTACCTGCTTCAGGAGGGGATAACCCCCTAGGCCTGTGGTAATGGACTTATGAGCTGCCCTGCAGCGATACCCCAGTGAAAAATAAAAAACAACTTTTTTCTTCTCTGTCTCTTGTGGGCTCCTGGCTGTGCTTCCTGCTTAGAACAGGGATCCCACTTCTCTCACTATATGTAGTACCAAGTAGTCAGGACTATCCAGAGAACAGACTCCAGACTGGACTCTGTCAAAAATGTTTCTATACTTCTTTATTGGTGAAAAGTAACAAAATAAACAACTTGGCTGTTTTATGCGGTTCAACAAAACAAACGTGGCAATTACAACTTGCAGTTCAGTTATATTCACTTTCTTGAAATTTCTGTCTTGCTCCTGGGACCTGCTCATCCCTCTGGGTCCTAATCTTATATCCCAGGCTGCCAGAATCCACCCTAGCCCAGAATCCCTTGCTGGTTTGGAAGTTAAGGAAGACTGGTACAGATAGCTGTGGTCGGTCCTTTAAGGAGTCCACTCCCTCACACATGCACAGAAGAATCTGAAGGGGAAGATGAAGGGGTGTGATCTTGGAATGGGGAAGTGAATGAATAGAAAGGTAAAAGACTGGAGGGGATGGAGAAGAAGAGGGCTCGATAAAGAAGGAGTGATAGATGTGTGAGAAGCTAGGGGATGAAAGACTGGAATGGTGCTTGAAAGAGACTGAAAGAGCAGAGGCAGTGAGATGAAGAGAAACAGCTCGAACTGAAAGAACGGGTCAAAGGGAAGGAAGGAGGACAGAGAAAATGTAATACAACAAAACATGGGAAAACTAATTGGGAAAAGGAAAAATGATTCAGATGTGCACAACCAGTTTATTTTAAAAGAACAGTTTCAATAAAAATGTACTACTTTGCATACAGCATCATATGAAAATGTATGCAAATGCGTAACTGCCACGGAATCTTCTAACTCTTACTGAAGAATATTCCCTGCAGGATTACATTGAGCTGCCACAAGAAATAAAGGGCCTAGATTTCTTTTCACAGGATACAAAAAAGTTGTGAGCGTGCCTTGTTAGCCCACAATAAAGGTCAACAAACAAGAAGCAGGCGATTCCATTTTACTGGTCTAACTTAATGCGTTTGTGACTAACCTTTGAGAGCTGTGCTTCCTGCAGCAGACCATTGCACAGAGCTTGAAAGCTAGGCACAGATGTATTAAGTTACTCCAATAAAAGGAATCGCCTATAATTCTGTGCCGACCTATATTTCTGTGCACAAAGAGGATAGCTTTCAAAGCAGCGCACGTGCGCCCATTTACGTGTGTATATGAGCGCGTGCAAAGTTGCTACCATATTTTATAACCAGGGCGAAAAGGATATGCACAGGTTATAAAATACAAGTACATATGCATGCACAAAAGCTTGCGTATATGTAAAAACCACAAACCGCCCAAGTTCAGAGTTATCCTGATAAATGCCAGTTTTATCTGGCTAAGTAGTGGCACTTAACTGGAAAAGTACAAAAAGTGCTACTTAGATGGACAAGTAGTGCTTTTCAGACTTCTCTGGTTATGTAGGCCTGCCACTGCGTAACTGGATAAATGGGAATATAGCTGGATAAGTTGAGCAAAACATATACCCACATATTTGTACTTCCAATTGTTAAAGGATAAATCAGCTTTTACACGCATAAGTCAGGGTATTTTATAATATGCGCATGGCAAGGAAATAACCAATTTTCCATTTAGTCTACCAGTTTGCCCAGTCCATCTGCAGCTCATGAAGACCCTCCTGGCTCTTCAGCCTGAAGTCCCGCCCATATCACTCAGACCCTCACCCAGTCATTTTTTCACTTTAGTGATGCTTACGATCACTTACACCAGTTACTGAGTATATGTAAATACTAGGGATGTGAATCGTTTTCCATATCGTCTTAACGATAGAAATCGTGTGGCAGGGCAAGAAAATCGTCTTAGGCACGATTTTTTAGTTAAAAAATCGTTAAAAATAGTTTTTTCCGATTAGTGCGCACTAACTCGAGTTAGTGCGCACTAACGGGAGTTAGTGCGCACTAACTGGGAGTTAGTGCGCACTAACTGAAAATGATACAATTTGACACTTTTCAGGTCAGTTAAGGTCAGTTTAGGAATGAATATGTATTCCTATTGGCTGCCCTCTTATTTATTCATGTTACCAAGTTTCCTACTGACAGTATATGGGGGATGGGAAATGGAAACAGTTGATAGCTTGACAAAACAAGTAATGTGATCAGTCAATGTGACTAGAACTTGTGCCCTAACCCTGATACCAGGGGTATTGTGATCTTCCTGCACACAGTGCCCTATCCCTATTAATACCAGGAGTGTTGTGATCTTCCTGCACACAGTGCCCTATCCCTAATACCAGGGGTGTTGTGATCTTCCTGCACACAGTGCCCTATTCCTGATACTGGGGGTGTTGTGATCTTCCTGCACACAGTGCCCTATTCCTGATACCGGGGGTGTTGTGATCTTCTTGCACACATCCCGATATCAGGGATAGGGCACTGCATGCAGGAAGATCACAACACTCCTGGTATTAATAGGGATAGGGCACTGCATGCAGGAAGATCACAACACTCCTGGTATTAATAGGGATAGGGCACTGCATGCAGGAAGATCACAACACCCCTGGTATCAGGGATAGGGCACTGTGTGCAGGAAGATCACAATACCCCGGAGGAGTGAGGGTCAGGCAGCTCCCCCCTGTCTGTGAAGCCAGCCTCTCACTAGTAATGCAGGGAGGGAGCTGTCTCAGACTTCACCATCCTCCCCCCCCCCCCCCCTTACCCACACACCATTCACTAGCTGGGACATGGGGGAAGTCAGGAGTGAGGGTCAGGCAGCTCCCCCCTGTCTGTGAAGCCAGCCTCTCACTAGTAATGTAGGGAGGGAGCTGTCTCAGACTTCACCATCCTCCCCCCCCCCCCCCCCCTTACCCACACACCATTCACTAGCTGGGACATGGGGGAAGTCAGGAGTGAGGGTCAGGCAGCTCCTCCCTGTCTGCGAAGCCAGCCTCTCACTAGTAATGCAGGGAGGGAGCTGTCTCAGACTTCACCATCCTCCCCCCCCCTCACCCACACACCATTCACTAGCTGGGACATGGGGGAAGTCAGGAGTGAGGGTCAGGCAGCTCCCCCCTGTCTGTGAAGCCAGCCTCTCACTAGTAATGCAGGGAGGGAGCTGTCTCAGACTTCACCATCCTCCCCCCCCCCCCTCACCCACACACCATTCACTAGCTGGGACATGGGGGAAGTCAGGAGTGAGGGTCAGGCAGCTCCCCCCTGTCTGCGAAGCCAGCCTCTCACTAGTAATGCAGGGAGGGAGCTGTCTCAGACTTCACCATCCCCCCCCCCCCCCTCACCCACACACCATTCACTAGCTGGGACATGGGGGAAGTCAGGAGTGAGGGTCAGGCAGCTCCCCCCTGTCTGTGAAGCCAGCCTCTCACTAGTAATGCAGGGAGGGAGCTGTCTCAGACTTCACCATCCTCCCCCCCCCCCTCACCCACACACACCATTCACTAGCTGGGACATGGGGGAAGTCAGGAGTGAGGGTCAGGCAGCTCCCCCCTGTCTGCGAAGCCAGCCTCTCACTAGTAATGCAGGGAGGGAGCTGTCTCAGACTTCACCATCCTCCCCCCCCCCCTCACCCACACACCATTCACTAGCTGGGACATGGGGGAAGTCAGGAGTGAGGGTCAGGCAGCTCCCCCCTGTCTGTGAAGCCAGCCTCTCACTAGTAATGCAGGGAGGGAGCTGTCTCAGACTTCACCATCCTCCCCCCCCCCCCCTCACCCACACACCATTCACTAGCTGGGACATGGGGGAAGTCAGGAGTGAGGGTCAGGCAGCTCCATCCTGTCTGTGAAGCCAGCCTCTCACTAGTAATGCAGGGAGGGAGCTGTCTCAGACTCACCATCCTCCCCCCCCCCCCCTCACCCACACACCATTCACTAGCTGGGACATGGGGGAAGTCAGGAGTGAGGGTCAGGCAGCTCCATCCTGTCTGTGAAGCCAGCCTCTCACTAGTAATGCAGGGAGGGAGCTGTCTCAGACTTCACCATCCTCCCCCCCCCCCCTCACCCACACACCATTCACTAGCTGGGACATGGGGGAAGTCAGGAGTGAGAGTCAGGCAGCTCCCCCCTGTCTGCGAAGCCAGCCTCTCACTAGTAATGCAGGGAGGGAGCTGTCTCAGACTTCACCATCCTCCCCCCCCCCTCACCCACACACCATTCACTAGCTGGGACATGGGGGAAGTCAGGAGTGAGGGTCAGGCAGCTCCCCCCTGTCTGTGAAGCCAGCCTCTCACTAGTAATGCAGGGAGGGAGCTGTCCTCAGACTTCACCATCCACCCCCCCCCCCTCACCCACACACCATTCACTAGCTGGGACATGGGGGAAGTCAGGAGTGAGGGACAGGCAGCTCCCCCCTGTCTGTGAAGCCAGCCTCTCACTAGTAATGCAGGGAGGGAGCTGTCTCAGACTTCACCATCCTCCCCCCCCCCCCTCACCCACACACCATTCACTAGCTGGGACATGGGGGAAGTCAGGAGTGAGGGTCAGGCAGCTCCCCCCTGTCTGTGAAGCCAGCCTCTCACTAGTAATGCAGGGAGGGAGCTGTCTCAGACTTCACCATCCTCCCCCCCCCCCCTCACCCACACACCATTCACTAGCTGGGGACATGGGGGAAGTCAGGAGTGAGGGTCAGGCAGCTCCCCCCTGTCTGCGAAGCCAGCCTCTCACTAGTAATGCAGGGAGGGAGCTGTCTCAGACTTCACCATCCTCCCCCCCCCTCACCCACACACCATTCACTAGCTGGGACATGGGGAAGTCAGGAGTGAGGGTCAGGCAGCTCCCCCCTGTCTGTGAAGCCAGCCTCTCACTAGTAATGCAGGGAGGGAGCTGTCTCAGACTGGTATCAGGGTTAGGGCACTGTGTGCAGGAAGATCACAACACTCCTGGTATTAATAGGGATAGGGCACTGTAAGAGATGACTGTAGTAGATTGAATAAAGATCTGATGTTTCTGCTCTCCTCACACCAAACAAAAACAACACACAAGCAGAGAAGCCCTTCTTACAAAGCTGAGCTAGTGAGTTAAGTAGGAGGAAAAGTAAACATACTGGTGCCAGTGTGGCTACTTAAAAAATACACTTACCAACAATCAATTACATATATTTGAACTGTGTACAGTTCCAGCCAGGACCACCTTTCTAAAATGCACAGTGATTGGCAAATTCAACATGCACTAGCATTTCAGGTGCCTGCTAACAAAAATAATAAACAAACAAGTTCTAGTCACGTGAGTGCTGATCATTACATTACTTTTTTTTGTCAAGCTTCCAACTGTTTCCATTTCACATCCCCCCAACCATATTGGTAACATCAATAGATAAGAGCACAGCCAGCCAATAGGAATACATACATACATATTCATTCCTAAGTGACCTTTACTGACCTGGGAAGTGTGAACACTTTGTTTCATTTTCTGTTGGTGTTCGTTAGTTTCCAGTTCCATTTCCCATCCCCCCCAACCATCACCTCAGTGGTAACCTTGGTAATATCAATAGATAAGAGGGCAGCCAGCCAATAGGAACACATATTCATTCCTAACTGACCTTCAGTGACCTGGAAAGTGTTTATTTGTATCATTTTCAGTTAGTGCGCACTAAATCGAGTTAGTGCGCACTAACGGGGAGTTAGTGCGCACTAACTCGAGTTAGTGCGCACTAACACGATTTAACGATTTTTAACGATAAATCGTTAGAATTTCTATTGTATCGTGTTCTATAACGATTTAAGACGATATAAACATTATCGGACGATAATTTTAATCGTTGAAAAACGATTCACATCCCTAGTAAATACACGCAAGTAAAAGACGCAGGCGCGTCACTTTTATTTATTTGACAATTTTTCTATACCGTCGTTTGGGGTGCCATCACAACGGTTCACAATTCACATACTAAATTCTTATCAGTCAACTTATTCTAAAAATACTGAAATTTAAAATACTAAACAATTAAATACTTGTGTCAAAATGAAACTTAAAACATTCATATTTAAATAAGATTACTAAAAGTGTAAAAGAAATCCAGTAAAATAACCTCATAAAATCCTAAAAATACCATCTATTTGCTCTTAGAGTCTCCTTCCATTTGTTGAAAGGCCTGTATGTATAACCATGTTTTCAGTTCCTTCTTAAATTGCCTATGATCTTGTTATAGTCTCAGATTTACTGGTATTTCATTCCAGACTTTTGGTCGGGCAAGTGAAATGGCCCTATCTCTGACCTGCGTAAGACGTGCTGTTTTTATTGAAGGGATTGGTAATAAGCCTTTGTGTGCTGATGGCAGAGCCCTCTGTGGGGTGTGTAATCGTATTGTGGTCTTGAGCCAGGTTGCATGTTCATCGTATATCAATTTGTGTAATATGGTAAGGACTTTGTATTGTATACGATATTCCAGTGGGAACCAATGTAGTTCCACTAATACTGGAGTGATGTGATCTTTTTTTCTGCTCCCTGTTAATATTCTTGCCGCCATATTCTGCAGTATCTTGCACTTTGTCAAGTTTTAAAATAGCAACTTATCTGCAAAAAATGCTGGCCCCCCGAACCACCCCTTTCTTACACATGCAAAGTTACTTGTGAACCCTGATCCATGCTTGTAAAGTTGCATGTATTCATATGTGTGCTATCTTATATGCACAAATGCAAATTTTTACCCATACACAACGTTTGAAAATTCACCTGATTGAGCAGAATAGAATACTTTAAAATGAAAAAAAATATATATATACTTGATACCGAGCGACTTTGTCAAAATGTTGCCGGACAGTCCATGAAGAGAAGTAAATGACAAGCAATAAAATGGGGTCCACATTGGGAATACCCAATAATATAGGTCAGGGATGGACGCAATTTTTATATTTTTAAACAAGGCCACATTTGTGGTACTCATCTAAACCAGTGGCTGGGGGGGGAGGAGGGGTCCCTTGGAGAAATGGAGAAAGAAGAATGACTAAAAATAAACCAACAGCTTACAGATATTTTTGGGACCCCCCTTTTTTCCAGGCTCTCCCAGAAATGGGCACGGGGCCACCTTCAGATGCTGCAGTTAGGTGTGTGTGTGTGTGTGTGTGTGTGTGGGTGGATAGTGCGGTAGCCCAGAGTGCACCTCTGAGAGCATAGACTGGGACGTCAGGGATGATGTGCGACGGCAAAACTGTTAGTGCCTCACATGTGGCAAAAAGAAAGGTCTGTTTCCTGTTCTTTCAGCACGTGTTGCCCAATTTCTCTAGCTATGATACAGGCCGCATCCGCTGCACTAATGTTTCTTGAGCATTTCAGAGCTGCCTGTGCTTCATTTGTGTTTTTAATTCTCTTTCCTTGGCAGGTTTGTCACAGACGTGATAAATATTTATTATGAGAGTGATGAGACGGTGTGTGAGGATACAGAGCTCCAAGCCTTTGTGAAGGACGTGTTTGTCTACGGACTGAGGGCTAGCAAGGACACAGGTAAATCTGGAGTCTCTGTTATGGCAAAAGATGTACTAAATAGGACCCTCTTTGAAAGAGCTGACGATTTCATGGCAAGAATACTAAGCACCCCTAGAGACTCATTGCCTTTTCTTGGCAGTTATGGTACAGGAATACTCAGTCTTCTCTCAGTGGACAGCAAAACTCAGCCATTTTGCAGCCCCTGCTATTTCATGGCAAAATACAAGATCTAAAATGCTCTTTTGAATACAATTTGGACTGAGACCAAAATGTTTTCCTGCTGTAGAAAATATTAACTGTTCTAGAGCAGCGGTTTCCAAACCTGTCCTGGGGAACCCCTAGTCCGTTAGGTTTTCAGGATATTTACAAGGAATATGCATTACATAAATCTGCATGCAACAGAGGTCGTGCATGCAAATCTATCTTATGCTTATTCATTGTGGATATCCTGAAAATCTGACTGACTAGGGGGTCCCCCAGCACAGGTTTGGGAACCACTGCTCTAAAGGCAGTTATGTTAATGCTTATCCCCAGCCACCTGATCTTATGCAGAAATATGCCCAGATATGGAAGGTAGAATTTGAGGACCAGAGGGGTATTTGATTACTGTTTAAATATATTATATTTACCATAGAGGGACGCTTACTGTGGATATTTCTAGAAAAGGAATGACGTAAAAAAAAGGAGCACACACTCTTTCTGCATGGAAGTGGATTTTAATATTTTAAACCAAGGATACATAGAGAGTGAAGACATCATAGAACATTTCCTCAACAGAGATGGTTATGGACACTAAAGAACTGTAAATGAAAATTAGACAGCTTTGAAGAGAGAAGATTGACGTGACAGTGGGACACTTACCCTCCCCGCTGTTTAGAGTTTGCCCAGTATCAACTGTCATAAAATAATTTAGTCAGGAGGTTTCCAGAACTGAGAAATCACTTGGGTATGGGAAGAAAAAAAAGAAACTGCAGGCACACAGGAGGCTGCATTGTGTTGGCTGGTTTTGTTCTGGCATTATGTATGTATTAGTACATACCTGCAGTATGCCAAATGCAATAAATCTAAACCTAGGAAGGGATGGTCTATTACAGGGGGCCCCAAATCTGGTCCTCGAGGGCAGAAAAAGATTTTCACAAGGAATATGCAGGAGATATATATCTGTATATAATGGAGGCAGTGCATACAGCTCTGTCTCCTGTATATTAACTGTGGAAATCCTGAAAACCAGATCAGATTGTGGCTCTCCAGTATTGTCCTTTCCCTCGTGGGTTCCATTACCATTTGTCTAAGGAGGATCCCTTGAAAGGAGCCCAGGATCTTCTCTGCTTCGCTGACTGAATTTAACAGACAGGATACTCCAGTGCATGTATTTTAGCCTCAGTAAGAAGAGGGGCTCCGGGGGCATATTTTAGCCAGAGGAGGAAAATAACATGCGTAGATTTTATTTTCAAATATATACATGTTATTTTACATTCAGAAAGCACCCGCATGACAAGCAGCTACCAATGTCCCCCATCTCCCTAATTAGTAATTGTTCATGGACTTTTCCTCCAGGAACTTGTAATCTTGTTTAAACCTCACTAACGGGCCGATACAGTAAACCACGCGGGAGAGCGGGCGAGCACCCGCTCTCCTGTGCGCGATTCAGTAACTTTATTTAAATTAGGGCCTGCGGTAAAAAGAGGCGCTAGGGACACTAGCGCGTCCCTAGTGCCTCTTTTTTGACAGAAGCGGCGGCTGTCAGTGAGTTTGACAGCCGACGCTCAATTTTGCTGGCGTTGGTTCTCAAACCCGCCGACAGCCACAGGTTTGGAAACCGGACACAGGCAAAATTGAGTGTACGGTTTTCAACCCGCGAGCCGCGGGCCCATTTTAAATTTTTTTTTTTTTAAACTTTTTTTAACTTTTGGGGCCTCCAACTTAATATCGCCATGATATTAAGTCGGAGGGTGTACAGAAAAGCAGTTTTTACTGCTTTTCTGTGCACTTAAGAACATAAGAACATAAGAAATTGCCATGCTGGGTCAGACCAAGGGTCCATCAAACCCAGCATCCTGTTTCCAACAGAGGCCAAAACCAGGCCCCAAGAACCTGGCAATTACCCAAACACTAAGAAGATCCCATGCTACTGATGCAATTAATAGCAGTAGCTATTCCCTAAGTATAATTGATTAATAGCCATTAATGGACTTCTTCTCCAAGAACTTATCCAAACCTTTTTTGAACCCAGCTACACTAACTGCACTAACCACCTCCTCTGGCAACAAATTCCAGAGCTTTATTGTGCATTGAGTGAAAAAGAATTTTCTCCGATTAGTCTTAAATGTGCTACTTGCTAACTTCATGGAATGCCCCCTAGTCCTATTATTCAAAAGTGTAAATAACCGAGTCACATCTACTCGTTCAAGACCTCTCATGATCTTAAAGACTCTATCATATCCTCCCCTCAGCCGTCTCTTCTCCAAGCTGAACAGCCCTAACCTCTTCAGCCTTTCCTCATAGGGGAGCTGTTCCATCCCCTCACCAGGCGCGAACAAGAGTATGCCGGATTTTAAAGGATACGCACGTAGCCGCGCGTATCCTTTAAAATCCGGGGTAGGCATGCACAAGGCTGTGCAAAATCGGCAACCTGCGTGCACCGAGCTGCGCAGCCTGCCTCCGTTCCCTTCCACCCCCCGCACCTTCCCCTCCCTTCCCCTACCTAACCCACCCCCCCAGCCCTATCTAAACCCCCCCCTACCTTTGAAGAGTTACGCCTGCTGGCTGCACAATTCCCCAGCCCGGGAGCAGTTTTGGAGGCCTCGACCACATCCCCGAAATGCCCCTGGGTCGGAACCACGCCCGCGTCCCCTCCACGGATGATGCGCCGTGGCGACACGCCCCCAACACGCCCCTGACACGCCCTCCCCAGGAAAGCCCTGGGACTTACGCGCGCCCCGGGCTTGCTCGCAGGGGAAACTTGGGGCAGGTTTTTGGGGGGTACGCGTGTATCTTACGCGCGTACCCCTTTGAAAATCTGCCCCCATGTGTGTAAGGGTGTGATTAAGAGCCTATATAAGTGAGAGAGAAAAAGCATGTGTATATGTGTATGATTGAGAGCCTACATAAGTGTGAGAGAGAGCATGTGTATATGTGTATGATTGAGAGCCTACGCAAGTGTGAGAGAGAGCATGTGTATATGTGTATGATTGAGAGCCTACGTAAGTGTGAGAGAGAGCATGTGTATATGTGTATGATTGAGAGCCTACGTAACTGTGAGAGAGAGCATGTGTATATGTGTATGATTGAGAGCCTACGTAAGTGTGAGAGAGAGCATGTGTATATGTGTATGATTGAGAGCCTACGTAAGTGTGAGAGAGAGCATGTGTATATGTGTATGATTGAGAGCCTACGTAAGTGTGAGAGAGAGCATGTGTATATGTGTATGATTGAGAGCCTACGTAAGTGTGAGAGAGAGCATGTGTATATGTGTATGATTGAGAGCCTACGTAAGTGTGAGAGAGAGCATGTGTATATGTGTATGATTGAGAGCCTACGTAAGTGTGAGAGAGAGCATGTGTATATGTACATGATTGAGAGCCTACGTAAGTGTGAGAGAGAGCATGTGTATATGTGTATGATTGAGAGCCTACGTAAGTGTGAGAGAGAGTAAGTGTATATGTGTATGATTGAGAGCCTATGTAAGTGTGAGAGAGAGCATGTGTATATGTACATGATTGAGAGCCTATGTAAGTGTGAGAGAGAGCATGTGTATATGTGTATGATTGAGAGCCTATGTAAGTGTGAGAGAGAGCATGTGTATATGTGTATGATTGAGAGCTTGTGTGTGACAGAGAGAGGAGAAAGTTGCAAGCAAACCATCTCTCCTCCTGCAAATTCAAAACAATCTCAGGGCACCAGGATATCAAACATTCCCAGGTATGCAGAGCAAAGCATTTTTTTATCCTTACTATTATTGGGTCTTTGTGTCTGCTATTTTGAAATATTTTATTGGTATCTAGAAATTTTTTATATGAGTTTTTAATTATTGGATATTCCATTCGTCAGCTGTTTTGTAATCTGTTCTTTTTGTTAGTATGGTTTTACTGCTACTGATTTTATATTTCTTGATTTGTTTTGAGGACTGGTGAAGTTTCTCTTTTCCTTTGTTACACTGTATACAGTCTCTTTGACTTGTTGCAGTTTCCAATTCAGTTTTTGTCTGCATGTTTCTAGTTATGCTTTATGGTCTCTTTATTCTTTGTTAGGTGAGGGTCTGGCACATGTGATTGAGCTGAGGTTTTCTGCTGTCATGTAGCTTCCGTGTAGGGCTCTAAAGCAACCTAGCTTGGACCATTTTCCTTCCTAATAGGAGATGTATTGGTGTCTTAAGGCCTGGTGTATTATTTTCAGTGTTGCCTTTTCTTAGGTAAGGTGGTTACTGTTTGAGTGCTGGAAATTGGTGTTTAGATATGGGATGTTTACTATTTATACAATTTCTGTTCAGACAGCGTACTTGTCTTTCCCTTGTGTCATTCTTAACAATAAAGATAATACTGGACCTTTATTTTTTATTTCTGCCATGAATTGTAATGAGCAATAGAGATGTGCTTCGTTTTTTTCTACCGGGTCGTTTTTTGGCTCGGATACTTCGTGGTAAAATTCAGGTTTTCTCGTTTAGTTTTTTTGAAAAACGAAACTAGGAAACCCGAAACCGGCCCAAAAAATGAAGCGGGAAACAAAGCTAAAAAAAACCCACCCCAAGCATTTAAATTCATTTTATTACATTGCATACAACCCTCCCCCACCATCCCGATCCCTCCCCAAGACTTACTAACATCCCTGGGGGTCCAGCGGGGTCCTGGGTTCCATTTGTCCCTCCGTGCCCGGTGTGCTACTGCAAGCCGTGCTCCTCAAAATGGTGCCGAATAGCCTCTGAACTACTATGTCACAGGGGCTACCGGCGCCATTGGTCAGCCCCTGTCACATGGCCATCGGCGCCATCTTGTGCTCATACCATGTGACAGGGGCTGACCAATGGCACCGGTAGCCCCTGTGACATAGTATGGGCAAAGGCTATTGGCGCCATTTTGATTCCTGGCAGCCGACAAAGAAATCGCTCCCGGACCCCCGCTGGACCCCCAGGGATTATTGTCAAGCCTTGGGGGGGTCAGGAGGCCCCCCCAAGCTGGCCAAAAGTCCCTGGGGGTCCAGCGGGGGTCCGGTAGCGATCTCCTTCACTCGTGCCGCTGTGACATAGTAGTTCAGAGGCTATTCGGCACCATTTTGAGCACGGCTTGCAGTAGCACACTGGGCACGGAGGGACAAATGGAACCCGGGACCCCGCTGGACCCCCAGGGATGTTAGTAAGTCTTGGGGAGGGATCGGGATGGGGGGAGGGTGGTTGTATTGTACTTAATCTTAATGTTTGGGGTGGTTTTTAATTTAAAAAAAAAAAAATGTGCCCCTCTCCCCACACAAACCCGAAAAACGAATTTTCCTCGAAGTTCGGGGAAAATCCTTTTCGGGTTTCGGGGCCCCCGAACCACGACGAATTAGGCAATTTCATTGCAATTGCCTAATTCGTGATAAACGATTGCACATCTCTAATGAGCAATGTGTTACACATGTGAGCATGATCTGTCAAGTGTGTTATGATGGGAAAAAGGTTGAGAACCACTGCTTTAAAGATATATATGATATGATAGTGGTCTATAAAATTATGGGAGGACTAGAACAGGTAAATGTGAATCGGTTATTTACTCTTTCAGATAATACAAGGACTAGGAGGTACTCCATGAAATTAGCAAGTAGCATATTTAAAATATATCGGAGAAAATTGTTGGTCACTCAACACACAATAAAGCTCTGGAATTGCCAGAGGATGTGGGTAAGGCAGTTAGCATACTTGCGTTTAAAAAAGGTTTTGATAAGTTTCTGGAGAAGTCCATAAATTGCTGTTAATCAAATTGATTTAGGGAATAGCATGGGATTTAGGGAATAGCATGGGATTTATTTACTGTTTGGGTACTTGCCAGGTACTTCTATCCTGGACTAGCCACTGTTGGAAACAGGATGCTGGGCTTGATGGATTCTCAGTCTGACCCAGTATGGGAACTCCTTAATGCTCTTCCATGAATATATATTGGACCTATTCGCAAGTCAGTCTAATATAACTTTAAACCTGTGATTGTTTAAGTTATATTATATGTCTATGATGACACATCTATAAAGAGTTAAGAACTGGAGGATAACTTTTGTATAGCTTACATCTCACATTGTTTAATTCATAGGTCAGTCCATTGAAAATTTCCACTTTTTAAAAATTGCTATACAAATAAAAATAGTTTAAACCGACATTGTCTCATATTAGGCACATGACTTCATGAAGGAAAATCCTGTGAAAAAGCTTATCTTAGTGAGAGCATATTCAATTATCAGTCTGCTATTCTCATACATGAAAATCAGATTGATAACTGGTTTGGGATTTTTATGTTTCGACCCTTGCACTCCCCCCTTCAGGATTGTACCTCCCCATTTGTCTATTTTATTCAGAGCAGTGACTGTGTCATTCATCAACCCTGATGCTACCTCCATAGCTGCATGGCCAGTGGGGGGCAGACATCCTTTTTCACACATGCCGATTGTCATAATCCCACGGAGGAGGAGCTACTGTGAAGACGAGAGATGTGTGGACATGTATGTGCCCTGCACAGTGAGTGCCGCTGCCTTTGCTATGCCTGTGGCTCCTAGAAAGTGCCAAGACCAACACAGTACCACAGGGTGTGAGGAATCTGAGTGCTGCCTACAGGGATGGCCAGATCAATTCTCCCTACTCTCCAGCCTTCTGGTCCCATCCCATAACAAAGCTGAGAGTGGCTGCATTTGCAAGTGCCAGTGAGCCAGCCGCCTGGTAAAGGCAAGCTTAAAACTGTCCATTATCTGTTTGAGGCTCTGGGGACTGTACGGGATGGGGGTGGTCTGTTTGGCATGGATCATATATTTGGGGGTCTCAGGGTCAGGAATTTATATGGTGGGGTCTGGGGAGGATCTCTGGGGGATAGATCATGTGTTCGGGGAGGCTCAGTCATAACTGAACACCTCAAACACATGGTCCATCCCCCAGAGAGCCCGCTGGGGGGTGATGGATCACATGTCTGACAGGCTCAGAGTAAGGGAAGTGTATGGTGGAGTCTGGGAGGCTCTCTAGGGAATGGATTGCATATCTGGTGGACTGAGGATCTGTATCAGAGTCTGGGGTGGCTCTTTGAGTTATGGATGATGTGTTTTCAGGGCTCAAGGGTTGTGAGGGAGGGATCTGGAGAGGCTCTCTGGGGGATGGATCGCGAGCAAGATGGTCAGATTATAATTCAGTTGGAAGCTCTCAAATTTCTTTTCGGTCACATGGCAACAGCAAATTTATCAGTGCACTACCAACTTCAGCAGTCACCCTATGCCCCTGATTGGACCTGTCATACACTGGGCTTATTTTTATGCCTTTACATTTCCAATAAGTTTGTTAAACACTGAGTTAACAAACCCTTCTCTTGAACCATATTAATTTCCCAACACAACTCATGTTTCAGAAAAAGATAACACTTCCTGATTCAGGGGAAAATGACTTCATTTATTCTCCGCATTGACTCTCAGTATTAAACTCCAGTGGCTCTGCAAGGCTAAACATACGAAACAGATGCTATTGAGTTTAAAAAATATTTCCACTAATGGACTCCGTCTACATATCTTAGTGTAATTAGTCATTATCTAATGAAAAAGATAATGTATATCAGAACTCCCTAGACACTCTGAAATGAAAACATGAAAAAATTTAAAAAGTAAATCCTATGGGAAAAACATATCAATGAAAATTAATCAATTTCCAGATTCAATCTCCAGTACAGAGTGAGGATATAAGATTGAAATGTGTTTTACAATATTCAGAAAAAGCCAGGGCTGTAGTAGCTGTTACCATGACCTGGGCTGCAGAACTTTGTGATTTAAGGTATAGAAAGGGTTTTAAGGTTGAGAATGGGGAGGGGGCTACTTGGAGGGGGGCTTGATCGGGGCCCTGATAATTAACATTTATTAAGAATTTCTCTTGACTTGGGAGCGTGTGTAGGTCGGGTGGGGGGATTAGAAGCTGGCACTGGCCCTTTTATTTATATTTTTCTGCAGATGGAGGGAGTTTGGTGGGGAAGCTGCAGGTTCAGCCTGGCAGGGCCAGGTATGTGAAGCTTGAGGGGAGGTGGGCAGTGATAGGGCGCCAGGCCCATGCTCTTTTATTTATTTTATTTTTAAACCCCGCCGCTTGGCACTTGAGCAGTTATATTCTTTTGAATATAGCCAGTTAAGGCTAAAGTTATCTAGCTGACCATAGCTGGATAACTTTTTATTTTATTTTTTAATTTTAAAAGATTTGTTATCCACTCTCTGCAAAGGTCAATGTGGGGTACAATAGATCGTCCATAAAATCACAAAAACAATGAGGTGGATATTCAGCGGGCAGCCAGTTAAATAGCTTAGCCGGATAACACTTAACTGGCTAAATTACAAGGATATTCAGCAGCTTAGCAATGCCGCTGAATATCCATTCACAAAACACTGCTTAGCCAGATAAGTGATTTCCGGCTAAGGCTAGATGTGCTCAATAGCAGGTCTTGACTTAGCTGGTTAACTTATCTGGCTAAGTATCAATATCGCTACTTAGCCGGATCTGTTATCCTGTTATATAGTGGCCACTGAGTTTACCCAGATATCAGCTGTTTCAATATCGGGCTTAACAATAAACAGAAAATGGTGATCAATATAAGATGTAATCAAAGAGGTGCAATGGATATAAAATAAGTCACATCCCAGGAAGGAGAAGACTGACAACTGCACAAATTAGAAGGAAATGTAGCAAAAAAAAAAAAAAAAAAGAAGGAATTAATGAATTACTCTTGCAGAGGGGATAGCTCATCAGTCCAAATGCTTCACCCCAAAAAATAAGTCTTCAGCCTTTTTAAATTGTGATGTATCCGACAGCAGGCAGAGACATTCTGGGAGAGAATTCCATAATACTGAGCCTGTGCCTGAGTGCATGTTTCAACCAGATGGGTGATCTTGGGAGAGGGTACATCCAGCAAACCTCTATTTGCAGACCTGAGTGATGAAGACGATTTATAGATACATGAAATAGAATGAATCCAAAGAAGAGAGGTATTTTGGATAAATGTATGCATTAACATGACAATTTTAAATTTAAACTACCATCTAACCGGCAATATTGAAAAATATTTGATTAGGTTTAAGGTTATTTGGTTACGGTACACTAGATAACTTTAATCAGGGACATTCAGTTGGATGTTTATCCCATTAAATATCACAGACAACTTATCCAGCTAACCTTAGGCAGATAGGTTATCCATTTTCCAGGTATTTGAATATTGGCCTCCATGATCTATGTTACATCTTTTTAGTAAGATATATAAAGCAAAGGGAAGATGAGAGTTTTTTCCTGACTTTGGTTGTTACTCTTACAGGATTTCCTAAGTGCCTGAAGACTAAAGAGACGTTAATTGAATATTTGACTTTGGTGATATTTACAGCATCTGGTCAACATGCTGCAGTGAATTTCGGACAGGTACAGTATCATTCACAGCAAGAATCTGATATTTACATTCAAGACACAGAATGAAAAGAGGAAAAAAAAATTGAAAAGTCTTCTAAGAAGGGAAGGGTAAATAGCTCCAGGCCACCATCACTTTAATTTCCCCCTCTTCTCACCTTCCTCAGACGTGTGACCATGTAGAATCTTTGAACCAGGCCTTGATCTAGCCAATCTGTTCTTCCATAGAATCGTGCTATACAAAAGCAGTGGCCCAAGTCCCAACCAGCTTTTCCATCCCAGGTATATTCATACAACTAGAGTAACTTAGACCTCAATCGGATTTCCAGGGCCGGTGCATCCCTTAGGCAAACTAGGCAGTCACCTAGAGCACCAAGATTTTGGAAGTGGCAAAATCCCACCAGTGTGAGGTCCAGAGGGGGTACTGTACCAGAGCCAATACTGACAAAGAAGGGAGCATGGTTCTGGAGCCACTGCTGTGGGTAGGAGGGAGTGCTGGGCTGGAGCTGTGGCCAGAAAAGTTTGGGAGGGTGAATAACCGAAAGTTTGCCTAGGGTGCCAAACAGTCCTGCACTGGCCCTGCAGATTTCCTTCTCAGCATCTTAATATACTGGTCCACTGATCTAAACCCCAATTAGTTTAACCCTTCTTGAAATACTTCTATGCATAGAAATTCTGACCCAACTGGCCTGTTTCTTCTAGGTATGTTACCATGGATCTAAAAAAAATTTGAAGAGTGGTCAAGGGCTTGGCAGCTAAGATTCAGTACAAAGAGTGCAGGGTCATATATTTAGTATGCAGAAATCCAAGGCAGTAGTGCACAATGGAGGAGGAAGGGGAGGGGGGAGGTAAGTAAGAAACTGATGTGCACCAACTAGTAGAGAGAATTCAGGGTGATAGTGTCTCTGATCTCGAAGCACTGCAGTGGCGTAGCTAGAAATGTTTTATTTTTGGAGGGGGGGCCCAAGGTTAACATGGGTGGGAAGTAGGCATACAGGTCTGAGCCCTATTAGTTACTCTTATCCATTAGTAATGCCTTAGAGTGCACCTGACAAAGAATTTCGAAGTAGTCCGCAACAGCTGTTTTGCATCATGAGTGAAAATATACAATATTTTAATTTAATTATTTCAAGCACTTACCATTAACAATGCCTTATTAATCTGTATTAATTTTATATTTATTATAGTTTATAAATACCCAAGAATATCATGTGAAAAGCAAAAAACACAAACATCAGATCCAGTCAATCATACAATAAAATAAATATCAATGTATTCTTTCACGAATCCTCTTTCTAGAAAGGCAGAGATCATTATAATTACAATAAAATATGAATGAGTGCAGAGCAGAACTAGGGCAGTTCACATTAGAACCCAACATGCAAAAATAAAAATATCCAAATTCTGGTATCACCTCAGCAAAGCAAAATCCTTCCATTGCTCACCACTTTGTGACGTAATTCAAATCCCTGCAAAAAAAAAAAAAAAAGACATCTAGAACCTTGGCATTCCATACAATCACAGTACTAACTCTCAGGAATCAAATAGCACAATTATTTATGATAATAATAAACAAATACTACACCAGGCCCTAGAACACCTACTGGGCAAACAGAACAAGCCAGACTGCTAGAAATCCCTACAGAGGAACTACACGCTAGCCAAAATACTGCATTTCTGTCACACATGCGCAATACAGATAGACCCTTACCTGATACAGATGTAAGGTACTACAAATTAGAAGTAGAAACAGAGACAAACCGAAATAGAAAGCCTGAGAAACCAGATGCTGAAGAGTGGAACAAAAATATAAGAAATACATATTCACAAAGATGGCAGATTCCAATCACTAATAGGGATATCGTATTTCCCGCGGTTCGGGCCTTTGTAATTCAGGGAACCTGAATTTCGGGTTAGTGTGCATTAGCGGGAGTTAGCACATCCCTAATCACTAAAAACTCTACAATTTTTACTTTTTTTTACCTTTGTTATCTGATCTTTTTATTTTTCTAATCGGTTGGTCCTGGTCCCTTTTTTCCCACTTTCCCCTTATCCATCTTTTCCTAATTCTTTTTTCAAGGTCTCTTTTGTCTTTCTGTTTCTTCTCTTTCCTCCTATTTTCTTCCCTTTCTCCCTTACACACACAGACACACAGACACACACACAGAGGCTCTCATTCTCACAGGTTCTCCCTTCTCTCACACGCAGGCTCTTACACACTCTCACAGGCTCCCAAATACACACATAGTCTCTCACTCTCTCAAGCCCAGTATCCTTTTTCCACCAGTGAGTAATTCAGGTCACAAATACCTGGCAAAGTTGTAAACATTCAATAGATCCCATGTTGCTATTGTGCAGCAATAAGTAGTAGTTATTTCTTAAGTCTACTTGGTTAATAACAGTCTATGAACTTCTCCTCCAGGAATTTGTCCAAACCTTATTTAAACCCAACTACGCTAACTGCCTTAACATCCTCTGGTAATGAATTCCAGAGCTTGTGATTTGAATAAAAAATCATGTTCTCCAATTTGTTTTAAGTGTGCTACTTACTAACTTCATGGAGTGCCTCCTAGTCTTGGTATTTTTTGAAAGAGTAAATAGCCAGATTACATTTATCTGTTCTATTCCACTTATGATTTTATAGACCTCGATCATATCCCCCCTCAGATGTTGCTTCTCCAAACAAACCCAACCTATTTAGCCTTTCCTTGTAGGGGAGCCATATCATCCTCTTTATCATTATGGTTACCCTTCTCTGTACCTTTTCCAATGCAACTATATCTTTTTGGAGGTATGACAGACCAGACCTCTAATGGGGTAATTTTCAAAAGTCTTTAACACTTAAAACTAGGTTTTGCACATGTAAATACACTTGACACACTAAATAGCTTTAGAAAATTGCTACAATAGTATGTAACATTTATTTGTGTAACTTCTTTGAAAATTACTTTCTTAGTGTGCTTCACCATGGAGCAATAAAGAGGCATTTTATTCTCCATTCTTTACTTAATAATTCCTAACATCCTGTTTGCTTTTTTGAGCAACATCACACACCAAACAGAGGATTTCAAAGTACTTTCCATTATAATGACCAGGTTCTTTTCCTGGGTGGCAACTCCTAATATGGAACCTAACATCTCTCTCTCTCTCACACATACAAACACAAACACACAGGCTTTCAATCTCACATGCTTTCCTTCACACACACTCAGGATCTCACTTTCAGGCTCTCCCTCCCCACACACAGGCCCCCCCATGCTCACTCATGCACACACCCACCTATATTTTCATACACAAACACACACACAGACACAACAACAAGAGAATTAAGAGTCTCACATTTATCCTTCACTGCCCCTAGTCTCCAGCAGTTTCACAATTACCCCTCACCGTCCCCAGCAGTCTCGCAGCCATTCTTTCACTGTCAACCTTGTTTTCTCGTAGATAAGCAGCATGAATTAGCCATGCTGTCTGGCACGGAGGACATTCACAGGCAGCATGGCTAATTCCTCTGCTATCTACGGAAAACACTATTTACAGTGTGCAAACTTGCTCTTTTCTCGTAGATAAGCAGCATGAATTAGCCATGCCGTTTGAGAATGTCCTCTGTGCCACTAGGTGGCGGAGCTCTCAAAGCTGAAAAGCTTAACTTAGATAGCGAGGTGCGCCTGCTTGCCTGATCCCACGCCGATTCAAGTCTCCTCAGTCTGTTTTTTTCTGCGTGACTGAGTGTGAGGAGCTCTCTCCTTCTCCTCATGTTTTTCTAAAATAATTAAAAAAAAAAAAAAAGAGGAACAAAACAGAGAAGAAAATAGCAACAATTTGTCAGAAACAATATGAACTACTAACTGCCCTTATGAAAAGTGAGAGAACTTCTCCGGGCACCCCCCCCCCCCCTGCACACAGATGTTAGAAGTTTATATAGAGCTTCCTCGGGGGACCTCCTGGGTTGCCTGGACCGGCGCCGAGGAGAGCTCCGGGGGAGGGGGGAGGCACAATGCCCAAGTCAAGCAACACACTGACCTATGGGCACGTTGAAGCGCCGACTCGTTTTTTATTTCATCAAGTGCGCCAGAGCACCGACCTCACAGATGCATCCGCCGGCGCACTGACGCACCAACGCATCCACCAGCGCACTGAAGCAGGGGCACATGTGCCAGAGCGCCGATGCCGGTGTGCCGAAGCATGCATCAGGCATGCTGGGGCCAGAAGCAGGTGCCGCCGCACCGAGATCCTAAAGTATGCGCCGAGGCCCCGAAGTATGTGCCAAGGTGCCGAAGCATGCACCGGTGCACCGAGTTGCCAAAGCATGCGCCAAAGCATGCACCAGCGCGCCAAGGCAGCGACCTGGACTCCGAGCCTCTAAAGTGGGCGCAGGCACCCCAAAGCACAGATGCGTGTGCGGGGGGGACGCCAAAGTCCTAAATCAAGCGCGGGCGCTCTGAATCACAGGCGCCTGAAGCACCAATATGCAGGCCCAGAAACACCAAAGCGGGTGCACCGACGCCTGATGTGTGCTCGGGCGCACCTAAGCGCCAACGTGTGAGCGGAGCGCTGAGAAACCGATCCCTCCACCCTCAAACTGAGACAAGAGCACATCCTTAGGCTTGCCGGTGTGCTGGCGATGGCACCGTGTCTGCAGGCACTAGGATGCGCCTACTGGGTGTGCCAGCAGGCTGCCGCATCCGCTCGCTACCCGGCCAATTGGCAGCACACCGACAGGAACTCACCAGCGTCGACTGGTCAGCCCTACATTATGAGCGCGTTCCATAGGATGACTGAGCGGCTCGCTGCCAACGCTAACACATCATAGGCGAAGCCTCTGGATGGCCCAGGGATCTTGGTCGAGGCATAGACATCAAGGAAAACAGAGAAGAGGGGTCCTTCTTCTTCTTATTATTTTATTATTATTATTATTATTATTATTCGGACACAATGGTCTTCGGGACACATCCCGATTCAGCATACTACACAGAATCAATCAGCTGGCATCATTGCAACCAATGGGCAATACAGCTCAGCCACAGTGCTACAAGCAAAGGACAGATCCCTCAGAATGTTTCCAACTACCAGAGCTCTTACCGCTTGGAATTATTATAGAGCGCCAACCTCAACAAACACCCAACGGGACTTGTTCACCCTGCATTTATCATATCACACTCTTTTGCAGCCGCCGGTTCCCTCCGCCGTCTTCCCATACAGGATTTTCTCTGGGCACTCCTATCCATATGGATAGTTTCCACGGATTGCTTCTCACACCCCGCTGCACTGCAGTGTGCCCTGTCTCTCTCTGTCAAAGAATCTGTCACATTAACTTCCATAAAAAAGGAGACACACAGCCTCAACGTGGGAACTCGTAGAATCAGTGACCCACACAACAGATATTTAGAATACTTTAGAGTATTACCGACACCCAGACATTGCCTAATAAATAAAAAAAAATAAAATAAAATAAGAAGCATCCAGGGATGTTTGCCTCCAGAGGGCAGCCAGCTTTCTATCAGTAGTCCTTAAAAAAAAAAAATTCCCTGAGCGGGGAAAGGCCATGTCTCAATCCTTTCGATCGAAGGACACTCCAATATACAATACTGCAGGTGACAATAAAATGCCACATGGATGGTGTACTGCAGTCTTCTATGCATATCCCCAATCTCTGAAGCCTCTGTTCCAGGACACTCGTTTTGAGTACTAATGTCATAGCCAAACTTTATGATATTGTCTTCATTTATGTGAAGCTTTAGATGTTCTTCAGAGTACTGCACCGCCAACACCATGACCGCGATCGCTGACCTTTCTTATGGATGGGAACAACTATATTATTCAATTACGAACCATCCTTTCTTCCCAACATTCTTATTGGTGACATACGGGTGGTAACAATCAAGGTTCTAGTCTACAGTAACACCTAGCGATCAACACTATGAACCCGAGTTAAAAAAAGAACAAAAAGAAACAGGTTTTCACTCTCCACTCGGAAGTTCCTAAAGCAAGTTGCCTCTCCCTCTTGAAAATTACATGTGGTGAACAACCTTCCTCGCCTATGTAAACGGGAAATAAAGTCATGTCTCGGACAGTGCATGATTCATCAAATCATACTGTTGGATGATTTTTTATGTATATCGTCTTTACTGACCATATTGGTTTATTGGCTCACTGGTGTCAACCTCAACCTTCACATTCGCAGGGGAGGCGGTGGCTTTCTCGAACCCCCTGCCAGCCTCCACGAGCCACCAAAAATTCTGAGACACCCTATTCCCAACATGTTTTAATAGAAAGCGAGCTTTCCCACTTCATTCTATCCCAGGGCAAAATGTCAATCGACCTTTACTCTCGGTGTTCTATGGCGATACTTTTTCTCTCGGCTTCTTCTTGCCGCTCCTGGTCCACCGCAATCCGCACTACAGACTTCTGTTACAGGAGATCAATCCTCTCCTCCCACATGGAGCTACTCCACTTGACATGGAATACGATAGCCTCCATTGAACCCGACCCTTTGTCTCTCAGGAAGACACCTAATGAGGAATTGGAGCCAGATGTTTTTTTCCCTACCTGAAAGACTATCTGCGGGTGGCCGCTAGACAATATACCCTGTGACCAATCTACCCATGAATTTCTTCTTCTTGCCTAATCCACACTTCTCGCATATGCAGAATCCTATCTGCAGCACACACAGGCTTCACCCCGAATGTAGGCCGGGGGCAAAACGTATTGATCGCACTACAAGCGACCAGCATGGGCCTCAGCCCGACGAGTCCCAACCATTCTCAATCCCAGGACATCCTCAATCAATCTCGCACCTCATACGTGACCACATGTGCCATTCAAACTGGTCACATTATAGTCAGCTTTTCATCTTCCCTCTACTGCTGGCAAACTCCCTCCTAGAAGCCGCAGAGATCTGAAGTGATGGCGTGACACATCGGCATTACCTGCAGGCTTCATTCATCCCACAGCATCTGCCACTACAGTGCACAGCAGCGCCCTTTTTTCACCTACTTACGGACTCACAACCGGTACCCATTCACAGCGGGAGCGACAAATCACCCGCCCGGAGCTTCGGGGCCCAACCTGCTCTTCTGACATTCGGTGGGGACCCTTTGTAGACTCATCCTGGTGCTCCGCCCAAACAAACATGTTTCCCATTCTCCTTCGCCAAATAAGGATGGTCAAGTTCTGGATTCCCTACAGAGCTCCAGTAGAAATCCTCGAACGAGTAGGAAGCAGATCCATCTCCCTGCGTTCCTATTTTTCTACCTGCAATAAATAACTTCTAGGTTTTCAAATTTACTTTTCAAACCCTGGGTACTTTCAAGTGGTGTCAATTTAAAAAAAACAAAACAAAAAAACAAGGGTGGAAGGAGGCACTGAACATTTTTTCCCATCTCGACCTCTTCCTATCTGGGCAGCACAATATGTACTCAACCTATTGCCGACGCTGCCCCACTGCCGTCCTTTCTCACAGGTCGCAGTCCTTGTAGACTGGGAGAAAGTCTACACTCATTACTGGCCTTCCCAGAACTATCCAGAACTATGTCACAAATCACGCGAACCTAGTTTTTAACGCTCTAGCGTCAATCCAACAGTCATGATCGCCTCTCTAAATCAGTTATCGTTGACCCAATGATCCCTCTGGAAAACATACAACACCTTCTCGCCATGCGGTAATTGCTACACCGCTTCACCCATTGAAATTGCACAGCTCAGATCCCAGGTCTGGGGTTCTTCCCGAAAATTGCAGTCCTTCTGCTTTGTTGCAGAACATACTCTCTCCTTCGCATAAACTGCCAAAAAAAAAAAAAAGAAACCCACATTGCACCTTCAGTGTGTTTGCTATCAGCGCAGATCCACCAAACCGTCTATAGTCTTCCTCCACCTCCTTTGCTTTGGCTCGGGCATACTTCAGCATCATGGGCCTTGCCATTCCCCCTTCAATTTGTCTCTGCTCTCTGCCCCCGCTCACCACCAAATTCAAGTCGGGGATCTTGCATTTCTGGTTGCGGCCTGAAAGCCTATAATTCCAGGGGAAATACACAGATTCCATAACACATTCATGCTCCCACCACAGGAACCCCTAAACACTTCTCACCCTATGTTTCCTAGCCGGAGGGCTGCCTTTTCGTTCCCTGTTCATACCCGGATCAGTTCAGACAGTGGCTTATGTCCCCCTTCCAGCAGATGGAGTCAGAACAAAACTCAAAGGGTGGCCTCTTATAAGCTGGAGCGCCCTCTCTGTCCCTTCAGTTTTTCTCTGACTCCAGCAGGTGAAAGGTGGCAGACCCTTCGGGCCCCTAACTCTGTTTAGAAAGGATAGATTTTTTCTTTCTTTCTTATCTTCTCTTGAAGTATTTCTTACTTTGGATGGATCAATTTAATTAAAGATATTTATTTAAAAAAAAAAAGTTTTCCATATTAAATCAATTACAAGTAAATCTCAGGGACAGTCTCCTCAGATTTTAGGCTCTGTGTTCTAAAACTTGCAAACAGAGCCTGTGGTACTTTTTGGGGGTAAGTGCTGTTCCTTTTTATTTCTTGCAGGTCATATCTTTCTAGAGTGACTTTAAGGGCTTAGGGGTGAATGCTGGTGATCCAGCCTCAGTCCCCCATAACGACATAGTGCCCTGCCCTGAGAAGTCGTTTCCTCGGGGCAGTGTTGCCAGAGAAGCGTTATTCCTCTGGTTCCAGGCTTGCAAGCCTTGTTGTTGCCCTCTCAGTGGTCATATTCTCTTAACCGCTCTTGATAGCCTGAGGTCTGCAGATTGCCGATCCGCCGGTCCTCCATGCTGTACCCGACTCATTGCTGCGCCTGTGGGGAGCCAGGATCGCGGCTCTCCTGGGAGGGTATTTGTGTGAGATGTCTCCCCGGTGAGGAGAATTCCTCATGGGCGGCTGGGCGGCTGGGCGGCTAAATTCGCGCTCGCAGACACGTCTTGCAGCGAGGCCGGCCCCATTCCCACCTAGCACAGGAACAGGGCTATCTTGGATTCACGGCCGATAGCTCCCGCTATCTTGGATTCACGGCTGATAGCTCCCGCGCAGCCAGACAAGGACTCTCATTCCTTTCGAGGCCGGAGAGCAGTCCGAGACAACCTCCCTCAAGGGACATCTTCCAAGTCTTCCTAATGAAAGCTTGCCGACCCACTCCTTCATTCCCAGGATAGGCGGACGCCTGTCTCTTTTTTACAGGGAATGGGTCAAGATCACGTAAGATCAATGGGTCTTAGATATTCTAAGACGTGGCTACACTTTAGAGTTTGCTCGGCCCTCTCTTCTCCCCCTGCAGAAGCCTTCAGAAGCAAGCTATGATCCAACAGTCGCTCGACCGCCTCTTGGCCCTAGGGGCCATCCTACCAGTGCCATCGACGGAACGAGGATTAGGCCATTATTCCATCTACTTCGTAGTTCTCAAAAAGGAAGGCTCCTTCCGTCTCATCCTGGACCTCAAAATGGTCAACAAGGATCTAAGGGTGCCTCACTTTCGAATGGAGACCTTACGATCAGTAGTGGTGGCAGTACACTGTGGGGAGTTCTTGGCCTCCTTGGACCTGATGGAGGCTTATCTCCACATTCCCATCCTCAAGGCACATCAACGGTTTCTCCATTTCAAAGTCGTCGGCCAGCATTTCCAGTTCCAGGCTCTAGCTTTCGGATTGGCGATAGCCCTCCGCACCGTCACCAAGATAATGGTCGTGGTGGTGGCTGCTCTGCGAAGGGAAGGAGTCTTAGTCCATCCCTACCTGGATGACTGGCTCATTCGGGCGAAGTCGGAAGAACTTTGTCATCAAGTGGTGGAACTGGTTCTCAACCTTTTCCGCTCCATAGGATGGGTCGTCAATTTGGCCAAGAGCAACCTTACTCCTTCTCAAACACTAGACTTCTTAGGAGCATGTTTCAATACCAACGCGGGAAGAGTCTACCTCCTCCAGGATCGGGCTCGGTCCCTCGTATCGCAAGTCCACTGCTTTCGGAGCCTCCACTATCACACAGTGTGGGACTATCTTCAGGTCCTTGGCACGATGGCTTCTACTATAGATTTAGTGCCGTGGGCTTTTGCGCATATCCGTCCCTTACAGAGAGCATTTCTCTCCCACTGGAAGTCAGTGTCTCAGGATTTTCAAGCCCTCCTACCGCTGCCAGATCTCGGCAGACACAGCTTGACCTGGTGGCTCAGCCTCGACCACTTGATGAAGGGAGTGGATCTGGAGGTTCCGCAGTGGGTGATCATCACCACGGATTCAAGCCTCTCTGGCTGGGAAGCTGTGTGTCAGATGCAGTCGGCTCAGGGACGATGGATGGCGGTCCAGTCCTCGTGGCCGATCAACCGACTGGAGACCAGAGCGGTCCGTCTGGTGTTGCAGCGATTCCTCCCATTGGTTCGTCATCAGACGGTGCGGATTCTCTCCGACAATGTGATTACGGTGGCATATATCAATCGCCAAGGGGGGACGAAGAACCAGAATGTCACGCGGGAAGCGGACAAGCTGATGGCGTGGGCAGAGCTTCACCTTTCTCACTTCTCTGCGTCCCACATAGCGGGAGTGGACAACATTCAGGCGGACTTTCTAAGCAGGCAACGCATAGATCCAGGGGAGTGGGAGCTCTCTTAAGAGGAGCGCCAACGCCTCTTTGGAGAAAACAAAATCTATTTGCTAAAGGAGTGATATTCTACATTTTGTCAATCTTCCACAGTTGACAGCCGAGATATATTTTTGCAAATAGACAGGAAAAGCTGGATAGAATGGATGGCACAATATGTTTTTTTAATGGCATCATCTACTATATTACTGTCACCAGGTTACAACCAGCCTGCTTGGCTCAGGCATGCCCCCTTTAAATCCATGACCAAGGCCTGGTGAGAACAGGACTTTGGGTACCAGTTCTCATGCAAAGTTAAATGTTTAGGTTGAAGGAATATTTAAGTTTCTGCTTCTGATTCCCTTTTGTGTATCTCACGTTGATAATATGGAACTGTTATGCTCAATCCAGTTCTCCTCCCCCTTCCTCCCACTCCACCCCAGCATGCACACATATGCACACACACACACATAGATATGCACATGCATGCACACACTCATATGAACGAACACATACACATAAAGACACAGATACTATTTCAGCTGGTCTGGTTTTCAGGATATTTTTCATGAATATGCATGAGATACATAAAGTTTAAAAACTAGGTTGAAATATATGTCAGTACATGGTGGAAGGGCCTTAATTTTCAAGCATCCCACATAGGCTAAAGTCTGCCAGTACATTTATCCAGAATTTTCAAAATGGATTTATCCACAATTATGCCTGTTCAAGAACAGGCATAACTTTGTGCTTATGGAGTTACACGCGTACTTTCAAAAACCAAAAGCCTGTGCCCAAATCCGTTCCCTGCCCTCACACCCCCACCCCCCCTTCTCAGAACACCTACTTACTATGGGAGTAAAAGTACATATACTGTACACACATGCACCCCAAACTGATTTTCAAATGGGGATTTAGGCACAGATACCAGGGATCCTGAGCGTAAATCCTTTTGAAAATTACCTCCCAAAGGTCAAATGCCTTCCTGGATTCTCGGCTAGCAGGAATACAGACCAGAATCTTAGTATCACAGAAGAAGAAAGAAGGGATTCTTAACTTGATGTCATAATCCTTTTGGACAGGCAGTTCGGGGAGGCGGCATAAACATTTCTATAAATAGAAATATTAAGGGGTGTATGCTAGGGTCGCTGTACCATATAAATAGTTAATTATTCCTACAATTTGAGAAGAAATTGCTAATAGGTGTTCATTAGCTTGAGGGTTCTCTATTAAATACTATGATGGGTTAACTATTGCTCTAATACAAAATTTATTTATATCAAATATATTTTGTTAAAAGCTTTACAACTTACATATTTGTCAAAACACACTCATACCACACATTCATACAATACAATACAAAATACATCTTTCTACTTGCTTGTCTCAACAATATATAGTTTTCTACTTGCCTGTCTCAACATCAATTCAAAATCATTAATAACAATTTCAAGTGGTACAATCCTTATGATCTTCCTTTTCTTTCTTCTCCCATACAATTCCACTTATTTCTTTTCTTCTCCCTTCCACTTATTTCATTTCTTCTCCCAACAAGAGACTTCTGTTTCACCCACGGTTTCTTCAGGGGATTCATTCAATTATATCTTCTAAGCAGATCACCACTTATTCAATAGGGAGTCATCCAAACCTACATCTACTGATCTATTCCACAAATCTTCAATACAAAAAAGATTTTGATGGTTATATTGTGCATCTCACATTATTTAAACCGCTCCCTTAATATCAAATTAAAAATATTTTTCAGATCATATTCGACATGTTAAATCATATTTAAACAATTTTTACCCCAAATCATTTAATACATAAATCACCTGGTCACACTACACCCGTAATGACAACACATACTCAAGACCACTCTCTTATTCCGAAGAATATAACACACCAACAACAATACAGCCACTAACCTCAGTATCCATTATAGCATTATTCAAAACTAATAGTCGAAAAACAACAGTATACTCCATCTTCAATTCTGGGGAGAAAACTTTTAACCCCACTTACCACAATCACTGAATCAAAAGAACAAAACATAATACATGAATGCCTTGCAATATCTCAATTCAACAGTACCCATACAGTTACCCAGATATTTCATAACTTACTCGATTGTTTCCAATCATTTCTTCCATCATTCTCATAACAACAACAGCGTCCATCATCAAAATGCCGCAGCTACGCACTTGCGCCAATCCCACCCATTAAATACCCAAATATTACAACAACATCCAGCCTCCAAACGTCCAAATACGTCATTGACATCACACATCTACAAAAGACTGAGCCAATAATGTCAAACACAAAATATTTATCCCTCTGCTCAAACTCGGGACAACACCAATCCCAAAATCCTCAACCATACTGCCACACAGAACTTATACTCTAGCAATATCCAACATGCATAAAAGTCAACCATATTTACTAAATCAATATTTACTCAATTGATCTCCATCCCTACATTAAGAGGATACAACACCCAAGACATATCATTAAATATATGCACTCCATTCCACTCCACATCCTGATTTAAACCCCCCTGTTCAACCATTCCCCAGTTGAAAATATACTGCTGTTCTTTCTGTAGTAATATTAGTGAGACATTACCTCCCCGTTTCAACTGTACACGGTTCAACACACAAAACCTTAGATCTTGTATTCTATTGTCTCAACTTCTTCCAGTGCTGTACTAATGGTGCATTATCCCTTTCTCTACGAATACTGCTTAAATGTTCCCTACTGCTTAAATGGTCCCCTTTTCTAACCTTAATGGAACGCTTGGTCTGACCAATATAGAAAAGTTTACATGGGCACACAATCAAATAGATCACTTGATCCGTCTTGCAATCAAATCTACCTGGTAGATGATAACTACAACCAGTTGATGGAATCCGGAAAGAGGTAGTCTCTTACACATATGGACACACCACACAACTGCCACATTTATATTGACCTATTTGGTCCATACTATTATTCCCCTCCCTCATCACTGTAGAGGTCATCATATCCCGTAACGATCGATTCTTCTTGAATTAAAAAATAGGAGGATGTTGAAACGCATAATCATCTTTTAAAATTGACCAATGCCAGTAAATAATAGCTTTAATGTCAGATGCTAAATTTGAGAAAGGTAATGTGCATACCAACCTAGTTAATGGGATTTTATTCCCAGTCAATAACAGATTGTCTCGATAATTCAACCTGAGATAATCCCCGGGAAGATAGATTCACTACTGTATCATGTATTACCTCATTGGACGATGAAAACGGTAACCTTTCTACTGATTGCCGGTGTTCATTTGTGGAAACCAGTTCCTTCTCCCTGGGGATTATCTCAGGTTGAATTATCGGTATTAAATAAAGGGCTGACATTCATACCAACAGCGGGATATGATCCATTTAATACTCGTGTGGAATTATACAGATTTTTCCGCAGATTAAGAATTGCGTTTCAACATCCTACTATTTTTGCATTCAAGAAGAATCGGTCGTTATGGGATATGCTGACCTCTACAGTGATGAGGGAGGGGAATAATAGTATGGACCAAATAGGAAGGGAGAAGAAAAGAAATAAGTGGAATTGTATAGGAGAAGAAAGAAAAGGAAGATCATAAGGATTGTACCACTTGAAATTGTTATTAATGATTTTGAATTGATGGGAATGTTTTAATTTTTGATAATTAAAATATACTGTTGAGACAGGCAAGTAGAAAACTATATATTGTTGAGACAAGCAAGTAGAAAGATGTATTTTGTATTGTATTGTATGAATGTGTGGTATGAGTGTGTTTTGACAAATATGTAAGTTGTAAAGCTTTTAACAAAAGATATTTGATATAAATAAATTTTGTATTATTCATATATACAGGTATATGATATATGTTGTCCATGAATTATAGTACCTATGGTTGACCATGTGCTATATATGTATACCTTAACTATTGCTCTGTCTTGGCATTTGGCCCAGGCTCATGACCAGTGCAATCGTAACCAGCAGATATACCAACTTTGTCTACAACATCTGTCCCTACATCTGTTATTCTGGCCTGTTTCCCAAGATGAACCAACCACATGGGGAAACAGAGTAATAACAACCAAATTATGGTGTCCGGTATTGTAATTGTGGGTGATAACTGTTCCATAGGTTATGACTCAAACTACATAGCAATACTGTTTTTGCTCTGAATAATGTATTTTGTTTTTTATTCTCTTGCAATTAAAATCAACTGTCAAGCAACCATTACATCAGTCATTTATATGGGCTGTATTTAACCCTTTTGTGTGCACATGTTCGTTGTTTTTAACTTTATTTTGTTTGTATGTGTTCTCCGAAGAAGCCAGCCCGTGTGCTGGCGAAACTGTGGCCTGCGGTTAGGAATATGTATTTTAAATATTTGTCTGTGATTACATTAGATACTTTAAATATGTCTGCATAATAAAAATATTGTGATATTTTGTACATTTGGCTTAGGCACTTTGTATTAGTGTTGCTTTGTGCCTTACTGAGGTGGTCTCCTTTCTTTTCCCCCATTTTGATTGCTAGTGGACAACTGGCAAGCTGGTTCATTAACTTCCCGCTATCATATCTTGCCCAGACGGAATAATATTCCTAAAAGAAGGCACATAACACCAGCTAGCATTAGACACGTCCATCTCTTTGTCACGACAGCCGTGTGCAACAGAAATAAAAAAAATCTCTTAAAATTCAGGACAAAAATGAATCCCATTTGTGTCCATGCTCATGACACCTTCCTGACTTCCAGAGCTGGTGATCAGCTGAAGTTACCGTACCAGCTCTTTTACTGGGAATGCAACTACATCATCTTGATAGCTTGGGACTATAACACACAGTTCTCTCTCTCTCTTTTCTTGTACAGTATGACTGGTGTTCCTGGATTCCTAATGCTCCCCCCACTATGCGGTGCCCTCCCCCCAAAGAGAAAGGCACCGTCACCATAGAGTATATCATCGAATCTTTACCAGATAGGGGGCGCTCCTGCTGGCACCTGGGAGCTGTGTGGGCGCTCAGCCAGTTCCAAGATAATGAGGTAATTTTATAAGCCCTGGTACCGAAATTGTGCCAAACACTTTTTTTTTTTATTCAGGCAGAAAAGCTGTTTTTATACAGAGTACGGCTGCACCCCTGTGGAGTCGTATTTAGCAGTTCCACAGCCAGTAACCATGAAGGGTATGTAAAGAGAGACAGCATCTTCTCAAGGCACATTACAGGAAAAATGGTACAAGAGAAGAAGGCAGCTGTTATGCATGAATTTCAGGACTAGACACCAGGTGAACTCTGCAGATTGAGGTTACCATCATTTGACTGTAGACTACAGGGAAAAAAAACATTTTTAAAGGCCTGTTTTAAATCGTTCTCTGATTATTTAGGATCAAAATTACCCACTCAAGTTACCCAGGAACTAGAATGGCAGAGCTGTGAGATTCCTATCCAGTCAAAACAGGAGCTCTGCCAATATCTGGGCCTCACTTACTAATCATTTTGCACGTAGATACCGAATAAGAGAGAAGCCTTAATAAATCAGCTCCATAGTGTGTCGTCATCCATAATTATCATAAGGGCAGTCACAATGCCAATAGGCATAAATCAGTAGTGAGCCATCACACACCTCAACCAAATACTAGAAGACAATTGCAAAATGGAATAGCCTAGTGGTTAGAGCAGTGGGCTACAAACCAGGCCACCAGCGTTCAAGTCCCACTGTTGCTTGTTGTGACCTTGTGCAAGTCACTTTACCCTCTATTGCCTCAGGTACATACTTACAAGCTGATACAGAAAAACATGTGGGAGAGCTGGTGAGCATGTCCACAGACCACTGTCCTGGGTGTATGATTCAGGAGGATGGCCTATGCAAATTAGGGCCTGCAGTAAAAGGGGATGCTGGTGCCTCCTTTTTGACAGGAGCGGAGGCTGTCAGTGGGTTTGACAGCCGACACTCAATTTTGCCGACGTGGGTTCTCAAACCCGCTGACAGCCATGGGTTCGAAAAACAGACGCCGGCATAATTGAACATCCCTCTTCCGACCCGCGTGCCGCGGGTCGATTTTTAAATTTTTTTTTTAAATTTTAACTTTTTTTTTACTTTTGGGGCCTCCGACTTAATATCACTATACGGCAGCCTTTGGGCAGGCGTTAATTTCTGAAAGTAAAATGCGCGGCTTGGCTGCACATTTTACTTTCTGTATCGTGCGGGAATAACTAATAGGGCCATCAACATGCATTTGCATGTTGCGGGCGTTATTAGTTTCGGGGGGGTTGGACGCGCATTTTCGACGCGCTATTACCCCTTACTGTATAAGGGGTAAAGCTAGCGCGTCGAAAACGCACGTCCAAACCTGGGCTAACAGTGTGCTCCACTGGAGTGCACTGTACTGTATCGGCCTGTTAGATTGTAAGCCCTCTGGAGAAAGAGAAATACCTACAGTACCTGAATGTAAACCGATGTGATATCTCAGATTGAATGTCGGTATATAAAAATAAAAAGTTAAGCTAAACCCACAAAAGACAGATGTCATAGACTGGGAAAAATAGGTCCTAATCACTCTCTCCCGATAGTGATCCTTGGGGTGGGGGCAGAAGACAATCAAGGCCCAGGTCCAAGCAGTAAGCAAAGCAGCATTTTGCCATCTCTGCTCATTACCGGATGACACAGCTTTTCTAACTACTGTTCAGGCTACGGTGCTCTCATACGTGGACTATTGTAATGCACTGTGTATAGGAATCCCCAACACCTGCTTACAGCTTATACAGAATGTTGCTGCCCACATGATAAAGAATGTACATAAATTTGACTGAATAACCCATATTCTGAAAGCTTACACTGGCTGACTACACGTTACCACACCAAATTCAGGATCCTGACCCTGGCCTACAAACCCTCAAAGATCTGACCCCAACCTCACCCCCTATAAACCCACCCACGCACTATGCTCACTGTCTCAGGCCCGCCTTGTGAGACTATCCCCAAGAGTTATGTGCCTCACAAACACCAGGGAAAGCACCTTCGCAGGCTTTGCCCGGATCTTTTAGAAGTCCCTATCCCCATACATCAGATCTGCCCCAGATCTCCTAATCTTTGAGGAAATAGTGAAAACCTGCCTGTTTGAGGCAGCATTTGGCATTAGCCAATCATAAACCCATTACAACCATATATAGATTTCTGACATTCGTATCATGTTGGACCCACTGAATACCCCCTTCTGTCCCCCCTCAGGCTACCTAACCAATCACTCCATTAAACTATCTACTCCTTGAGATGAACCTGTTTCAGCCCTACCCGATGCTACCAATGCGCCAAGCTGAAATGTGTTCTTCTGGAGGAATGCTATGTGAAATCCCAGTGTACTGCTTTCAGCACTATTTATTCATTTTATTTATTTATTTCTCTTTTTTTCTATACTGCCTATCATTAATCTAGGCGGTTTACAAATTTTACATACATAAAATTTTAAAATAAATAAAATACAATATCAGTACAAAATAGTGTAAAACATACAATATGAATAAGCGATTTGACCTTCTCCTCTAAACCCTCCTGCTGTTTAACTCTTCAGCCCTGTCTCTTTACCTTTAGATAGTATAAGCCTATTTTAAATATCAGGTTTTTAGCATTTCCCTAAATAGTTTATGCTCTCTCATTAGTTGTAACTCTTCTGGCATTGAATTCCAGAGTACTGGTCCTGCCACTGTAATCGCTCATTCACGCACCATGTTCAAGCTAGCTTCCTTCACTGAGATGGTCACTAAAAGACCTTTATTTGCAGACCATAATTCCCTTTGTGGCACATACCATTGTAATCTGGATCTCAACCATCCATTTGGCACACTGCATCCAGACCTGATCATTGATTACAATTGTATCCAAGTGTCGATAAATTGATGTAACTCACTTTGAACTCTTTTTGTTGGAAAAGCGTATCATAAATAAATGACAATGACGACTATTCTCTGATAATGGAAAGCTGTCTTTGCCAGGCAGATCTATTTCCACTGCAGTCTGATATGCTTAAGAGAATAATCCATACAGCTCTGTAAGGACTCCAACACCTTAAAATTCATACAAAAATAAAGGAAAAAAGCTGCTGCAGGTATCATGAATGTCGGTATAAAAAAGCACTAACTAACTAAATAAATAAATAAAATAAAATATCACTAAAATAACTTTAGGATTCCATGTGATTTTAACTTCGCTTTCACATTATATCAACCCTAATGGTTTCTGAAGGGTACTGTAGTATTCCTTGAAAGGAACATTTTCATGCTAAAGAAACTGGCAGGTTTAGGAAGCAGCCAAGAGAGATCCAATTTTTCGTCTGAAGCTCAGTCACAAAATAAAAGATGACTGACTCCAAATTCCATCTTTCCACATCCCTACATTGGCTTAAGAACCCCCTTAGGCACACAGACTGCTCCACTGCTGGACACATGAAAGATAATTTCAGCACTCGCTTTCCAAATTGCTTTACTGGCAAGGTTTATTTAGCTAGTTTCTAATCATGAAGTGCTTCTCTCCTACAGTTACAGGAGAAGTCTCCAGCCTCTGATAAGTATCAAAGACTGGAGACTCCTCCTGCAATTTAGACTTTGAATCAAGACAATAAAGCTCTTCAGCAAAGTTATTGTGATGAATTGCAGCCTCACAGGGAGGACAATGCGGCATGTCTGAGAAGAGTAAAGATTACTGTATGGGAGCTTCACTCCAGGCTCTCTGTTAACAGCTCTGCTTTATGTCCAGCTCTTTTTAGGGATGTACCCAGATGAGCATTTCACAGAGAAGCCAGTGAAAGAAGCCATGCAGGCCTTCAGGAGAAATCTCAGTGACATCTGTAGCTTCATTCAAGATCGGAACAAGAACAAGAAGCTTCCGTATTATTATCTTTCCCCTGACCGAATCCCTAACAGCGTTGCAGTGTAACTACTAAATTCCTGCTGCCCTATTCCTGTATCTACCCCTAACCGAATCCTCAACAGCTAAACACCCACATTAATATGATTACATACCCTAGTGTACAACTAAATTGAAAACTATAGACATGCTACTATACCAAGGATCTCCAGTCATATTGCTGCCACTTTCCATAATTCAGTTCCCCACAATGTAACCATACTAAGCAGTGCATCCTACAGGCATGCTATAATTCTATCACTTGCTTCCATGAAAAAATTCCTAAGAGTGTGGCGATGTGCCCATATCTTCCTACAGCCATATCATTACCGTACTGTACCTTGATCAAATGCCTGTGTTGCAGTTTAAATGTAGTAATCATCTGTAGACATGTTATTACGCCATCCTTTCCTTTGACCAAATCCAGGCCCGGATTTAGGATTTTAGTGCACACATAGGCAGGACTGGAGAGCAGGGCCGGGGAGTGGGGAGAGTGCCACTCTCATGTTATATTTATGCACGTTTATAATGTATTGATCACCCCTCGTTTTATGTAAACCGACATGATACGAATCTCCGTGAATGCCGGTATAGAAAAACTCAAATAAATAAAAATAAATAAATAAATAATGCACCTTTCAAGCAGCACCTGTGCACAGCCCCTAAAGCCCTCGCTGGTCTGTCTTTAGCCCGGGTATTTCATGCCCTCAAAATCTGCCACTTTAGGCAATTGCCTACGTTGCCTATCCCTAAATCCATGCCTAACCACATCCCTACCATTGTCATAGTATAACAGTGCTAAGTGCCTACAGACATAGTGTAAGTTTTTCTAAATAAATATGTAACAATTTTTCTGTGTAGCTGTATTTGCACCTACAATTATTAGTGGACCTTTTATTACCAAAAGCTATAAGCATCGGACTTATGCAATAAAAGTCATGGTAAGAAAGTTTTAGCATGCATCTTGGTAAAACCTTTACATGAAAGTTAAAACTCCACTTAACATGCTATGTAATAAATTTTACCAAATGCATGCGAAAACTTGTTTTCCATTGCATGGCCTCAGAACTAATATGGACATAACCTAGAAAAAGACCTCGTGTCTGTACTATCAGGAAATCCTTCATGCTAAACGGCTGAAAGTGAAAAGGAGCATCTCATCCCCTATGACAAATATGATGGGGCCACCGTACCATGAAGATCCCCCACTGCTATCCTTCAGAGTTACCCTGTGGAAACTTGGGTGGCCGGGGCTTGGAAAACAGCCAGTGGGACAAAGGAGGTATACGCTGGCTTTTTCCTTATATACAATTTTATTTACCAAAACAGAAATTAAACAACTTCCAAGCACTGCTCATCTCAGCAGTCCAGCCTTGCAGTTTCAAAAGCATCAAACATATGTCATCTGGCAGTACTCTAGTTTCCTGCCTGTTCCCTGAAGCCTCTTTAACCCTTCTGGGCCCTGATTCCTTATACTATGATGCGGGGCACCTCCCTTCTCACAGGACAAGCAGGATGCTAGTCCTCACGTACGGGTGACATCACAAATGCATGTTGATGGCCCTATTAGGTATGCGCGCGGGATACAGAAAGTAAAATGTGCAGCCAAGCCGCACATTTTACTTTCAGAAATTAGCGCCGACCCAAAGGTCGGCGCTAATTTCTTCCGGCACCGGGAAAGTGCACAGAAAAGCAGTAAAAACTGCTTTTCTGTGCACCCTCCGACTTAATATCATAGCGATATTAAGTCGGAGGTCCCGAAGAGTAAAAAAAGTTAAAAAAAAAAAAAAAAATTTGAATTTGACCCGTGGCTGTCGGGCCGAAAACCGGACACTCAATTTTGCAGGCGTCCGGTTTCCGAGCCCGTGGCTGTCAGCGGGTTTGAGAACCGACGCCGGCAAAATTGAGCGTCGGCTGTCAAACCCACTGACAGCCGCCACTCCTCTCAAAAAGGAGGCGCTAGGGACGCGCTAGTGTCCCTAGCGCCTCCTTTTCCCCGTTTCTACCGCACCACCTCATTTGAATACTGAATCGCGTGCACCGGCGAGGAGCCGGTGCGCGCGCCAGGAGAGCGGACGTTCATCCGCTGTCCCGCGGACTTTACTGAATCGGCCTGATTGACAGGAGAGAAGGAGTTGTGTTAGGGAACAGATTAGCTCTTCTCTGCTCTGCCTGCTCCAGGTTCACCACCTCCTCTCCTATACTCTGCACCACAGGAGGAGAAAGGTTGAGTGAAGAACAACAGAAAGGGAGGGGCTTAGATGAGTGACTCTTCTTTGCTATGCTCTGTCTGTTGCAGCATTATCCCCTCCTCTTCTGTTCCTTTCATGCTGCCTGGGGTTGGAGCAGGAAGTAGATGGTTGTTTTCTGCTGTGTGAAATTTGGGCACAGGCCTATAGAGTCAACTCAGAGTGTCCAAACTCACTGATGTCCCTGGTGCTGCCCTCAAACTTGTACCTTGCCATGTGATCATCTAGTTCATCTATTGCTTGCATCAGCTCTGGTTTAAGATCCCTACTTCAGGGTATTCTCAGATTGAGCCAGTCATGGCTGCTTCTTGCAGTTTTTTACCCTTTGGGTACTCATCTTTGACCGAGGAGGAGGAAAAGAAACCTCTGGAGCAGTGTTCCCAAACCTATCCTGGAGGACCCCCAGCCAGTCAGGTTTTCAAGATATCCACAATGAATATGCATGAAATAAAATTTGCATGCTATGTGCATGCTATGTGAAAACCCGACTGGCTGGGGTCCCCCAGGACAGATTTGGGAACCTCTGCTCTAGAGTTTGCTACAAGAGGCTTGGCCTTTTAAAGGGACCGTACCCTTTTTACTTTGTCAACTTAGATTGTGAGCCCTCTGGGGATAGGGAAATACCTACAGTACCTGAATGTAATCAGCTTTGAAGTGCCGAAAAAGTGCGAAAAGCGGAATATAAAAATCTAAATAAAAAAATAAAATAAAAAATGTCAGTGTAGGAATTTACAGTAGGAGTTAAAAAAAAGCATCCAAGGAGGCTTGGCTCAGAGAGCTTCAGTCTACCCATTGTGAGCACCAAAATCGGCACTCAAGAAAGCTGACAATTTTAATTGTGCATTCCTCCTGAAATTCAAGGAGAGATATGGCCCAAAACACTCATTCTCTTTATTACTGCAGAGAGTAGTAGGATGCAGAAGACTGGAAATGGGGAGGCCGACAAACCTCAGGATTGAGAATGGAGTGGCAACAGTGAGAGGAAATGTAGGCCATCCAATGGAACTAGCTCCATATGCATGGTGAACGCCCCTTGCAACAGAATACATGGGGGAATGGCAAGCTGAACATTTCAGTAAGGCACTTGTGACTGTACTGAACTGCAGGCTGTAATGAGGCCTGCCAGGGCCTGTATTGAGCTGGGGTGTACACATTAGTATCCATCTGAAGAGGAAGTGGAGAGGATTCTCCAGAGCACTCATGAGATTAGCTGAGTGGTGAGAGGGCTTCAAGTTGATGAAGAAATCAGAAATTTCCACTGTATGTTAATTGCTGCACTTAGAAGTTGGTTGATAAGCTTAATAGATGCGGTAATGCACTTTATTTCAAATGAAAATGCAGTTAACCGACTTGGATTAAATATATGGGCTTCAATCTTTATTTAAAAGAAGGCAAAATGTGTTCTAATAATGAATGAAGCATTCTCTGGGCATATGGGGAATTTATAACTATGAAATTATAAGAGAGATGAAGAGGTTGCATAACCCTCAACAAACGTGACCATTGTTAATTGTCTTGAATGAAATAGTTTTGCTGAAAGGGCAAAAGTCAAAGTCTGTTCCAACACACGGGGTGACATATAAATATAGCTTGTGTTGAAATACAAAATACAAAAGGGTAGTAAACTAATTACAGTCCAGTGAGCTCAGGATTGTAGATCTGGAGTGGATCTGGTGCTTGACTCTTGATTGAACTTTTCTGAAAATTACAGAGCAAGCTCCAGTAGTGATATAAACACAAGTACTGTGGTAGTATGTCACCTTTCTCTAATTGAAAGTTACTGGAAAATAAGGAACTAAAACCAAGCTGTTTCTCAGTGCCAGCTAAATTTAGCATCGTCCCTAAGAATCAGTGAGAAGCCTTATGGCTGGGATTTCAAAGGAAGAGGAGCCTGTTGAAATGAAACAAATTTGTGATCCACCTGTTTCTAAGTCAGACATTTTGTAATTGGTCACTGAGACTGAGATACTAAAAGTGAATGTAGGCAATGTGGACCCCTGTTGCTGTAGTGAGGTTGCGCAGCCTATGGGGCAAATCCCTTAGGCCCTCATCAACTGCTGGCGGAGGCTTGCTGGAGAGAGACAGGTCTAGGACTTCACTTATATCAACCCCTTTCCCTACAGGTTGAGCCCTTGGGTTTTGGGGGCCAGCAGGACTTAAGCGAGAGTCTTTTAGAGGACTGCGAAGGTGGAGGTCCAGGGCCAGGCAAGAGTTAGTGACAGGCGGTAAGCTAGGAAGGTCAATGTCCAGGCAATGGGTTAGAGGCAGGCAGTGATTGAGAATAGTCAGGGTCCAGGCAATGGGTCAGAGGCAGGTGGCGATCAAGAACAGTCAGGGTCTAGGCAATGGGTCAGAGGCAGGCAGCAGTCAGGCAAAATCAATATCCAGGCAAGAGGTTAATCCAGATGGTCAGTCCGAAGAGCTTACAAGGATGAAGCAGAAGGGGCTGACAGTAGGATGGGCAGGAAGGAAAGAGAAGCTGGATATGAAGAGGCAAGGCAGGCTGGAGAAACAAGGCAAGGCTGGGCTGGAGAGATGAGGCAGGAAGCAGGAACACAGGAGACAAGAAGCAGGAATGCAGGAAAGCAACACGCACTGCACCCAGAATGCAGGAGACCCGTTGCTGAGGCAAGGTAAGTTCGTCTAAAGAACCCTTTTATAGGGCTAAGGTGTGAGATGTCATCCATTGGTACCACAGCCATTTCCCACTGTGGGCCCTTTAAATGTAGTGACTTTGGGTACATGCACACCTATGGAGAGAGTGCTGAAGATGGTGGTTCTGTTGGTGTCCAGTCACGTGGATGAGGTACAGCAATATCCCACCTTGGAGAGGAGCCCTGGCAGTTGGTGGCATTGGGGGTGAGTGCGGCGGCTTGCGGGGATATCCCGCAGACTGCCAATCGTAAAAGTGAATATTTCCAAAGCAGTGAATAAGTTAAAGAGAGAAGTCAAAGCTCTGCATTGCCATGTGACACAAAACAAAATTTACATAGGTGAATAGATTGATTCTGTTCAACAGGTCCTTGGAAACAGGAGTGGTACCGCATGATTGGAGAAAGGTAGTTATGGTCCTTCTTTACAAAAATGGTAACAGAGTAAGTTGGTAACTAAAGGTCAATTAACTTTACCTCAGTGTTGGGAAATATAATTGAGCTTTTGCTGAAGGAAAGGGTAGTGAACTATATACAATCCAATGGGCTCGGATCTGAGTGTTAGGATTCATGGCTTGCAGGAAAGGCCTCGTGAGCCGCAGTACTCATCCCAGGATGCTGACAAGTTCATCATGGCTTGCATGCCTCTGCTGGTCCCTTTGTGGCAGACATACTGCCAGCAGCAAGGCCAAGGATGCAGCTCCACGTGGCACAGGACATTGCCGACCACCACTCCTGCCAGCCTCCCATATTTAAAGTGCCCGCAGCAGAACCTACAGCACCCTCTGATTACATCATAGCCTCCTTTGCATATAAGGCTCCTCTGGAGAAGTATCAAACGCCTCAGCAACGGGTCATCTTCTTGCAGTACATGTTGCTACTTCCTGTGTTTCTGGTTCCTGTCTTCCAGCCTTGCCTTGTCCAGCCTTGTCTTCCAGCCTTGCCTTGTCTCCTTTACTTGTCTTGTCCAGTGTCTTCATCCACCCTTGGCTTGCCTCTCCGAATCTTGACCTTTTGCCTGGACCTGATCACGTTTGCCTGCTGCCTGGATTTGACCCCTTGCTTGGCCCTATTCCTGCTAGCAGCCTGCCCTGACTTTGGCCCATCTCTGACTCTGCTAGTCTGCTGCTTGCCCTTACCCTGGACTCTAGCTATCACCACTGCCCTAGGGACCTGCCTATGTTCGGCCAGGCCCCAGAACCCAAGGGTTCAGCCTGCGGGGAAGGCAGCTAGTAAAGGTGAAGCTCCAGACTGTCCTGCTACAGGGTGCATTCGCCAGTTGCTGGGGTAGGCCTTGGGGGTTTGCCCTAGAGGCTGTGTCAACTATGCCGCAGCCCTAAAGGCTCACACACCCGCTTCCCTTCACACTAAGGCAGCATGGTTTTACCACTGGAAGATCATGTCAAACAAATTTGATTGATTTTTTTATTTTTGATTGACTGACTAGAGAATTAGATCAAGGCATGCACTGGTAATGTAATGTACTTGGATTTAAGGTGAAATTACTTCTTACCTGATAATTTCCTTTCCCTTAGGATAGGCAGGCCAGTCCATACAAGCGGGTTATGCAATGCTGGCAGCAGATGGAGCTGGAGGTCACTGACGCGCTGACATCACTCCTATATATAGTCCTGCACTGACATCAGCCTGCCAGTATTCCTGGAAAAGCCAACTGTTGACAACTAAACAATACTTAAATTGAAATAATTAATTTATCTTTTTCCTTCCAGGAGACCAAATGCACTGGGCTCAAGAAAATAAAATCCATTAACAGCAGAAAAAGTAAAAATCTGTCACTTACCCAGAAATGTTCTATAATCCGGAGCCTTTAATGGTTTCCAAATATCTGCTGTCCCAAAAAAAAAAGACAAATAACAGAGCAACTGCAGCCACGGGCGGACTGACCTGCCTATCCTAAAGTTAAGGAAATTATCAGGTAAGAAGTAATTTCACCTTCTTTATTGTCTAGACAAGCTAGTCCACACAAGCGGGATGTAGCAAAGCTACTCCCCAGAGGGGTGGGAGGCACTCCCAAAAGGACTGCCCTTGCAAAAGATGCATCTTCCTGTGCCCAAACATCCAAACAATAGTGCTTGGAGAAAGTATGTAAGGAAGACCATACAGCAGCTCTACAAATCTCCAACAGAGATACCAACTTTAATTCCTCCCAGGGAACAGCCTGTGCTCTAATGAAATGTACTCTAATTTGCCTGGGCAAAGGTTTCTCCTCTGCCACATAGGCCATGGTTATGATCTCCTTAATCCAACGTGCAACTGTGGTCTGAGAAGCCGCTTCCCCTTTCTTAACCCCATTATACAGGACAAATAAATGATCCATTGTCCAGAAGGAGTTAGCGACCTTAAGATATCGTAACAGATGCCTAACATCCAAGGGATGCAAAACATAATAATCTTGCTCATTGTGCGATCCATCAAAAGACAGTAAGGAAATTGACTGATTTAAATGAAAGTTCAAAACCACCTTCAGCAAAAAAAAAAAAAAAGCACTCTCCTAATTTGAACTGTATCTCTGGGTAATTACCAAAAAAGGTTCCCAATACGAAAGAGCTTGCAATTTGAAACTGTTCTTGCCTAACAAATTGCGACCAGAACATTATTTTCATAGTCAGCAAACGTAAAGAAAGCTGTTTTAGGGGACAAAAGGTGGAGCCCATCAAAAAGGATAACACCAGATTCAAATTCCACAGTGGTATTGGAAAACCCAACAGAGGCTGAATATGTTTAACTCCTCTCAAAAATCTTAAAACATCCAGATATGAAGAAAGAGGTTTACCCTGAACACGCCCTCTATAACAGGCCAAGGCAGATACCTAAACCTTGAGTGTATTCAGAGCCAACCCTTTAATCAAATCTTCCTGCAAAAAGCCTAAGATTAAAGGCATCCTGCTTTAAGAGGGTGACATGCGAGCTCCTTGCACCTGTTCTCAAAAATTCTCTAGGCTCTGATATCGGCCAAAGAAGTAGAGAGGTTTTGAGCCCGTAACAGGGTGTTCACTACCAGCAAAAAATAACCATGTCTCAACAGCTGAGCCCCTCAAGGGCCAAACCGTAAGACAAAAAGGATCTGGATTTTCGAAAACAATCAGTCCCTGATGTAGAAGGTCCTTCCACACCAGTAATTGCAATAGTCTATCAATGATCAGTTGCTGGAGATCTGCAAACCATGATATGCATTGTCAATCTGGAGCCACTAGAAGAACTAGTCCAGGATGTCATGCTATCTTTACTGCCAATCAATGGCCACAGGGAAACACAAAGCAACTTTGCCTTCAGCCACGACTGCACAAGGACATCAAACCTGAAAGCTTTGGAGTCCATTCTTCAACTGAAAAAAAATGCTGAACCTTCATCAGATCCAGTGAGGTGCGTCCCCACCAAGAGACAATGAGCTGAAAGGCCTCATCTGCCAGCTCCCACTCTCCAGGATCTAAGACATGACAGCTCAGGTAATTTGCCTGAACATTGATCACCCCTGCGATGTGATCCTCCTTTAGTGTATGAAGATGGTGCTCTGCCCAAGGCAGTAATTCATCTATTTCCAGAGAAACATGTTGACTCCGTGTTCCCCCTTGATGATTTATGAATGCTACCACAGTGGCATTGTCCGATATCACCTTCACTGCTCTTCCTCTTATCCTTACCAATGCCAATTGAATCATTTGCGCCTCCAATCGATTGATGGACCACAACATTTCCTTAGGAGACCACTACTCTTGCACTACCAGTTCTTGGCAGTGGGCTCTCCAACTGTGGAAACTCATATCTGTTATAACTACTAACCAATCTGGAATGTCCAAGTCCACTCCCTTGGCAAAATGATCTCTCTTTATCCACCATAACAACTTCTGCTTTACCGCAGCCAACAGATAAGAGTACAAGGTGAAACTAAGACTGAGAATTCCATCAAGACAATAATGTCCTCTAAAGGGGCCTTATGTGTGCCCTTGCCCATGGAACAATCTCCAGAGTCACCACCATGGACTCCATTGTGTGTAAATAATCCCAAACTGGCGGAGAAACCTTCACCCTTAGGGCTTGAATCTGTCCCCAAAGCTTCTGGATATGATGCTCTGGTAGGAATACCTTCCTTGAGCTGAATAGAACCTGACTCCTAAATATGCCACTAACTGAGTTGGTTGAAGCTTGCTTTTGACTAGATTTACTACCCAGCCTAGGTCTTTCAACAGCTGAACCACCTACGAGACATGATCTGGCTTTCTTCCGCCAACTTGGCTCTGATCAACCAATGGTCTAGATATCGGTGGACCAAGATGCATTCCTTGCTCAAGGCAGCTTCCACCACTACCATCACCTTGGAAAAGGTTCTTTGAGCCGTAGCCAACCCGAATGGCAATGCTTGAAACTGGCAATGCCAACCGAGTACCACAAAATGCAGAAAGTGCTGATGATCCTCCTGTATGGGAATATTTAAATAGGCATCCATCAGATTGAGAGATATGAGAAACTCTCTCTGCTGTACAGCTAAAATTACTGAATGCAAAGTTTCCATTCTGAACTGGGTCACCTGCAAGAGCATGTTGACTCCCTTTAAGTCCATAATGGGACAAAAAGTACTATCCTTCTTGGATACTACCAAATAAATGAAATAACACCTCAAACCTTCTTGTCCCAGTGAGACCTGAATTACAGCCTTTAGATTGAGTAACCACTGCAGAGTGGTTTGTATAGCGGCTTTCTTTTCTTGTGTGTTGCATGGGGAAACCATAAAAGCGTCTGTAGGAAAGTGATGAAACTTCAGTGTATAGCCAATTCTCAACACATCCAGAACCCACTGGTCTGAGGTAATATGGGCCCCCCTTTGAAAAAATTGAGATAGATGACCACCTATCTCTGGAATAGAAGGATAGACACCCAAGGCCTCATTGCAAGGAATGGGAAGTTCTAGGACCTGCATTTCCATCCTTTCCAAACTTCTTTTTCCAAAATGACTGAGACCTTCCAAAGGACTGAGAATTTTGAGTCCGTGAACCTCTGGAAGAGCGAAAATGATGAGAATCCCCAAAACAACCTCTTGAAACAGAGGAGCACAGAGTAGATTTCCTATCCTCTAGCAAATGCAGAATCTTGGAGTCTCTCCATCAATTCACCATTTTTTCTAATTGCTCCCCAAACAACAGGTGTCCCCTATAAGATAACTTGGTTAAGTTTGTCTTAGAAATAGTGACAGCCAACCAATTATGCAACCACAGGAGGCGTTGAGCTGCAATCACCAAAGCTACCCCTCAGCCATAGTGCACACCAATCATAGCTTGCATGAACCAAAAAAGCCTTTCCTGGCTCTAAGTAAGAACTATCTTCACCCAGAACCTCCTGGGTGTAAACTCACCATGCTATCACACAACAGCAAGAAGTCACCTGCAAATTCATGGCCATTGCTTCATAGGCTTGGTTCAGGATAGCTTCAAAGTTTCACCATTTCACCTTCCACCAGGATAGCTTCAAAGCTTCACCGCTCCACCTTCTACCAGGATAGCTTCAAAGCTTCACTGCTCCACCTTCCACCAGAATCATGGTTCTCTTGGTGATGGCACACAACGGGGCATCCACCTTTGAAAACCAAAGTTTCTCTCTTGCTTTAGTATCCAGAGGGTAAATGCCAGCCAGGGACATACCCCCTTTAAAATTAGCCTCTGGCGCACTCCACTCTAAATCTATCAGATTCTGAACTGTTTCATGAAGAGGAAAGAAACAAGATACCTTTCATAAACTGACCATAATGGGGTCTTTATTCTGTACCTTCACCATATCCAGCTTGGCTGCCTCCATTCCCAGCACCTTCAGCATTTGAAACAACAAGCCAGGCAACTCATCACAATGGAATAAACGCAGCATAATTCTATGCAGTTCCATGTCAAATGTAATCTCACCTTTCTCCAAGACTACCTCTGAGTCACCTGGAGAAGAAGCAGAGTCACCAGAAGAGTTCTCTGAGATAGCATTATCCTCCTCTACCACCACCCAATTCCCCCTTCCCCCTCCAGCACTTATCATGCCTCTAAGAAGGTGGTCTCGAGCATTTATTATTCCTCGGGGAGGGTAATCTCAAGTGAATCTTTCCTCTTGACCCCGGGCACCCTTCTTCTTGAGTTGTGCAAAATGTCTGCAGACCTTTGAAAAATTCCACCCAAGAGAATGATGCTGAATCCATTCCCTGTAACACAGGATGAGACAAAGGAAGCTCAAGCTCCAAGCCTTCAGCATCTGTGGAAATAGGCATTAGGGGTGGGAGTAGTTGGGAGATCCTCTCCTCCCTGAGAAATTCCAAAGGCTCCCCCCTTTCCTCAGGTGTCTCCCTCAGCTGGCCTCTCCATTTCTGAGGAAGAGGTCCCTGCAGCAGCAAAATTGGTGGTGGACAATTCTGTTTGAGCCTCCCAACATTTACTGCATAAGCTGGGTGAAAGAGAGAAGGCTGAATCGGTCTCATGTAGCAGACAACACAAATGGGAAGCCTCTTCCCGCTTTTTCTGCCCGGCGATATGATTCTGTTGCAATAAGAAAAAAGTGGTTCCCCTGCCTCTCTCAGCCTGGCGGGAAGCAGCAGGAGATCAGCCCTGTGTGCAGGAAATCAGCAGGCATGAAAAACAGCTTCCACTGAGGAAAAGAAAAACCACTGCTGCCAACCCGGGAGACTCCTGAAGCACTGAGCTGCACCCCCAGAGAAGAAACACTGGTGCTGCTGCTGCTGACCCAGAGGTGCCTGAAAACTTGAGCTGTGACCCCGGAGAAGAAACGCTGTTGCTGCTACTTTTAGTTTTACTTTTTTTCAAGTGCCCCAGAGGAGAAGAGGATGGATCCCCAAAAACAAGAAGGTAGGCGATCTAAAAAAGCAGTTAGGAAAACAAAAAAAGAATTAGATGCCCAAGTCTTTTTCAATCTTTATTGCAGTGGAGACATGTTAAAAAATTTGTAGTCCGACTCTGGCCGAGTTTCGCCGCCCATATGGTGGCTGCCTCAGGGGCTTGAACTCTCATTGAATCTTGGGACCATTAATGTAGCATCAAGCTTGGAAATAATTTTCTTTTTTCTTTTTTTATAAAAACAATCCATGTTGGGAGCAACTCTCAAATGCTCTGCAAAAATCACAATCTCGTAGGCTCTATTCAATGGACAGTGCCTTCACTCCTCAAACCCGGATGTGCAGTCTCCACTTTTGCTGTGATAATAGGTGCAAGTGAGAGGCAATGGAAAGAGTGACTAAGAGGGAAGGAAAGGGAAAAGGTTGTGAATGAAGTGGAAGATGTAAGAGGAAAAGAGAGGGAAAGGGCAGGAAGTAGAGGGAGAACAATATTGTTTTGGGATGGCTTGAGTGTGAGAGAGTGCAGGACCAATGGAAGCATTAGGTGGCTGCCTAAAGCACCACAGTTTTGGGGGTGGCGCAGCAGTGGCAAGACTGCAGTGATTGTGATTCCTTGCTCTTCCCTATTGCATGGGCTTGGAAGAGGAAGTTGTGTCACATGGCCTGCATAAGTGGAAATCACCACAGCTGGAAGGAGCAGCATCAATCTGTGCCCCAGGAGAAAAGAGGAAGATTCCCATCAACTGTGTGGGCTGAAGGTAGAGGCTGCTGCTTGTGATTTCCACAAAGGGAGAACAGTGGAACATGTCTTAGTGAGTGAGTGAGTGAGAGAGGGTGTGTGTGTGTGTGTGTGTGAGTGAACAAGAGAGTATATGTGTGAGCAAGCATGTGAGTGTGAGAATGAACATGTGTCTGTATATGAGAGAGAATGGACACAGTTTGCATGCAGCTACCTTCCCCCACTAATCCAGAACAATCTCAAGGTGGATGGAAATCCCCAGGTATAGAGAGCAGGGAATTGTTTTTATTTTAATAGCTTGAATATTTATTGGGTATTATTTGATATATGTGCTGTTTTGAAATATTTTATTGTTTCTTGTGAAAGTTTTAAAAATTTTTATGAGTTTAATTATTGAATATTATTCTATTTATTTTATTAGTATGGTTTTACTATAATGATTGACATTTTATGTTTCCTGATTTTAATGTTGTTTTATATGGAATGGGGATGTTTCTGTTTTTCCATTGCTGCACCACATACAAAATTTGGCTTTTTATAGTTTCCAGTTCAGTTTTTATCTGCACATTTCTATTCATACTTTATGGTCTCTTCATTCTGTATTTGGTGAGGATCGCTCTGTATGCTGCAGATTTATTTATTTATTTATTTAAAAACTTTTATATACCGATTTTCACGGAGAGTATCCGACCAAAACGGTTCACAAGTTCAATTTATAACAAGGCAAAAATAATAAAAAATTAATAAAAAATAAATAAAAATAAAAATAAACAGAAAATAAATAAAAATATAGTAAAAGGTTTGAAAAAAAAATACATCGTGTAAATATAATCCCTGACTCATTTAAAAAGCCTAAACTAAAAATTATTACAAAAAACAAGAAAAAGCCGGAAAATATACAAAAGTTAAAAAACCAGAAGCCATAAATTATTAAGTGATTAGAATAAGCAAGCTGTTAAGCAGATGTGACCAAGGTGAAGTATTCTGCTAGTGTGTAGTTTCTATGTAGGGATCTATAGCAACCTGACTTGTTCTGTTTTCTTACTAGGAGGTGTATTGTTGTTTTAGGGCCTGGTGTAATATTTGCAGTGATGTCTTTTCATAGGCAGGGTTCTAACTATTTGAGTGCTGGCAGTTAATGCTGTTTTAAAATGGTAGGGACTATACTGTAATTATAGTTCAGTTTATTCCTGGCTTTCTGAAGGCCAAGGCCAAATCCAACATACTTTACAAAAGGCCTAATACCATATGAGTTCCAAGTGTCTTTGTTGAAGGGTTTCCTTGTTAGCAACACAGGAGTATATGCAAATACAATATACATTTTGTTGTGATAGCTTTCCTCAGAATAAGGATGTGCATTTGATTAAAATGAATGGCCTATCCATGATGAATATACATATTCGCTTGATTCGTTTTCCCCAGAAAACATATGAGCAAGTCCCACGAATGAAACATATATTGTTTCGTTTGTTTCCCTATTAAAAAGCATTGGTTGCATTAAAACAATAAACTCTGAGGCTGGGCAGGTCATGTGGGAGTTTCCATAGCAACCAGCCCTCATGCCTGAGGTTAGAGGAGAACCAGGATCTGTTGTCAAGGAAACCAGACTGACAAAGCAAGGGAACATATCAAAGGGAAACATTTTTTCTAAATCAACAAATCACTGAACTTTCCATCCTTTGTATTGCATTCCCTGACTGTTTCACTTTACAGTTGGATTCTATCTCTCACTCATGGAGTATACATCCTGCTTTGCTGTTGTCTTAGAATTCTGTATTACTACAGTTTTCTGTATCAACAGTGCTTTGGTTCAAGATTAGAAACATTCCATCTGTTCTAATCCTGTTAGCTATTAGCTGCTGTCACACTGTGTTAAAAAACCTGTGCAAATTAACATCTCACTGCTTTCACTGCTACTAACTTAGAGGAAGGTTAGTGTTCTCCAGCATTCCCTCTCCCCATTAGGGGGAAGTCACTGCAGGCTGCCTGGCCTGCTTGGCTGGCACGGGATATTTTTACAATGATTTATTAAATTTTAAACATGTTACTACCAGTGTAGTACCAGCACTGTAGCTGAACTCTACCATAGTATCCCACATAGAGAGGCTGTTTTAACCCTCTTTTTCTGTGTCTGTGACTGTTAGATATGTCAGTGCATCCACAAAGTGTGCAGTAGGTCTGTGCCAGATACCATCACAGGTACAGCCAGCCTCATTGTGGATTATTTTATTTTGCTACTGCATTTAAGTTTCTAGTGCACTCACTTTTACTTCTGTTTTACCAGTAGTGAGCTCACACACATTGTCTAGCACTATATCATTCTTTGCTTTTTCTGTGTGTGTTGTGTGCATCAGTGTGCATTGTAGTCACTAGCAGAGCAAAATGCTAAAATTGTTGTTCTGTTGTAGATTCTCTCTGTGTGTTGTTCAACTTTCCTCACAGAAGGATCACTGTAATAGTTAGTCACACTAGTGTCATCAGCGTGACTAACCACCAAATTTTCAGAAATAAAGATTAATTAACAACACTTTTTGTGCAGGAGAAACAAAAATCCATCATGTCAGGCAAAGGACATGGGAAGCCCGCAGTTGTTGGCAGGGGATTTGCTAGACAACCATCAGTGAGTCCCCCAACTAAGATAAAGAGGGATTTTTTCAAATCCCAAACCTCAGCAGGAGAGACAGACATGTCAAACTGCAAGACATTGAGATTTGGGGAGGATATGCCAGTTGTTCCATCAGTGTTTCAGCCAGATCCTGCTATCTCAGAGGAGAGGGAAAGGGAAGACACTAGTAGTACTAGCATCAGCAGAGTGCAACCACCAGTGCCTTTAGAAGAACAAGTACAAGTGGTGAAAATGAAACCAGCACCACAAACCCTTAGTGTAACAGAGGCTATAAGATCAGTTTTGTCATCCTCTTCTGATTCAGAATTTGATGAATCTCCCTTCAAAGGATTTCCTGAAGCAGAGATGGGAAAGGCATTAGCTGAAGACCCTGTACTAGGAGGTTTAGTCAGTACTGTGCTAGCTTCCACTTCATTGACAGAGGAGAGAGAGAAGCAGAAGTGAGAGAGAGCAGGCCACACTGACAGTGCAGGAACAGAGGATGAGTGAATCCTCTGCTGCAGTTCCTCAAGCTCCATCTGTGACCACCACCACTTCACTACCAGTACCATTATCCACCCCAAAGGATGCAGACAGAGGTAATGGATCACAAAAGAAATCTGTGATCTGAGCCATTTTCAAATGAGGGAGGACCCACGCTTTACACGTTATAACTATAGAGCAAAGGACCTCAGCCAAGGGAAACAACTGGGCCACTTAATCAATGCTGGAATGGAGCATCACCTGAAGAAGCAGCATCCCCTTCAATATGCACCTGGGGATGGTAGTAATAGTAGTCAGGGGGCCCCTTCTGCAAGACAGAGGACACTAGTCTTTGAAAAGGGGAAGAGTGTTACTCAAGCTCCTTCCAAATCTTCTGCTCCTTCTACCAGTCAGGTGGCTGACTGGAGGCAGCAGCAGTTCACAACTATAGCTAAGAAACGACAGCCCGCAATGGAGGAAATGGGGTGGTGTTCGGTGGCACTGTCACGGGGAAAGAGGCAGGCAGCATCCAAAGTGGTGACAAGGACTATCGGTGAGATGATCGTTTTAGACGTTCAACCTCTGCAGGTCATTAAGAACATGGATCTCAGGCGTTTGCTGCAGCTTATAGCACCAAACTATAAAGTGCCCTCCAGGACCACTTTCAGCAGAAATGTCACCCCCAATTTGTACAAACATTGTCGTAGCCGTGTGCAGGTGCTGCTGGTGAAGGCACTGGGGAGCAGTGTGCATTTCACAAGTGACATATGGACATCCACAAATGCCTCACACTGCTTCCTCTCTCTGATGGCAGACTGATGGGACCTGGCCGAGAAAGGAGCAGGCAGCAGCTCCACAGGGGCCAGAGCAACAGGACTCAGGTGGGCTTTGCTGCACACTCACCTGGCGGAAGGCTCCCATACCTCTTCCAAAATTTTAGCAGCAATTCAAGAAATGCTGGAGAGCTGGCAGCTGGATCAGAGAGCCAGAAGTCTCAATGCAAGTTTCTTTATCACCGACAATGCCTCCAATATGGGCAAGGCAGTATCCAACGTGGATATCAGGGTGCACAATGCTTCACTCACGCCCTGCACCTAGCAATGAAGGAGGCCCTGGGACTGGGGTCTAGGGATCCAAAGCATGTGTACCTGCATGGTTTACTAGAAAACTGTAGAAAAATAGCAGGACACTTCCACTGCAGCGTGAAGGTGGGTGACCTTCTCCATGAAAAGCAGGAGGAATTAGAGATGCCTCACAAGCATCTCATCATAGATTTGGGTACCCGCTGGAATTCATCCTACATGATGCTGCAGAGGTTAGTGGAGCAGCAGACACCCCTGCACGATATGTCTCGGGAAATGGAGATAGGTGTGCATGCTCCCCTAGAGCATCATGATTGGTCAGTCATGAGACAGCTTGTGAAAATCCTGAAGCTCATTAAGAATGTCACAGAGGAGCTGAGTTCCACAAGTGCCACCTTAGGAGATGTCATCCCAATAGTAAACATTCTGTTAGAAATGTTGGAGAGCTTTCAACAGGAAGATGCGAGGTGCTGCGCTGTTTGGTGTCCTTGGAAAAGCAGATGACAGAGAGACTGGAACCTCAGACCAGAAACCCCACCTACATGTCATAATGCCTCTGTATCGCTCCATGATGAGACCACACCTTGAATACTGTGTACAGTTCTGATCACCGCATCTCAAAAAAGATATAGTTGCGATGGAGAAGGTTCAGAGAAAGGAGACCAAAATGATAAAGGAGATGGAACAGCTCTCCTATGAGGAAAGGCTAAAGAGGTTAGGGTGTTCAGCTTGGAGAAAGGACGGCTGAAGGGGGATATGATAGAGGTCTACAAAATCATGAAAGAACTTGAACGGATAAATGAGAATTGATTATTTACTCTTTCAGATAATACAAGGACTAGGGGACACGCCATGAAGTTAGCAAGTAGCTCATTTTAAACAAATCAAAGAAAATTCTTTTTTCACTCAATGCATAATTAAGCTTTGGAATTCATTGCCAGAGGATGTGATTATGGTAGTTAGTGTAACTGGGTCTAAAAAAGGTTTGGATAAGTTCCTAGAGCAGAAGTCTATAAACTACTATTAATCAACAAGGATTAGTAGTCTTGGATCTATTCATTTAATGTTTGGGTACTTGCCAGGTACTTGTGACTTGGTTGGCCACCATACCTGGGAACTGAGATGACCATGGATTAGTGTGTGTGGGGGGGGGGGGGGGGGGCGGGAGGGGAATGGGGGAAGGGCAACTGCACAGTGGGACCGGATGCTCACAAATTTGCTCTCATAAACACTCTTACATGTTCACACTTACTTTCACTGCTCATTCTCTCACATTCTCACTTGTCCATTTACACCTTTACTTCTGCCATTCTCCCACCAACACACACACACTCACTCACTCACTCACGTCTCTCCCTCTTCCATACTCACATGCCCACTCACTTTCATACCCTTGCTCACTTGCACTCAGCTCTCTCCTACTCACCTACATACACCCTCAGATCTGTTCTTCCTACACAAATACACACTCACTCACTCTCACAGACATGCTCATTCATTCTCCCTCCTCCCCTTTCAAAACACACAATCAACAGCAGACTCTAACTTGGGCTCCTGGAGCAGCAGCAGCTTCTTCCTTCTCCTCCTGTACTGCGGAAGTGGACGCTGCCTGTTTCTCACTCCTCGTTTGATGCACGGGCAGGAAATCACAATGTCAATTGGCCAAGGCAAACAGGATGGGGCAGGCAAGTGGCTGGATACAGGAAACAGGCTGTGCAGAGGCAGGTGGTATCACGAGGAAGCAAAGTTAAGAGTTAAAAAGATCCAGATATAGTAGAAATCACTGTCAAGTTCCTCCTTTTTCAGCCGCGCAAGACCATTGATGTTCCTTTCTTCTTTCCGGGTCCAAGCAGATTGGTTTTGCTGCAGCACCCGGAGATTTCCGGTATTGGCCCGGAGACCCGGAGTGTCCGGGCCAAATCCGGAGAGTTCCCAGGTATGTTGGCCACTATTGGACACAGGATACTGGACTTGATGGACCCTTGGTTTAACCTAGTATGGCATGTTCTTATGTTCTTATGCTCGCTACATTATGTGATCCATGTGTGAAAGGGAGAATTGCACTGAAGGTGAACAATATGACACATATGAAAAGCATGCTGACAGAGGAGGTCTCTCAGCTAGAGCGCCAGAGAAGGGATGTAGCACAGGAGGAAACACCCTTCACTGTTTAGGTCAGAGAGCAGTGCAAGTCAGAGCAGCACCCCATCATCGCTACCTGGCACACCCCCCCACAGGAAAACAGAAACAATCCTCGCTTCTCTCTCAGGCATTCGCTAAAGCAGCTGGGAAGAAAGATTAACGTCTAGTACTACCAAAGAAGACAGCAGCTCAAATCTCAGTGACACGCTATCTCACTGAGACCATAGAGGACATGGAGACAAATGTGCTGGCATAATAGTCTCACAAGTCTAACATCTGCCATGTTCCAACCATTAACAATGAGAACTGTTACTTACAACAGCTAAGGCATGCCATGTTCCAACCCTTGCCAATGAGGCCTGTCCATTATAGATATAGCATGCCATGTTATAACTATTAACACCGAGGCCTGTCACTTACAGCTACAGCATGCCATGTTCCAAACATTACCAATGAGACCTGTCATTTACAGCTATGGCATGCCATTTTCCCACCATTAACATTGAGGCCTCTCACTTACACATATGGCATGTCATGTTTCAACCATTACCAAGGAGGTCTGTCACTTACAGCAGCTAAGGCATGCCATGCTGCAACCCTTGCCAATGAGGCCTGTCACTTATAGCTATGGCATGCCATGTTTCAACCATTAACACCGAGGCCTATCACTAACAGCTACGGCATGCCATGTTCTAAACATTACCAATGAGGCCAGTCATTTACAGCTATATCATGCCATCTTCCAACCATTAACACTGAGGCCTGTCACTTACAGATATGGTATGTCATGTTCCAACCATTACCACTGTGGCCTCACACTTGCAGCTACAGCATGCTGTGTTCTAAGCATTACCAATAAGGCCTGTCACTTACAGCAGCTAAGGTATGCCATGTTTCAACCATTAACACTGAGGTCTGTCCATTACAGATATGGCATGCCATGTTCCAACCATTAACACTGAGGTCTGTCCATTACTGATGTGGCATGCCATGTTTCAACCATTAACACTGAGGTCTGTCCATTACTGATGTGGCATGCCATGTTTCAACCATTAACACTGAGGTCTGTCCATTACTCATGTGGCATGCCATGTTCCAACCATTAACACTGAGGTCTGTCCATTACAGATATGGCATGCCATGTTCCAACCATTAACACTGAGGTCTGTCCATTACTGATGTGGCATGCCATGTTTCAACCATTAACACTGAGGTCTGTCCATTACTGATGTGGCATGCCATGTTTCAACCATTAACACTGAGGTCTGTCCATTACTGATGTGGCATGCCATGTTTCAACCATTAACACTGAGGTCTGTCCATTACAGATATGGCATGCCATGTTCCAACCATTAACACTGAGGTCTGTCCATTACTGATGTGGCATGCCATGTTTCAACCATTAACACTGAGGTCTGTCCATTACAGATATGGCATGCCGTGTTCCAACCATTAACACTGAGGTCTGTCCATTACTGATGTGGCATGCCATGTTTCAACCATTAAGAATTAGGTATGTGAATCGTGTGATCGATCGCCTTAACGATCGATTTTGGCTGGGGGGAAGGGAAATCTGATCGTCATGGTTTGTTTTTTTTTAAAAATCGTTAAAAATCATAAATCGGGGGAGGGCGGGAAAACCGGCACACTAAAACAACCCTAAAACCCACCCCGACCCTTTCAAACAAATCCCCCACCCTCCCGAACCCCCCAAAATGTTTTAAATTAGCTGGGGTCCAGTGGGGGGGTCCCGGCACAATCTCCCGCTCTCGGGCCACGGCTGCATTAATAGAAATGGCGGCGGTGGCCCTTTGCCCTTACCATATGACAGACGACTAACACATATATTGTGACATCAATATAATTTCAATAATCTTTATTAGTGAAAATATAAAACACACTCACAAATTACCCATAATACCCCGCACAATAGATATTGTATTTCAATAAAACATCATACCATATTCAAACATCACCCATACAACACCTATCACACATACATTACACATTCAACCTCTCATAAAAACCATTTCTCAATTTCTAAACAGTCAAATTAAACATTAAATACAAATCTTTTCATTACACAACATCAAATGTAGATACAATACGCTTTTTTAAGCAGAAAGAGTTATATTGCACATTAATCCTTGCGTTACAAGAACGTCAATCCTCTTGATCTTTTTATTCTCTCTCTACATGTTTCGCCTTCCTTCAGGCTTCTTCAGGAGAGCTTTCAAACAATCTCCCACTGCTCATGTATCCAACATCTATTTAAAGGGTTCTTCTAAAACATTTGCACAAAAAATATCATCAAAATTCAATTTAAACATATTTTATATCAAAATGATCAGTTAAATAATTTTTTCAAAAAGCTCTCATACCTGCACGTCCCACAGAACTTGCCCAGACGTACAGATCAGCACATCCCCGATTTTTATCAAAGCGTGTCAATTTTTCAAAAGCATTGAAAACACAACCCTTCGAATATTTCTGAACTGAAAATAGAACGAATCAGAACAATTTCAAATCAAAAAACTTCCCCCAGGAGTATACCAATATGCCAGACAATCAAAAAATCCTCACCTTCCTTATCTTGGGCAAAAAAAAAAAAAAAACCGCCGTCACCTCATCTCAGAAAAAACGCCGCCATCGAGTGAATCAACGGAAGTGGTCTAGCCCTTTCTCTTACAACCTTTTAAACCGGGCTGCACCAATCAGGACTCAGCCTACAACTAACTCCACCCCCATCCAAAAAACCTTCACCACCCCCAAGCCAGCCAGTTTTAACCAATCACCAAAGAACAATCAATAAAGCTTTGTAGCCCAAGTGAAACCTAAAAACATGTAACCCAATCGATCCTATCATTTAATCCTTTTGGCCATAGAGTCTGTAGATTAAAAATCCATCGTTGTTCTTTCTGCAACAATATTTTGTTTATATTACCACCCCGTCTAACAGAGACTTTCTGAAGCACAAAAAAACGAAGTTCATCTACCTTATGGTTAAACTCTCGCCAATGTTTCACTAGGGGAGCTGTCTCCACCACATTTCTAATTCTGCTACAATGCTCTAGGATTCGAAGTCTCACCATCCGCGATGTTTTTCCTAAATATAACAGCCCACATGGGCATTGCACAACATATACAACCGAACTTGTTTGACACGTAGTGGAATTCTTTAAAAAGAATTTTTTCCCAGAAACAGGGTGTAAAAAATCTTCCATTGATAAGCAAAGTTTACATACACTACATTTAGTGCAAGGATAATGCCCACCAACCTTATCTAGTTGTTGCTCACCACCTCCCAAATCTGAGTGAACTAAAATATCTCTCAAATTCCTAGATCTCCTAAAAGAGAACATAGGGGGATCCTGCATACCCACAAAACTACTCACAAGGTGCCAATGATTTTTAACAACCTCAATGAGGTCCCCAACTCGATTGGAATAAGGTAGAACACATACTAAAGCTGGTGCATTCTGTTTTGGCTTTGGTTGTAATAGTAGATCTCTATTAATATATCGAGCTCTTTTGTAAGCCTTTCTCACTATATGTTTAGGATAACCCCTCGCACTAAATCTTTCTTGCAAGTCTTGTGCATGAATCTTAAAAGATGGCATATCAGAGCAGATCCTTCTTATCCTAAAAAATTGCCCTACCGGGATATTTTCTCTAACATGCTTGGGATGAAAACTGTTAAAATGTAACAATCCATTCCTATCAATTGATTTTTGGTATAACTCGGTGACAAACTTACCCCCCTTCTTCCCCACTTTCATATCCAAAAATGAAACCCATTGAGTCTGGACATCACAGGTAAACCTAAGATTTGGATCTTGTCCATTCAGATAATGAAAAAATTCTTGAAATTCACATTGTGTACCAGACCAGATAACCAGGACGTCGTCAATATAACGGCACCATAACCTCACATGCCTGTACCATACTGAAGGATAAATAAACTTTTCCTCAAATGCTGATACATGCAAGCATGCAAGGTCAGGTGCCATCGTCTATATCAACATAGTGAGGGCAAAAGTCAAAATGGCGCTGGCGCTACTTTTGCCCTCACTATGTCAGTGAGGGCAAAAGTAGCGCCGGCGCCATTTTGAAAATTGGCAATACGGCCCGCGTGCAGGAGGTCGCTCCCGGACCCCCGCTGGACTTTTGGCAAGTCTTGTGGGGGTCAGGAGGCCCCCCCAAGCTGGCCAAAAGTCCCTGGGGGTCCAGTGGGGGTCTGGGAGCGATCTCCTGCACTCGTGACGTCGGGCGACAGGAACTAAAATGGCGCCGGCGCTACCTTTGCCCTGTAATATAGTAAGGGCAAAGGGCCACCGGCGCCATTTCTATGTCAGTGAGGGCAAAAGTAGCGCCGGCACCATTTTGAATATTGGCAATATGGCCTGCATGCAGGAGGTCGCTCCCGGACCCCCGCTGGACTTTTGGCAAGTCTTGTGGGGGTCAGGAGGCCCCCCCAAGCTGGCCAAAAGTCCCTGGGGGTCCAGCGGGGGTACGGGAGCGATCTCCTGCACTCGTGACATCGGGTGACAGGAACCAAAATGGCGCCAGCGCTACCTTTGCCCTGTCATTTGGTAAGGGCAAAGGGCCACCAACGCCATTTCTATTAACGCAGCCATAGCCCGAGAGCAGGATATCGCGCCGGGACCCCCCCCCCACTGGACCCCAGGTAATTTAAAACATTTTGGGGGGGTTCAGGAGGGTGGGGGATTTGTTTGAAAGGATCGGGGTGGGTTTTAGGGTTGTTTTGGTGTGCCGGTTTTTCCCCCCTCCCCCGATTTATGAATTTTTGACGATAAATCGGGGGAATTGCTATTGTATCGTGGCTCTAACGATTTTTGACGATTTAAAATATATCTGACGATTGTTTTAAATCGTCAAAAAACGATTCACATCCCTATTAAGAATGAGGCCTGTCATTTACAGCTACGGCATGCCATTTCTATCCCTAACCACTGAGACCTATCACTTACAGCTGTACATGCCATGTCAAATCATTACCACTGAGGTCCTAGCCATAGATTGCATTATGAAGTTACTGAAATACTCCTCAGAATTTTAAGACCATTCTTCTTATGTGGTATTTACCTTCTTGCCATTTCTTGCTCTTGCCACGGCTATCCATTCTTTTGCACACTTGTGGCACCACTTCATGAACCATAACTGATTTCCTGGCCCACTAGCAGTTCCTCTGTACTATGCATTTTGGTACCCACCTACTACCTAGCTATGATGAATGAAGCTTACTCCGTGACACAAACATAATCTACTGGACTGGTGGATCATCCAGGTGCAGCCATACTTTGACAGGAAGAGTCATCTGCTCCAACGGAATGACTGGTATCTCCCATGCCACTCTGCCTTAATTCTAAGCCCCTCAACCTACCCCTTCAGATCTTTGTGCCGCTCAGCCTTGCTGCCATGCACAGATTTTACACCTTTATATTCCTAACTTCTTTCTGCCTGTATCTTCCTGGCATACTCCAGCTCTTACACTTTGAGGACTTCTTGCCAATCTGCAGTGCTGCTGTGCACCTCTCCCATGCTTTTGAACTCTTTATCTTGATACCACTCTTTCTGATTCTTGGTCCTTTTATCTGTTCCTTGGGATTTTTCTGCCATAGTTTCTGCTTCATTCCCCCTTCATGTTGCCTTAGGGTCCTGATGCCACTTTTGGTGCCACTTTGCCTCTCGTGCTGTTCATGTTGGGCAACCATCCTCTTTCTAAACCTTGATGTGTTCTTCCTCCTCTTACTGCTTCTTTGCTTCACTTACATTGCGTTAGAGATGTCCTGCTTATCCCATAAGCCTCATAGCCCTTTGCAGAGCATTAGCCTACTTTATGCCACTTTGCCATTTTCTAAAGTACTGTGTAACCCTTTCCTCCTTTTGATGATTTCTTCTCCAAATTTTCATTACTGTTGATATAAAATTCACTATTCTAGAGCCCATATGTTTTCATGGAAAATGAATGAAAGAATTGAAAGAATAAACGAAAATGTTTTTTCGTTTTGAAACTAATGAAACAAATGTGGGTCCCAATGAAACGAATGAATGAACCAAAATGAATTTTTTTGGTCGGCACATCCCTACCTCAGACAGCTATACTTTGAATCTCCTTTTTCATGTAAAATGTATTATAATTGCATAATTTTTAATTGTGTGCGGTGAAGGTGGGGGAAGAGGAGAAGCACAAGACTGTAAGATTCGCCATTGGTGCCTAATACCCTTGTGCTTGCCCTGAGAGAGTGCACCACACAAAAACCAACACTACCCAGTTCCCCAGGGGACAAATGCTGGGGAAGGGAGGGAGGCAGATGATAGGGTTCCCAGGAGTGGGACAGGGTTGCCAGCTTCCTAGAAATATTATCTCTTTCTGTCACTCCTCTGGGAACCCTGGCTCTTGCCTCTCTTCTTCCCCAGCATTTCAAATCACTGAAATGGCCACACTTTAAGGGAAACCCCCCCCCCCCCCCCCCCCCACACACACACACACACTTGGCTACCTTGGTGATTTGACCTATGTCATGCCTTGGCAGGGAGGAGGAGCACTATCTCATCCCTCCCCTCAGGCAGCAGAGTGCCTGGAGCCATCCCTAATCTGAAGGTAGCAAAGCAATGTGAGAAGGCAGTGACTATGTCCAGAGGTGCTAGGCTGCATAGACAGAGGCATAACTAAGAGGGAAAAGGAGGTGATAATGTCCCTGTACAGGACACTGGTGAGGGCTCGTGCGGAGTACTGTGTTCAGTTCTGGAGGCCATATTTCTAAAAGAAGGGAGAGGACTGAATTGGTCCAGAGAAAGGCAACCAAATTGGTGTGGGGTCTACAGTACACCAGAAGACTTATCAGAAGAGTCTTGAGGCCCTAACTATGTACACTTAGAGCTGGAGAGGAAAGGAAAAACAGGGGATATGATACAGATTTTTAAATATCTGAAAGATCATAAAAATGCACAAGAGACAAACCTTTTCCAGTGGAAAAGAAGTTGTGGAACTAGGGATCATGACATGAAACTCCAGTCGGTAGACTTAAAAACATCAACAGGGTGGATGCCTGTAATTCCCTCTTGGAGGAGGTGGTGAAGACAAAAATTATGACAGAATTTCAAAGGATGTGGGATACACACACAGGATTCCTAGTGGCAAGAGGATAGAAATGAAATACTGGGGTAAAATGTTCTAAATGTGGGTAACCTGCACAGAGCGGAAGTGTCAGTTACAAACCTTAACACCTTGCTGGGCAGACTGCATGGACCACATTTGGTCTTTATTTTCTATCATTTACTATGTTACAATGTTACTTTCAAACAGAAGAGAAAAGTAATGGAAATGGCAAACAAGAAGATTAAAGATAGACAAGAAGATGTGGAGAACTGACAGAGACCCTGCAATATCTGAATACTGGGGATACGCAATGAGAAGAAGGAGAACATGCATTTCATGTTATCAAAGACTTCTTACATTTTTTGTGTACCAGAGAGTAAAAGAGAAAAAAAAGCAGCACTTTAACAGTTCATGGGGGCAACTCTCAGACTGTTTGTTTTGGGCAAAAGTCTTTGGGCGGTTCTTGTTTTAATTCCTTTCCAAATCAATTTAATACAGTTTATTTTAAAATGTTTTAATTAAAAATATTCAGAGTGAGATATACTGTAATACAATAAATGACATCATTAAAAACAATACCATAAATACAATAAAAAATAAAACATCCAAAACAATACGTAAATAACATAGAATCATGATGGCAGGAAAAGACCATTGCAACCTATTCAGTCTGCCCATTCCCACCAATTATTCAGCGCTATAATCCCTACCACTCCCTCAGAGATTCCCTGGGCTTGTCCCATGCTTTCTTGAATTCATATACTGTCCTTGTTTCCACCACCTCCACTGGGAGGCTGTTCCATGCATCCACCACCCTCTTTGTAAAGAAATATTTCCTTAAATTACTCCGGAATCTGCCCTCTTTCAGCCTCAGCCCATGACCTCTCGTTCTAGAGCCTCCTTTCCTTTGAAAGAGGACCACCTCCTGTGCATGGAAATATAAAACATGGATGGAATGAAAACAATAAACACTAAAATCTGAAAATGAAAATATATAATCAACTTAGGCATCAGTAAGTGCAAGATTTAAAAAAAACAAAACAAAACATGCTATTATCCTTTTCCTAAAAAGAAGACAGTCATAAATCATCACAATTTCTTTAGGCAGAAATTTTCATTGCATGAAATTGCCCTATCCTGAGTGCTTGCTACAGCAGAAACTGGGAGAAATTTTAAGAGCTGATCAGAAGCTGAATGCAACATATATACAGGGACATAAGTCGACACTGAGATAGGACGGTCCAGAGCCTTCTATAATTTTAAAAACAAATAGGCCAATATTGCAACACTACTTAGCCGGATAAATAGTACTTACCCTGCTAAGTGGTGGCCGTTGAATATCCATGTTCAGCGGCCGCCACTTAGTTGGATAAGTCAATTTCTGGGGAATGGAGGTCTAAATATAGAGCAGGTTTAACTTAGCCAACTATAACTTATCCAGCTAAGTAGAGACTTGTACACAGATATCCAGCAGTATAACCTTGTTGCTGAGTATCCCAGTTAACTTAACCGCATAAATCTTATCCAGTTAAGTGTTTAATTTTGAATATGGGTCCAAAGAGGTATGCAAAAGACTTGTTTGGCTAACTTTGGGAGTTAGCCGGACAAATCTTCAGGGTTTAAATTGCTCCCCCTGCTAAATGGGTTAATTTTGTGCCAGGCACTCATTACACACATATTTTATTTGCACAAAAAGAGGTGGGGCATGGTAAAACTTAAACCTGTGCCGAGATATTCAACACAGTGGGGAAGTTATGTGGGGAGTCGAGTTGGCAAAATACCTGTTCTACAGTTATCCAGCTAAAGTTATGCATGTAACTTTATCCAGGTATATTCAGCAGCAGACAGATCTGGGTAAGTCCTGCTGAACTACCAGCATAATGTGATACGTGTAACTTTAACCGGATATCTAACCTACTTGCTGGCTTTCTAAATAGTGATTGCAAGAGTTAAAGTCTTAAATTGTGTGCAGTAGCAACTGGGAAGCCAAAGGAGGTCGCTTAAGACTGGAATTATTCTAGCAGTTTTCTGCCTCTTATGATACAGACTGCAGAATTTGCAATGAGCTGCAGCCTTCTTGAGAAGGCTTGCTTGTGGTAGGAAAAGAATACCCCTGCACTCGGTTTAAATAGACTTTTTGTGTGGGGTTTTTTTTATGTTGTTATATTTTTTTATTTATCATTGTTACTTTGTTGACTGCCTTGCATGTAATCTACAGCCAGATACTACCTGACCTGGATTGGCCGCTGTTGGAGACAGGATGCTGGGCTTGATGCACTCTTGGTCTGACCCAGTATGGCATGTCTTATATTCTTATGTTTTTGTTTGGTTTTTTTTTAAATAGAAGAGTGCAATTTTCAAGCCTGCACGCAGAAGTGCACAGTCAGCGGGTACTTTTTTACCTGCCAACTTTGCACCAATTTCCAAAGGGAAATTTTTTGCTTTGAAAACTGCCTAAGTAAAAGTAGCTGCACAAATTTGCACCTTCTTCATGTGCAGATACTTTTTCCTGGTAAAGTTCTGCAAATTTAAATGTGTATTTGTGCTTGCAAACCCCTCTCCAACTCCACATCCAGGAATGCCCCATTTCACCACGGGTAGTAGGTGGGCAACTTTGAAAGGCCGTTTTCTGTTCTTTACCTATTACCAGTCCACTACAAGACATTGCCTCCTATCCCATGACTTTTTATGGGGCAATTTTTAAATGTGCTCCTGCTGATTTCAGTCTCCAGATGAATATTTTCTCTGTGCCTCACTTCCATAGTATAGTAGGTGGCCTTTTTTTATTTTATGCCTGGTTTGCCAGTGCCCTCTGCTGGACACACCAAGAAGGGCATCCCCTCCTGAACTGATGTGATAGGGAAATACCAACTGAACATAAACATTGCCTCTAACGCCCTCTCCCCTGCCTCTGTCTGAAGCTCAAGTAGTGCAGTTTGCAGGTCCATGAACGGTTTGTTTCAGTAGAGGTGCAAGTTAATTTTCAAAGGGGAAATACCCTGTCAGGTGTCCCTTTGATGATTTGGGCTTGCAAAGACCGCAGGTACATAGGTACCCACAGGTACTACACCTTCTTTACCATAGGTGCAAAATGCATGCGGGAAAGCAGGCATAAGGATTTGAAAATGAAATCCCCCATATGTACTTTCTCTTCTCGGCCCTAACCCTGCCCATGGGCACACTTAAGAACATAAGAACATAAGAACATGCCATACTGGGTCAGACCAAGGGTCCATCAAGCCCAGCATCCTGTTTCCAACAGTGGCCAATCCAGGCCATAACATGGCAAGTACCCAAAAACTAAGTCTATTTCATGTTACCGTTGCTAGAAATAGCAGTGGCTATTTTTCTAAGTCAACTTGATTAATAGGTAATGGACTTCTCCTCTAAGAACTTATCCAATACTTTTTTAAACACAGCTACACTAACTGTCAACAAATTCCAGAGTTTAATTGTGTGTTGAGTGAAAAAGAACTTTCTCCGATTAGTTTTAAATGTGCCCCATGCTAACTTCATGGAGTGTCCCCTAGGCAGGGGATTCTTTCACCCATGGCTAAAAGAACATGTTCTGAAGTTGATTTTCATCCATGCTTAGTTACCTGAGCAAATTCCTCTAAAATTGTCCTCTCTCTTTCCTGAGGAGTCAGAAGATGTTCCCTGAACTTCAGCACATGTTTTCTTTACTCATGCACTGAAAAAAGACTTCACTTCATATATAATAAGCTAATGGTATGCAAATGTACTGAAATTAAAAAAAAAAAGCATGCTAACCCAATAATGTATGCAGAAAGATTTTACATAAGAACATGAGAACATGCCATACTGGGTCAGACCAAGGGTCCATCAAGCCCAGCAGCCTGTTTCCAACAGTGGCCAATCCAGGCCATAAGAACCTGGCAAGTACCCAAAAACTAAGCCTATTCCATGTTACTGTTGCCAGTAATAGCAGTGGCTATTTTCTAAGGGGGATTTCATTTTCAAATCCATTTGCCTGCTTTCCCGCATGCATTTTGCACCTATGGTAAAGAAGGTGTAGTACCTGTGGGTACCTATGTACCTGCGGTCTATGCCAGCCCAAATCATCAAATATTTTCATACATAAAAACAATATTAATATACATAAAGAGGTTTTCTGCACAGAAAAAGTGATTTATGCGCAGAAAACCCAGTCTGGAAACAGAATAATTTCTGTGCATAAATTCTGCATATAAAACACAATTTTTGTGCAGAAAACATGAACTGAGCACAAACTAGGTTTTCTGCACATAAATCCCAAATATAGGATCCTTGCACCATGAACCCTAGGTTCAACCCCATAGACTAACATTGGCTACAGGAGCATGTTTGATCAGGATTTAAATTTTGAGCATTAAAAAACCATGGTTTAAGCCTACACACCTCTGTGCACTGGTGGGGAGAGAGTAATATTTAATGCCATCATTAATATGGGATTTGCATGGAGGAGCATAAACTCCAGCACTATTGCATTATGCTGAAGAGCCAGCAACAGGAAGTGACTGCCACCAATGCAACTACCTCTAGCTCAGCTGCTTGTTTGAGTGTGTACTCCAGTGTGGTTAAGCCACGCCCACATGCTAACATCATCCACTGACCCGGATAAGGGCTGCCTGTAAACAGCTCATTGCACTTTACTGAAGAGCCAAGGAGAGGAAGTCACTGCTACCAATTCTCCTACCTCAAGCTCAGCTTCTTGTTTGAGGAAATACCTACTCCCACAGGATTAGGTCATGGCCCTGCACTGATATCACCTGCATCAGGTGCCTGCAAATGGTGTACACGGCGCCTAAAAGTGACAATTACTCGCAAACACCAGAGGTCGAAAATGTCCGATAGCCTCCATGACACTGGTTTAGAAGGCTGTTTAGTAGCAGGAGGTTATTGATTGGGGTCCCTTTGGCTGTTCTCTGTGCCTGTAAGGGAGGTCCAGTGTGAGATCAAAGAGAACACCTGATAAAAAAAAAAAAAAGAGTCAATTTGGAAGTAAAATTCTTCTAAGCACAAAGGAAGAGAAGGATCTAGGGGTGATTGCATCTATTGACCTTAAGGTGGCCAAAAAGGAGGATAAAGCGATGGAAAAAGCCAAAAAGATACTTGACTGCATAGGGATAGAAATCGTCAGCAGAAAAAGGGAGGCAACATGCCCCTTTATAGTTCCCTGGTGAGACCTCATTTGGAATACTGTGTACCTTTCTGGAGACCGCATCTTTAAAAGGATATAAACAGGATGGAGGCAGTCCAGAGGGTGGCTACTAAAATGGTCAGTGGTCTTCGTTCTAAAGTATATGGGGATAGACTTAAAGATCTAAACATGTCTACCCTAGAGGAAAGGTGAGATAGGGAGATATAATAGAGACATGATAGACACATTGAAATATCTCAAAGGTTTCCATGCACAGGAGGTGAGCCTTTTTTAATGGAAAGGAGGCTCTAGAATGAGGGGCATGAGATGAGGGTGAAATGGGATAGAGTCAAGAGTAATCTTAGGAAATATTTCTTTACAGACAGGATATTGGATGCATAGAATGGCCTCCCAATGGAGGTGATGGAGAGGAAAACAGTATCTGAATTCAAGACAACATGAAATAAATACAGGGGATCTCTAAAGAAGTGATGGGACTTGAAATGCTGGATTGATTGGATGGATGGGCTGCCTCAATAGGCCTTATGGTCTTTCTGCCATCAAGTTTCTATGTTTCTATATAAAAATAATGAAATCATTTTATTCATAGTGAAGTCTAAAAGTCGGCTTATCTTAATCTCAGTGTATATCTCATTTGAAAATGGCCTCTGTGCTGTGGAGTCTGAGCATGTGATCTCATTATGCTAGCATATTTACTAGGAACCTGAACTAATCACATGGACTTAGCAAACTGACGTCAAAGCTAAACTATGTAAAAAGCCAGTATAGCATGAACACCCTCATTATGTTTTAATTGTACAAGTGCTGCAAATTTTAAATATTCTGGGGAATGAGAGCTCTCTATCCAATGTATTACTATTGGTGAATGCAACTAAGATGTTCTTCAATACGTGTCCTGAGCATACGATAGTTTCCCAGTGTACACTAAATCACAAGGGCACCAAATTATATAAACCACTCCTACTGATCCTCAAGTTAAATGTTGATGTAACTCAAATGGTTTTCAATTTGGCAGAAATAAAGTCTGACCTTGATGTACCATGGCACAAACATTACACTTCCCACATGGGTAATGACCAATAGGTGAATTATCTGTATAGATTGTACAGAAGAAAAAGCTGAATTGACCAAAAGGTTCCATAGATTTGTTGCTCTTTTTTTTTTTTAATTTATTTTTTTTTAATTTATAGTTTATTGATTTCTTATACATTTTACAATGATAAAAACAAAGAATAGTTATGGATTACAAAAGCAATATTTCTAACAACGTCAAAAGAAACCTTTACTTGTAATTCCAAATTTTATAGTCCACTTTATAGGGGAGCTTATGAAAGGAAGAAAATAAATTATAACAGAAATCACAATATTTGTATTTTGGAGGAATAACATTTTTCACCAGTTAATTAACCCCAACTGAAGCTGTCAATATGTACTCATCCCCCCTTATCTGCTAGAAATACTTCTAGGTGTGCAGGTTCCATAAAGATACATTTATTTTTAAGAAAAGTGACTATGCACTTGCATGGAAATTTAAGAAAGAATATGGCACCAAGGCCAATTACTCTCTGTTTCAATGTTAGGAACTGCTTACGCCTCAACTGAGTGCTTCTGGAGACATCCGGAAATATCTGGACCTTTTGGCTACAGAAAGAGAAATCCTTACTTTTAAAATAGTTCTGAAGGACTAGGTTTTTATCTTGCTCTAGAGCAAAGGCCACTATAAAGGTGGCTCTAGTTGGAATATCATCCACAGACGACTCCAAAAAAGCTGTTAAATTAGGACTATCTGTGGTGATAATATCTAGTCCCCCCTCCCATGGATCCTCCTCTCTTTTCATACTAGACACATAGTAACATTTAGATACTAAAATATCTTTTGAAATACTCAGAACGTCTTTAACATATTTTTTGAACAATTCCTGACCTGAAATCAATCTGGTACTAGGAGAGTTCAAAACTCTCAAATTTTTATTTCTCATTGCATTCTCAATCCCTTCTAGTTGCTTATAGATCATTAGGGAGTCCTTCATAAAAGTAGTCCCTGATGTTTGTAATGACACTATTTGTGTAGAGGTGGTCACACTTGCTGCTTCCAACTGCTCAATACGCTTACTGTGGTCTTCCAACATACTTCTGGTCTCCTTGGAAAAATTGGTTGATTGTACCATAGACAAAGATAGCATCTTTTCCATTTTATTGATGGCTCTCCAAACATCCATCAAAGTTATTTTATCAGGATTTGGTATCTCTGTCTCTAAATCTGTAGACAGAGATAATTCTTCCTGTCTAGATGGAGTGCTCCCTCTGATAGCTGGAGATGTTAAAACCAGTTCAGGGTTAGTGTTTTTACTAGCCCCGTTTTCTACAGAGGGTGTATTGGGGTCCTGGTTTTGGGCAGGGCTATTAGAGGCTCTGGAGGAGAAGGAGATATCAGGAATAACCTCTTGTGAGGTCTGACTCACCCGTCTGAGTATATGTTGGTCCATCGGTCCTCTGTATTTCCAACGGGAGTCGATGCCATAGGTCTTATTTTCCTCTTTTTACCCATTGGTGGCCGCTTTTCAAACGAATTCCTTCCAAGAAAAAAAAAATTCCCCAGGTGCGTGCCCCTTTGTCGCGCGGCTTCGGCAGCGCGCAGGCGGCTGCGCGCTGCTGCACACCAGTTTAAATATGTGCAGCAGGCAGGGAAAGATGACGTCACCGGAATCAGCTGTTTTCTCAATCGGGCTGGTCCCTCTCACCCGGGCGCTTTTCAGCGCGGCTCCTCCGTCGGCGGGGCTCCTGTCCTCTGCCGCTGCACACCGTTTTAAATATGTGCAGCAGGCAGGGAAAGATGACGTCACCGGAATCAGCTGTTTTCTCTATCGGGCTGGTCCCTCTCACCCAGGCACTTTTCAGCGCGGCTCCTCCGTCGGCGGGGCTCCCGTCCTCTGCCGCTGCACACCGGTTTAAATATGTGCAGCAGGCAGGGAAAGATGACGTCACCGGAATCAGCTGTTTTCTCAATCGGGCTGGTCCCTCTCACCCGGGCGCTTTTCAGCGCGGCTCCTCCGTCGGCGGGGCTCCCGTCCTCTGCCGCTGCACACCGTTTTAAATATGTGCAGCAGGCAGGGAAAGATGACGTCACCGGAATCAGCTGTTTTCTCTATCGGGCTGGTCCCTCTCACCCAGGCACTTTTCAGCGCGGCTCCTCCGTCGGCGGGGCTCCCGTCCTCTGCCGCTGCACACCGGTTTAAATATGTGCAGCAGGCAGGGAAAGATGACGTCACCGGAATCAGCTGTTTTCTCAATCGGGCTGGTCCCTCTCACCCGGGCGCTTTTCAGCGCGGCTCCTCCGTCGGCGGGGCTCCCGTCCTCTGCCACTGCACACCGGTTTAAATATGTGCAGCAGGCAGGGAAAGATGACGTCACCGGAATCAGCTGTTTTCTCAATCGGGCTGGTCCCTCTCACCCGGGCGCTTTTCAGCGCAGCTCCTCCGTCGGCGGGGCTCCCGTCCTCTGCCGCTGCACACCGGTTTACATATGTGCAGCAGGCAGGGAAAGATGATGTCACCGGAATCAGCTGTTTTCTCAATCGGGCTGGTCCCTCTACCCGGGCGCTTTTCAGCGCGGCTCCTCCGTCGGCGGGGCTCCCCAGATTTGTTGCTCGTTTTAAAGCAAAAATAGGCAGGTCTTGATAAATAGAATGAACACTTAATACTTACCAATACTTCTTTATGCTCTGTTTGTTGATGTATGTGGAAAAAAAGGCAGCACACAAACCAATTTCTATTCTGTGGTCTTGATCGATGGAGAGAGTAGTAACTGATGGTTGGCCCACTGTGCTCTTTTATATGCTTTCTGAATAATGCTCAAGGGATATGCTCTTTGGAGAAATTGATGTCTCATAATAATGGCCTGTTGACAAAATTCTTCATCTGTGGAGCAAAGCCAGCACAATCTTAAAAATTGGCCCACTGGGAGATTGCCTTGCAGATGCAAGGGGGGAAACTTGTATAATGCAATAAGGTGTTTCTGTCCATTATTTTTCAATGAATAGAGAAAATATCCTTCCTGGTGATATGGCAATCTTTATATCCATATATGGAGGTAGTACAGAGCTAAAGAGCTCATGAATCCTCGTGATGAATTAATCAAGAAAAATGAAGCCTTGGATCAAACGTTTTTGCCTTTTTATTCATAAATTCGTAACCAAAATTTCGGTCCCCTGACACGGACTGTGTTTCGCCACATGGGCTGCGTCGGGAGGGACAGAGGCCCGGAAAAATGCAAGTGTCAGAATTGTTTAACGCGTGAATCTGTAAACATGTCCAGGTATTCTGTCAGGAGAAAACGCCAGAGTTGTAAAAAGGGGGCATCTTACGGAGAATTATGCGAGAGGAGGAAACTTTCAAATGCTGTAAAATGGTGCGTGCACAAGTTCCCAAACAGTTGTTAAATAGAAACAGCTTGATGGCCAAAAGGAATTTTATATTGTAAAAGGGAACTCCGAGGGATGAAGACAACTAAACCAGGTAAACCGATGGTGTCTCCAATCAGGCACTCTCGTCCCTTGTACATATTGTAGTAGCTATCCCTGCATGCCAAACATCAGCAATGATGCCTCCTCCATATATTTACCACAGAGGGTGCCTCCTCCACTATGGCTCCATTACCGAAAAGTATGCCTCATCTCCTTGTGGACACAGATGTTTTGACTTGTCTCTGCTGCCAGTCTATCTACCTCTGGCCCCCCCAAACCTCAGCTCTCAGGCGCTTCTCTTGCCTCTGCTGCTCTCCTTCAGCTCTCTTCTCCTGCTACAGCCTTCTGTGTTCATGGCCTCTGAGGGTACACTTAGTATATATCGAATATCCTTTCACAGAAGCACCAGACTAGGTTAGTCTAAAATATGCAACCCCCCTACAAAGGAGAGGACGTCCTAGGAAAAAATAATGTAGGTACTATACACATGTATCACCTTCACCTGTCAATTTACATTCCCCTTGAAAATTTCTATGTATATGAAAGGAATACTCTGAAAAACCTTGGTGGTGTGACTGGCACTGTATCTCCTACCATTTCTCCTCTCCTATGTTGTTTGACGCCTCTTAATCATTGGGCACTGTAAGATGCGTATTATTCCCCTATGGAGAAGGCAGACCTCAGGTTTTGGCCAGGTTAAGCATGCAGCAGGCTAAAAAGATGTCACAGCCCTAAGTAGGGTTGTAGCTAAGACATCCCCGTGATCTGTCCAGGCAGTAGGAATGGGTTTTGAGTGGGCTGCCCTGGTCTGCCCGTGAGCCCTGTTGTAAGATTCATCTGCTGCAGTATGGGGATGAGCCAGGTTTTGAAGAATAAACTCTATCACCTGTTGGGGAGAAGGCAGAAGAGATAAAAGTGAGATATTCCAAGCAGGTTTGCTGTGAGGCTTTCCCATGGTAGAAGCTGGAGTGCGCCACCTGTGGCAAAGAAATACAAGTGTAGCGGGACCCTCGTCTGGTACGTTATCCTCAGCTAGGGGTGCAACGGGTCTGACTTCGAGTCCGGAAGGGAGGAAGAAAATTTTCCCGGGCTCTGGGTGCAATTTCTCTCTGGCTTACTCCCGGCTCACATTCTATAAGGAGAAAAATCTCACCGAGGTGCAGTAGAGTCCAGAAAAGGAGCACGGAAGCAAAATGGGTAGAAAGTAAACTCAACCCAGGGTCCGTCCATTTAACCCTTTCACTGGAAACAGCAGGAAACATTCAAAAGGAGTCCAACAAATTCTTTACTGCAAATTAAAGAAAAGGATTCAGGCAAAAACCACAAAAATAGAGCATCAGCAGACAGCACATAACCAAAAATAAAACATAGGGTTTCCTGGTTCATGGTGAACCCTCTCATCACTCCCCAATCTCTTACACCTTCATCCTCGGTTACTATATCCTCACCAGTGGGGCGGGACAGTAAAGTGTGGCTTCCAGCATTAACAATCTGTTGGAAAACTATCCCCAATCCAACAATATCAGAAATGGGTTCCAAACTTCCCCAGACCTTTAACTATAAACCAGTCATCCAACATTAAGGCTCTCGATTCCTTTTTCTCAAACACTCCTAATCTCTCTCCACCCTCGCCGGGCTGGTCGCTTGGGCAAAAAGATAACTAATCCCAATCCTCAGGGAGAAATAGGGCCACCCTTCCCTTCCGACCAAGAAGTCAGGAATCTCTGAAAATCACATGCTGCCCTGCAGTTGAGACTTTGGATGAATCTCTCCAGAACCGTTCTCCTTCTCTATCTTGCCTCTGCTCTGAGATTAAGAGGCGACCCTCCAGCTCCTTGAATTCTCTCTCTTCAGCTCCTACCCACTCTATTGAGATCCTGGAAGGGATCTCTAGGTCCTTCCTTCTGGCTCCTAAAGCCACAACTAACCATCTGATTATTGATCATGCTCCAAGGGATCTTATGCCTCTTGAAGCCCATCTCCCAAAAAGGTGGGGTTTTGGTAAGGAGAGGGTTCCAAAAATCTGCAAAAACCCTTCCACTACTCATTGATGGAAAAATGCTGGGGATTGTAATAGTGAAAGGCTAAAGTTGGTGGTGCACCAGAACATTTACTACTGCCATGTGCCTTAGAAGACAGTCCACCCTTCTACATTATCCTGTGAGCACTACTTTCTTTGATGCAAAAAGCCTATCAAGTTTATACTCACAGTAACCCAGTCCTTAACTAATCCCAAATAATTGCTTAATCTACTAACAACAGTTACAATAAAATATGTGAATAAAAAATATTTTCAACAAGAACATTCAAAACTATTTTCTGCTTGCAAGTGAAATTAATAAAGAGCAAACTTCTGTTTAAAATAGAACTGAGGAAGAGAGGACCATAATGCCGTAAAATCCAGTAATTAGTACCATCATTTTCACAGCAAGAAGTAAAGTTACACAAAAACTGGACCTGTAAAATACAGATAGACCCTCACCTGAAACAGAATAGAAATGTGCCATCAAAAAGTGAACTGGAAACCACAAGCCTGACTGTTTTATGCATTGCAACAATGGAAAAACAGGAACATCATCATTCCTCTCAAAACATCAGGCAATAAAATCAAGAGATCTAAAACATCCTTCATAATATTAAAACCATGCTAATAAAAATAATAAATGTCAAAACAGCTGACAAGCTTCCAACAACTGAAAAACAACTGAAAAAAAACTTGCATAAATTTGTTCTAAAACATCTGCGGGCGGATTTTAAATGCCCTGCCTGCGTAAATCCGGCTGGATTTACGCGCGCAGAGCCCCGCGACTTACATGCGTCCCGGGGCTTTTTAAATGACACCGTGTTTCGGGGGCGTGATGCGGCATTTGGGGGGTGGGCCTGGGGCGTGGTGCCGGCCCGGGGGCGTTCCGGGGACGTGGCCGCACCCTCCGGAACAGCTCCCAGGTCGGATCTTGGCGCGCCAGCAGCCTGCTGGCGCGTGCGGATTTATGTCTGCCTCCGGGAGGCGTAAATCCATGGATAAAGGTAGGGGGGGGGGTTTAGATAGGGTCGGGGGTGGGTTAGGTAGGGGAAGGGAGGGGAAGGTGAGGAGAGGGCGAAAGAAAGTTCCCTCCGAGGCCGCTCCGATTTCGGAGCGGCCTCGGAGGGAACGGAGGCAGGCTGTGCGGCTCGGCGCGCGCAGGCTGCCCAAAATTGGCAGCCTTGTGCGTGCTGATCCCGGATTTTATAAGATACGCGCGGCTACGCACGTATCTTATAAAATCCAGCGTACTTTTGTTTGCGCCTGGTGCGCGAACAAAAGTAAGCGATCGCGCTATTTTTTAAAATCTACCCCCTGATGAATAAAACATCCAATAATTTAAAAATGTTCTAATATTTCCCCCCAAAAAAACAATAACATATTTCAAAACAATAGAAATATCAAATTACACCCAATAATTACAACTAATAAGGATTATAAAATACTCCTGCTCTCCATACTAGGGATCTTTTGATTTCCAGTCACCCTGAGATTATTGTGGAGCAATGGGTTGCAAGAATGGTGGTTTTTGACTTGTAGTCTGGATCATACAAAGCACACTAAGGGGCTGATCTAATAAGGTGTGTTGAAGCTGCCACAGGTTTGTGCGCGCCTCTATGCATGTTTGTATGTGTGTTTTCCCATGCAAAGCCCTATATGAGTATGTAATAAGAGTTTTGTGTGTGAGTGCATGCTAATGGAAAAAAGCACGTACAAATGTGCTTACAGACCCGCGGTTTTTCTGCATGAGAACATGCTAATGGCATGCAAAGCAGATGGTTATCTATCTATAGGCAATGCAGGGAGTCACGCTAGCAGAGAGATCGGGTTAGTGTGGGTTTTTTAATGTGGGTTTAATGTGGGTTTTTAACACCTGGGTCAGGGCAGGAGGTAAGTGAAAGCACCGGTGTGGAGACCGATTTTTTATTGCTTTGGCGGGTCAACCAAGCAGCAGATAGACAGATCGATACAGTAAAGTGCGGCCGCGGTTACCCTGCTCCTAACTCGCCTTCTACTCACTTTCCGGCCGCGTTAGCCCTTCCCGCGATACACTATCCCCTTTAACTCATCCCTACCGCCTCTTAAAATCCCCGGGTGACCCCTTCCGCCCGCGGCATGTATATTAAATGTAAACGAGCGAATTAGCTATTACCTCCCATACAGTAACGTGCGCCTCGGCTATCGCTTTTTTACCCTGCCGTTTTGCCGTGCGTTTACCCTGCTAACTTACCGCCTACCCTTACCCCAGCGTTAGAGGCAGGGGTAAGGATAGACGGCAAACTTTCCCCCAGCCCCCGCTCACCTGCCCTGGCCGCGTCCGGTCTCCGGTGCAGCCCCAGTCCTGTCCCCTCCTCCCAAAGCAAAAAAAAAAAAAAAAACCCCCGAAAAAAAAGTAGCAAGAGAGGGAGGGGAGAGACGGGCAATCCTACGCTCGGGCCTGCAGTCCCTTGTTCTCTCCTCCCGAAGCAGGGCGCGAAAAGCAGCCTTGCTCCGAGAGGAGGGGGGGGCAGTTTAAAGCGATGAAGCGACTTACTTTTGCAGCCCCCCCCCCCCTCCTCCGGACATCGGCGGCGACCGCGGCTCCTGCCTCCAGCCTCCAGCTGTCAGACGCATCGCACGTGGGAAAGCGGCCCCTATGCGTGCAATTGGCTGCTCAAGACGTGACGTCACATGCCGTGACGCCAAACATCGTGACGTCACGTCTTGAGCAGCCAATTGCACGCATAGGGGCCGCTTTCCCACGTGCGATGCGTCTGACAGCTGGAGGCTGGAGCCGCGGTCGTCGCCGATGTCCGGAGGAGGGGGGGCGGCTGCAAAAGTAAGTCGCTTCGTCGCTTTAAACTGCCCCCCCTCCTCCCAGAGCAAGGCTGCTTTTCGCACCCTGCTTCGGGAGGAGAGGAGAAGGGACTAGCAGGCCGAGCCTAGGATTGCCCGTCTCTCCCCTCCCTCTCTTGCTACTTTTTCGGGTTTTTTTTTTTTTTGCTTCGGGAGGAGGGGACAGGACTGGGGCTGCACCGGAGACCGGACGCGGCCAGGGCAGGTGAGCGGGGGCTGGGGGAAAGTTTGCCGAGCATCGGAGAACATAACTGTCCACTTCCTGGTACTTGTCATTTCAAATGTCATTTGAAATGACATTTGAAATGACAGATACCAGCGCGGCCGTGAAGCGTTAGACCCGCGCACCCAGGATACTGTATAGGCGCTCTATACAGTAAAATGGGTTGCGCGGGCCTAACCTTCGCCTAACGCTTCGCAGATGCGACATGCATTTGCATGCAATTTGAAGAGAGTATCAAGCGGTAGGTGAAGAGAACTGTGTGTGCGGGGAACGAGGGTGCGCCTGGCACTGCCGCACTCTTTCTAACGCGGCATAACTGTATCGACCTGAGAATGGGTAGCAAGAAGGCAGCTTCTCAATGAGGTAGAATCACCGATCTGTATTTCACTCTCTTGCTGGCAGTCAGAGTCTGATCATGAAGGGGCCACTAATTTATTCATTTTTTTGAAAAAGATAGGCTTTCACCCCGAGAATCAATCGCAAGCATTCACACACCGAAGGGTGTCTGCGTGGATTTCTGCGCAGATGTCTGTGCGTTTTATTATATAGGGTCATTATCATGTGTTACTATGCATTATGGCACGTTTGCTATGCGTGTATCTAATTAGCATACATGGCCGTTATTACATCCCGTGCTACCACTGGTTTTTGCCACGCATGCCAAAAAAATCCATGCAGATTTTAGCATGGGTCATACTACATTGGCCCCTTAGAAAATAATAATGACACTTTACACCCTATGGGGTAGATTTTATAAATTTGCGCAATCGCGTACTTTTGTTCGCGCACCAGGCGCGAACAAAAGTACGCTGGATTTTATAAGATACGCACGTATCTTATAAAATCCAGGGTCGGCGCGCGCAAGGGGGTGCACATTTGTGCAACCTACGCACTCCGAGCCCAGCACGTGCTGCCTGTTCCCTTCGAGGCCGCTCCAATTTCGGAGCGGCCTCGGAGGGAACTTTCCTTCGCCCTCCCTTCCCCTACCTAACCCACCCCCCCGACCCTATCTAACCCCCCCCCCCTTACCTTTGTTGGCAGATTTACGCCTGCTGAAAGCAGATGTAAATCTGTGCACACCAGCGGGCTGCTGGCGCGCCATCACCCGATCCGGGGGCTGGTCCGGAGGCCTCGACAACGCCCCCAGGCCAGCGCCACACCCCCGGACCCGCCCATGAAATGCCGTGTCATTTCAGGAATGCCCCCGACACGCCCCTCCCTGCCCCTTTTACGAAGCCCCTAATAGGGGCTAATGAGTAAAGATGGCCGGCGCCATCTTTAAAGATGGCGCCGGCCATCCAGTGCTCCTACCATGTGTCAGGGACTGGCCAATGGCACGGATACCCTGTCACATGGTAAGGGCAAAGGGGCATCGGCGCCATTTTTTTTTAGAACAGCTGATGCCTGGGGACGGGAAATCTCTCCCCGAGGCCCCCCTGGATCTCTCCTCTCCCCGAGGCCCCCCTGGATCTCTCCCCGAGGCCCCCCTGGATCACCAGGTAATTTAAAAAGGTTTGGGGGGGGGGTCGGGAGGGTGGGGTTGATTTAAAGGGTCGGGTGGGTTGTTTTTTTAGCGGCGCGGGCCTCCCTAAAAAAAATGGGTCGGGAGGGTGGGGGAGGCTAAGGGGGGTCGATTTAAAGGGTCGGGTGGGTTTTTTTTTTTTTATCGGGCCATCAGCACCATTTTAATTAGTGGCAGCCAAAATGGCGCAGATGGCTCGAGAGCGGGAGATCGCTCCTGGACCCTTCCCCACTGGTCCACCAGGTAATTTAACATTTTGGGGGGGGGTTCGGGAGGGTGGGGGAGGGTAAGGAATTGGTTTTAAAGGGTCGGGGTGGGTTTAGGGGTTGTTTTGGTGTACCGGTTTTCCTGCCCTCTCCCAAATAATTCCCGTGCCCTATTTAACGATAAATCGGGGGCATTTGTATTGTATCGTGCACTCTAACGATTTAGGACGATTTTAAAATTATCTGACGATAATCAAAAACGATTCACATCCCTACTACCTACAGCCCACAAGCCTGTCATTTCTTTAAGCAGTGTTGTGTCTGTAATCTGAGTGCTAACCTTGTAAGAACATACTTTTACCATCACATCCTGTACTAACCTTTTTCACACATACCTGGGGCCTATCTGATTCCTATCCCATACATTGAGATAATCTTCACATCCTTTGTCACACTAATACACGTGGATTGGGGAAGTAGGGCCGCACAAACAATCTCCTCTCTCTCACTCGCACACACATACTAACACATTCATTCTTTTACATACTCCCTCTCTCATATACATGCCAATACTTTCACACATGCTCTCTCTCTTACCCCTACATGCCCACACATTATGGGTGTTTGTGTGTGTGCATGCCTATGAGAGCCTAAGTGTCACAAATAGGTCCTCACAGGCACGTGCTCACACATAGATACGCACACAAGCTCTAAACAGAGAAATGTATGCACACAGGCTCTCACACCTACAGGCTCTCAGACATATACACACACCCACAGGCTCTCACACAAACACACAAGCTCTCACACAGACATAAACACACACACTTATGCATGCACACACTCACACACAGACACACAAGTTCTCATACAAACAACCCGCAGTGTTGTGGCCAGTCTGGAAACAGTCATTAATTCCTGACTGTGAGAGGATGTAAGCATTGTGACAGGATCCTGGAAACCTGGGCACTACTTCCATGTTGATCCTATTGACTTTGGAGACCACCTGCATGCTGAGGGAGTGGAAGCCATTGTGGTTGAGGAATGTGGCCTTGTTGCTGGCAGGTGGACTTATAAGCACGTGTGAGCAATCAATAGCCCCCAAAACAGAGAAGAAATGTGCAATTTGGAAGAAATCAGTCATAATTTGTTGTTGTTGCTGTCTGGTACATGGGAAAGATATATACTGATGTGTTTTCCTGAGAAGTGGCTGACTGGCTTATTCCAAATGTGATTTCTAGAGGTGTCTGGAAGGTGATGGTGGCAAGAAAGGCCAGGACGGTAATGGCCTTGAGGTATACTGGCAAGGCATAGCCTCTCTAGTGGAAGGGCACAGGTCTTGCTCTAACTGCTGGCATAGGAACAGTATAGTTTCCTTGTTGAACCTGACCCTGCGCAGACTTGCTTCTCAGACAGATCCAAAAACTGTGACCTGGTCCTGAATACTCTCTCTAATTGGTACCTACACTACCTCCTCTGTTCTCACTCCTTCCTCCAATGTTACTCCCTGAGTATCCACAAGCTTTGTACTATTTATTTTGGCCATCACTTCACCACCACTCACCTACCCCTTGTTAGCAAGAGTCAGCCCCAGTCATACAGCGCATACCCAGTCAACCCCAGTCACACCCACAGATACCCAGTCAGCCCCTGTTAGCCCCAGACACACAATACTCACCAGCCATACACACACACACACTCTGAGAAATCCAGTGACATCCACTGAAAGGCCAAACAATGGAAGCAAACGTTGGACCAGACAGAAGAACTGAACCCAAACAAAATTCTCATGGTGTCTCAAAGAAACTTATGGGCAAGGACTATGATTTCCTTTTCAGCACCCCATCCATTCTCCCTATAGTCCTAGCAACAAGTCCTCTCCACTCATTAGAAGCCAGCATGCCAAACACCAGGTCCAAAAAGACAATGAAAATTTGAATTGGGTTCCAAACCACGCCTCAGCACAGCCCAAACATGCCTGCTTTGTATGTACTTACTTTCCTGTGTGATCACACGAGTTTGCAAGTTTTAAAACCTCTTGTTCGCACATATGTTAAACGTATCCACATACATACAAGGCATTTTTGCATGTAAAGCCCCTTTGAAAATGCACTCCTCAGCAGGGACAAAGAAACTTGGTTGGCTGTGAAGTGAAGATGCTAATGAAGCAGCAATAACAAGAGCACTAATATACTACTCTGCTGGGAAAGACAACGAAAGAAAAAGAAAAAAAACTTGCTAAGAGTTAAACAAAGAAATTAAAAAAAAAACTAGATCAGCACATTAAAGAGACGGATAATGATTTATTATTTCAATGCCGACACCTAAAATTGAAATACTATTCATTTTTCAGTTAACAAGTGGGTTTATCAATCTTCCTTCAAAACGTTAGATATTATTCGCTGAGTAATGGAAATGGGTATATATTAATGCAGTTTCTGAAGCCTAGGGAAAATAGAGAAAAAATAAAAGCAATGGTAATGAGGAGGGAATTAAAACTTATCATCATCATTGCTATTTATTTATGCCATGCCTTTCCAGCCAAGGCATACTACATATAAAATTGTATACAGATAGGATAACTTTCAAACAACTCTGTGTAGCCCCATATACGCAGATATATTTTATTTATTTTTATTTATTCATCGCCTAACTGCCAAATGTCTAGACGATTTACAATTTATACATTCACAATCAGTTAAAACAAACGACAGCATAACATACATAAGACTAGCCACATTAGATCCAATTCTAATAATCTTCATCATAAATAGGCATCATAAAAATTGGAAACAATAAAATAATAAAACATTAAAACTGGAACAACAACTAAAAATGTTAAATATTCAATGTGAAAGCACCTAATTTCATAAAAATATTTTAAGAAGATCTCAAACACTAAAAAAAACTGGTAGATTAAAGTATTAAAATGTGTAATCTTGGAATGCCTCGCTAAATATGGCCTCAGAAATCTACTACAGTATTTTTCTAAACTGCATGCATCAGGTACATGCAGATTATAAAATATGCGAATGTCACCCCCCTAACAAATGCATATGTTTCCTTACTCATGAATAGCTGCAATGCATTGAAATCGCATACCTTTTCTACCTATTTTAAAAACGTATGCACATATTTTATGCCTCAAAAAAAAAAAAATTGTGACTTGCTCACCTACAGCCCTGTTTATGCGCGGATGTCAGTATATTTTAAAACTTGCGTGGGTAATTGAAATCACCAGTTTGCCGAAACCTCCACCAGTTCACCCAGTCCTTCTCCAGGTCATCGAGACCCTCCTGGTTCTTTATTCTGAACTCCTCGCACTTCATCTAGACCTCCTTCCTAACCAATAGTAATTTATAAACAAGTCATATCAATTGCAAGATAATTAGCAGGTATAAATATGCAAGTAAATTACCAAATATACACGCGCGCCAGTCTCTTATATAAAATATCAACTTGCACGTGTACCTCTTGGCCCCTCCCCAGAATGTTCCTAGTCCGCCTCTTTTTTGCATGTAAATGTAATTGCAAGACTGGAAATACTCTTGTTGATGTTTGTAAAATAGCATGTATATGAGTGCAAGCTACTTACCGGGCCGATTTTTAAAAAGGTTATGTGCGTAAATGGCCTTACGCACGCCAGGCCTATTTTCAAAAGGCCTGGCAACGCATGTAAAGCCCCGGGACACGTGTAAGTCCTGGGGCTTTACTAAAGGGGCTGGGAGGGGGTGGGGAGGGGGTGGGGAGGGGGCAGGGTCAGGCTCCCAGCACAGCAGCCATATTTGCCGTTCTGCCAGAGGCAGGCGCAAAAGGTAAAATAAAGGTCAGGGAGGTTAGAGTAGGGCTAGGGGGGTAAGGATAGGGGAAGGGATGGGAAGGTCAGGCTAGGGGGGAGGGAACAGGGGAAGGTAGCACGGCTCGATGCACGCCGATCGCAGATTTTATAATTTGCATGTGCCTGTGCGCGCAAGTTATAAAATCGTGCATACATGTGCGTGCGCTGGGTAGCACGCGCACATGTAGGCCACATGCGCTCCTTTTAAAATCTGTGTATATGCTAATTTTAAATATGTAAATGTTTTGAAAATTCACCCCATAGTATAGTTTAGTGTCTGTAGGGTAAGACATCCACAGTACCTGGCCATGGTGAAACAGACCTCTCAGAGACAAGATGAATCATAGGAAACAGCAGGGGAGGAAGACCGATACTTCACGCATATCCAGCATAGCTCTCTGCTTCAACGGCAGGGGAGGAAGACCGATACTTCACGCATATCCAGCATAGCTCTCTGCTTCAACGGCAGGGGGAATGAAGAAAAGTGGATCTATATACAGAGAACAACCAACAAGGACTGAAATACATAGTCTGGGTAAACAAATAAGCATGGGTATAGCTTGCTTATTGCGGCGGTTACTACCCCTAACTAATTAAGCTAGATATTTCACTTAGATGCAGCTCCAACACTGCTCTCTACATTAATGGTGGGGGTGGAAGGGAAATAGAACCAAAAGGTTACTAAGAGCCAAGAGAAACAGATAAGTATGAGAAAAAAAAAAGTGCGAAGCTTGCTGGGCAGACTGGATGGGCCGTTTGGTCTTCTTCTGCCGTCATTTCTATGTTTCTATGTTTCTATAACTATAGACCTAATGTAAATTATACTTGCTTGACAGGACCTTCCCCTGGTGAATCCATGCTGCCTCAGGTCCAGCAACCCACCGGATTGTAGATAGTTCACTATCCTTTCCTTCCGCAGAGTCTCCATTAATTTTCCTACCTCCAAGGTGAAGCTAACCGGCCTGTAGTTTCCAGCCCCCTCTCTGCTCCCACTCTTTCGAAGCAGGACCACAAGGGCTTTTCTCCAATCTCACGGCACCACTTCCATTTCCAGGGACTTATTGAACAGGTCTTTCAGCGGACCTGCCAGGACATCTCTGAGTTCCCATAATATTCTGGGAAGTACCTCATCCGATCCCATGGCTTTGTCCATTTTCAGTTTCTCTAGCTCTTCCCATACATTCTCTTCTGTAAAAGGAGTTGCATCTTCGCCATTCCCTTCTAGGGATGTGAATCGTTTTCCATATCGTCTTAACGATAGAAATCGTGTGGCAGGAGAAGAAAATCGTGTTTGGCACGATTATTTCATTGAAAAATCGTTAAAAATCGTTTTTTCCGATTAGTGCGCACTAACTCGAGTTAGTGCGCACTAACTCCCCGTTAGTGCGCACTAACTCAAAATGATACAAATAGACACTTTCCAGGTCACTGAAGGTCAGTTAGGAATGAATATGTGTTCCTATTGGCTGGCAGCCCTCTTATCTATTGATGTTACCAAGGTTTCCATTGAGGTGATGGTTGGGGGGGATGGGAAATGGAACTGGAAACTCATGAACACCAACAGAAAATGAAACAAAGTGTTCACACTTCCCAGGTCAGTAAAGGTCACTTAGGAATGAATATGTATTCCTATTGGCTGGCTGTGCTCTTATCTATTGATGTTACCAAGGTTACCACTGAGGTAATGGTTGGGGGGATGTGAAATGGAAACAGTTGGAAGCTTGACATGTGATGATCAGCACTCACGTGACTAGAACTTCTTTGTTTATTATTTTTGTTAGCAGGCACCTGAAATGCTAGTGCATGTTGAATTTGCCAATCACTGTGCATTTTAGAAAGGTGGTCCTGGCTGGAACTGTAGTTCAAATATATGTAATTGATTGTTGGTAAGTGTATTTTTTAAGTAGCCACACTGGAACAAGTATGTTTACTTTTCCTCCTACTTAACTCACTAGCTCAGCTTTGTAAGAAGGGCTTCTCTGCTTGAGTGAGGGTCAGGCAGCTCCCCCCTGTCTGTGAAGCCAGCCTCTCACTAGTAATGCAGGGAGGGAGCTGTCTCAGACTTCACCATCCTCCCCCCCCCCCCCTCACCCACACACCATTCACTAGCTGGGACATGGGGGAAGTCAGGAGTGAGGGTCAGGCAGCTCCCCCCTGTCTGTGAAGCCAGCCTCTCACTAGTAATGCAGGGAGGGAGCTGTCTCAGACTTCACCATCCTCCCCCCCCCCCCCCTCACCCACACACCATTCACTAGCTGGGACATGGGGGAAGTCAGGAGTGAGGGTCAGGCAGCTCCCCCCTGTCTGTGAAGCCAGCCTCTCACTAGTAATGCAGGGAGGGAGCTGTCTCAGACTTCACCATCCTCCCCCCCCCCTCACCCACACACCATTCACTAGCTGGGACATGGGGGAAGTCAGGAGTGAGGGTCAGGCAGCTCCCCCCTGTCTGTGAAGCCAGCCTCTCACTAGTAATGCAGGGAGGGAGCTGTCTCAGACTTCACCATCCTCCCCCCCCCCCCCTCACCCACACACCATTCACTAGCTGGGACATGGGGGAAGTCAGGAGTGAGGGTCAGGCAGCTCCCCCCTGTCTGTGAAGCCAGCCTCTCACTAGTAATGCAGGGAGGGAGCTGTCTCAGACTTCACCATCCTCCCCCCCCCCCCCTCACCCACACACCATTCACTAGCTGGGACATGGGGGAAGTCAGGAGTGAGGGTCAGGCAGCTCCCCCCTGTCTGTGAAGCCAGCCTCTCACTAGTAATGCAGGGAGGGAGCTGTCTCAGACTTCACCATCCTCCCCCCCCCCCCTCACCCACACACCATTCACTAGCTGGGACATGGGGGAAGTCAGGAGTGAGGGTCAGGCAGCTCCCCCCTGTCTGTGAAGCCAGCCTCTCACTAGTAATGCAGGGAGGGAGCTGTCTCAGACTTCACCATCCTCACCCCCCCCCCCTCACCCACACACCATTCACTAGCTGGGACATGGGGGAAGTCAGGAGTGAGGGTCAGGCAGCTCCCCCCTGTCTGTGAAGCCAGCCTCTCACTAGTAATGCAGGGAGGGAGCTGTCTCAGACTTCACCATCCTCCCCTCCCCCCCCCACCCACACACCATTCACTAGCTGGGACATGGGGGAAGTCAGGAGTGAGGGTCAGGCAGCTCCCCCCTGTCTGTGAAGCCAGCCTCTCACTAGTAATGCAGGGAGGGAGCTGTCTCAGACTTCACCATCCTCCCCCCCCCCTCACCCACACACCATTCACCATTCACACCCCCCATTCACCATTCACCATTCACCATTCACACCCCCCCCCTCACCCACACACCATTCACCATTCACTAGGTTTCTATCAAACCCCTATTAAAAAAACCGAACCTTAATCCTAAAGATCCATCCAACTTCCGCCCAATATCCAACCTTCCTTTTATAGCCAAGGTTACAGAAAATTAGTCAACACCAGATTATCAGAATACCTCGAAGACAACAACATATTATTCCCCACTCAATACGGCTTCCGAAAATCTTTAGGTACAGAATCACTTCTCATATCTCTGACAGATTACCTCATCATGGGCCTCGATAAAGGTCACGCCTACTTGCTGATACTCCTCGACCTATCGGCGGCCTTTGACACCGTGAATCACTCCCTTCTCCTAAATCAACTAGCGAACATCGGAATTACAGGCTCTGCTCTTGCCTGGTTCAAATCATTCTTGGGAAACAGAGGATATAAAGTCAAAATACATAACAAAGAATCACAGTTTTACCCTTCTTCGCTAGGTGTTCCACAGGGCTCCTCTCTCTCCCCCACGCTCTTTAACATTTACCTCCTACCCCTATGTCAACTATTAACCAATCTTAACCTCAAATACTTTCTATACGCAGATGACATCCAGATTGTCATCCCTATCAAAGAATCCCTTACAAAAACTATCAAAATCTGGGAAAACTGTCTTCAAAATATTGACAACCTCCTCTCCAGCCTAAATCTAATCTTAAACTCTGCTAAAACCGAAGTCCTCATAATTTCCCCTGAAAACAGTAACCTTACCTCAAATCCTCCAACCGGCTTTCAAACTTCACATGTAAGAGACCTAGGAGCCATTATCGACAATCGGCTAAATCTAAAATCTTTTATTAATCAAACCACGAAGGACTGCTTTTATAAATTACACGTCTTAAAAAGAATCAAACCACTTTTCCATTTCCACGATTACAGAACAGTTTTGCAATCAATAATCTTCTCTAAGTTAGATTATTGCAATTCTATTCTATTAGGTCTCCCGTCTTCTCATACTAAACCTCTTCAGATGGTTCAGAACACGGCGGCCAGAATTTTGACAAACACAAGAAGAAGAGACCACATATCTCCGATTCTCAAAGACTTACATTGGCTGCCAGTGCACTATAGAATCTTATATAAATCCATTACTACCATCTACAAAGCATTCCATCAACTCTCTCCGCTTAACCTCCAAATCCCATTTAAAAAACATACCTCCATCAGACCTATCAGAGAGTCCTACAGAGACTCATTACAGGTGCCTCCTGCAAAAACCTTTAACCATAGGACTCTCAGAGACAGGGCTTTCTCTACAGCAGGACCTACCTTGTGGAATTCTATCCCACCAGAACTGAGACAGGAACCTTGCCTCCCCACTTTCAGAAAAAGACTTAAAACCTGGCTATTCTTGAAAGCCTTTCCAGACACCAACTGAACCCACTCTCAACTCAAGCAACTAAGAACTCCCGTCAGGGTAATCAACAACCTTTGACAACTCAATAATGTTTTTTTAATGAGGCAGGTTTTATTTACCTTGGTCATTCTTTTGTTATCTCAGTGTTAATCTCTCTTTTGCCTTCTCTTCATTCCAAGTTGCATTTTATCCCTGTTTTATTGTAACTGCTACCTTATTCTTCTATCACATGTTAATGTTTTTAAGTTATTAAGTATTTATTCTGTTGTCACACCTTGTTATTTGTAAACCGGCATGATGCGACTCCCATCGCGAATGCCGGTATATAAGAAATTTAAATAAATAAATAAATAAATAAATAGCTGGGACATGGGGGAAGTCAGGAGTGAGGGTCAGGCAGCTCCCCCCTGTCTGTGAAGCCAGCCTCTCACTAGTAATGCAGGGAGGGAGCTGTCTCAGACTTCACCATCCTCCCCCCCCCCTCACCCACACACCATTCACTAGCTGGGACATGGGGGAAGTCAGGAGTGAGGGTCAGGCAGCTCCCCCCTGTCTGTGAAGCCAGCCTCTCACTAGTAATGCAGGGAGGGAGCTGTCTCAGACTTCACCATCCTCCCCCCCCCCTCACCCACACACCATTCACTAGCTGGGACATGGGGGAAGTCAGGAGTGAGGGTCAGGCAGCTCCCCCCTGTCTGTGAAGCCAGCCTCTCACTAGTAATGCAGGGAGGGAGCTGTCTCAGACTGGTATCAGGGTTAGGGCACTGTGTGCAGGAAGATCACAACACTCCTGGTATTAATAGGGATAGGGCACTGTAAGAGATGACTGTAGTAGATTGAATAAAGATCTGATGTTTCTGCTCTCCTCACACCAAACAAAAACAACACACAAGCAGAGAAGCCCTTCTTACAAAGCTGAGCTAGTGAGTTAAGTAGGAGGAAAAGTAAACATACTTGTGCCAGTGTGGCTACTTAAAAAATACACTTACCAACAATCAATTACATATATTTGAACTGTGTACAGTTCCAGCCAGGACCACCTTTCTAAAATGCACAGTGATTGGCAAATTCAACATGCACTAGCATTTCAGGTGCCTGCTAACAAAAATAATAAACAAACAAGTTCTAGTCACGTGAGTGCTGATCATTACATTACTTTTTTTGTCAAGCTTCCAACTGTTTCCATTTCACATCCCTCCAACCATTACCTCAGTGTTAGCCTTGGTAACATCAATAGATAAGAGCACAGCCAGCCAATAGGAATACATACATACATATTCATTCCTAAGTGACCTTTACTGACCTGGGAAGTGTGAACACTTTGTTTCATTTTCTGTTGGTGTTCGTTAGTTTCCAGTTCCATTTCCCATCCCCCCAACCATCACCTCAGTGGTAACCTTGGTAACATCAATAGATAAGAGGGCAGCCAGCCAATAGGAACACATATTCATTCCTAACTGACCTTCAGTGACCTGGAAAGTGTTTATTTGTATCATTTTCAGTTAGTGCGCACTAAATCGAGTTAGTGCGCACTAACGGGGAGTTAGTGCGCACTAACTCGAGTTAGTGCGCACTAACACGATTTAACGATTTTTAATGATAAATCGTTAGAATTTCTATTGTATCGTGTTCTATAACGATTTAAGATGATATAAACATTATCGGACGATAATTTTAATCGTTGAAAAACGATTCACATCCCTATTCCCTTCTACAGTCTTATCAATCAGCGATGGTCCTTCTCCTGGGTCTTCTTTAGTGAACACCGAACTGAAGTTATTTGTTTAATATTTCTGCCATTTCTTTGTCTGCTCTACAACTTGCTCCTTGTCACCTTTCAATTTCACTATACCACTTTGGGCTTTCCTTCTTTCTCTTACAGCATATATCTTAAAAATGTTTTCTCACCTCTCTTTACCTCTTTGGCATTGCTTTTTTCTGCTTGACCTTTTGCTTTACTGATTTCTTTTGGCTAGCTAACTATTAGCTAAGGTGTGTGCTTGTCCTCTGCCGTGTGGCGTTCAATCTGGCCAGTACCCACCTATCTGTGGCCACAGGCCCACTAACATCAGTGCCAATTCTCATTTCAAATACAAACTTATAAATTAAGAGTAGCACCTCCTGTACATCAATACCCTGTCACACTCATATTAATGATTAGAGTGTTGCACTAGTGGCACTGAATGAGCCTGCCTGGTAAGCAGGCAGTGGTAGATCACTGGTCAGAGAATAAGTGCCATCACTTACACTGACTGTGTATGTAGCCAAGCAGTGCCCTTAGGACTCTGTGCGTGCTGTGGCCTACTGACCTCAGTGAGTGAATGCTGCAGAGTTAATATCTCAGTCAGCTGCGTGCACTGCGCTGGAGGTGGATTGGATTTACATAATCAGCCACACCATCTAGAGGCAGTTGATTTATTACTGTTATAAACTGCAGAGCAGAGCTGTCTCTTCATAGCAAATATATATAAAACAAACAACTGTAGCTGTGGGGCATACTTAATGCTGCCACTTATAGTAGGAGGCAGGCACTGTGTGTGGCTGTGTGTGCTGTATTGCCCTTACTGTCTCTCGGTGTACTGTGTCCAGTCCAGGCCGGTGTACCTAGTGCAAGTATATTTATTGTGATTTGCTTGCTGTGTCATTCATTGACTTTCTGGTGGGAGTTTCTCATTGTGCTTTTTTTGGCTAGCTATTAGCTAAGGTGTGTGGCCACTGGCCCTCTCACATCAGTGCCAATTTTCATTACAAATACAAACTTACAATTTAATTTAAGAGTAGCACCCCCTGTACATCAATACACAGTCACACACATATTAATGATTAGAGTGTTGCACTAGTGGCACTGACTGTGCCCGGCAGAGTCATTAAACCATATACACTCACTATTGCTTTTGTATCCTCTTTTTATGTTTAAGTATAGGAAATATGTCTGGTCTGGTAGTGGCATTGTTGTGAACTGGCCTTTGTGGAAAGAAATATTATTTTTACCATCAAACAGCCCGATTCAGTAAACATCGCGGGAGAACGGGTGCTCCTGGGCGCACGATCCTATAGTTAAATGAGGGGGTCGCACTAAAAGGAGGCGCTAGGGACTAATACGCGCTCCTAGTGCCTTCTTGGCCCAGGAGAGGTGGCTCTATCAGCGGGTTCAAGAAATCGCCGCTCAATTTTATGAGCGTCGGTTTTTCGAACCCGCTGACAGTGATCGGTTAGGAAAATGGACGCCGGCAAAACTGAGCATCCGTTCTCCTAACCGGACCAGCCGGCACATTTACTTTTTATTTTTTACTTTTTTTTTTTAACATGCTTGTTTCCTCCAACTTGGGCAGGTGTTAATTTATGAGCGTGAAATGTGCGGATTGGCCACACATTTTACTTACAGAATGCTGGATGAATGACTATTAGGCTCATCAACCTGCATTTGCATGTGATGAGCGCTATTAGTTTTCAGGGGGTTTGGCTGCACATTTCAGAAGCACCAAACCCTTTACAGTATAAGGGGTAATAGACGCCCCTCGAAAACACGCGGCCCAATGCGTGCTGAACAGTGTGCACGGCTGAGCGCACTTTACAGAATCGGCACAATTGATTGTGTTAGTGATTAATGGAGGGAGTATCACAGACACACCTAACATTCCAGTACGTAGTAGAGTGCAGTGCTGTTGCTTGTTTGCTACTCTAGTGCTACCACCAATATTTAAAGGTGTCACTGTGTGTGTGTGTGTGTTTTGGTTCTTTGCATGTCCTTTGGCCACTGTGGTACTGGCATGGCTATCACCAGTGGCCTGGTCAGTGATCCACTGATCTCAGTGTGTGCCCCAGGTTTAGTCTTTATATCTGCAGTACTGCTGGTGGTAGGGTGGTGGTTATTCCGTTTTCAATCACATAGGTCGATACAGCAAGGCCGCGTTAGAAAGAGTGCGGCAGTGCCGGGCGCACCCTCGTTCCCCGCACGCACAGTCCTGCTCACATACTGCTCGATACTCTATTCAAATTGCTTGCAAATGCAAGCCGTGTCTGCGAAGCGTTAGGCGAAGGGTTAGGCCCACGCAACCCATTTTACTGTATAGGCGCTTAATACAGCGCCTATACAGTAACCTGGGTGCACTGGTACCTGTCATTTCAAATGTCATTTCAACTGACATTTGAAATGACAGGTACCAGGAAGTGGATGGTTCCCCCCCCCCCTCCCGAAGCAAGGCGCAGGCAAAAATTAAAACAAAAGTGTAATTTCTGTAAGCAACACTACTTCCTCCTTTGTGTAAGACTCAAGCAGAACAAAAAGCTGAAAGATGTGGGAAGAAGAGGAAGGAGACGCCTTGCTGTACACGGTGTCTAACTCTGCCTGCTCTCTCTTACTGAAGGGATGGCAGGCACGACAGGGCAGCAGGAGGCTTCACTTCTATGGTGCAACAAGGAAGCAGCGGCAACAAATCTTGTGCTGAGACAGGGAACGAGCGGGCCTGGCTTTAATACTGGCAGAAGGGGCAGCCAGCCAGCAAAAGGGGAGAAAATGGAGGCAAGGCACCGAGTCCAGCTAGCAGTTCTCTCACAAGCGACTTACTTTTTTTTGCAGCCCTCCGGAGGAGACGGCCATCAGCAGAAACGGATTGCGGCTCCCCTCCCCTGCCTCCCGGCGAAGATGGACGCCTGCACGGGGGAAAGCGGCCCCTGTGCGTGCAATTGGCCACTCAAGACGTGACGTCACGACGTTTGGCATCACGGCATGTGACGTCACGTCTTAAGCGGCCAATTGCACGCACAGGGGCCGCTTTCCCCCGTGCAGGCGTCCATCTTCGCTGGGAGGCAGGGGAGGGGAGCCGCGATCCGTTTCTGCTGATGGCCGTCTCCTCCGGAGGGCTGCAAAAAAAAGTAAGTCACTTGGTCGCTTCACACTGCCAGTCCTCTCTTCCCTCCTCCCGGAGCAAGGCTGCTTTTCGCGCCTTGCCTCGGGAGGTGGGTGAGGGACTGGCCATCCTGAGCATAGGATTGCCCGTCCTCTCTCCCCTCTCTCTCTTGCAACTTTTTTTTTTCGATTTTTTTTGCTTTTGTTGCTTCGGGAGGAGGGGAGAGGACTGAGGCTGCCCCGGAGACCAGCACCCATGGACACGGCCAGGGCAGGAGAGCGGGGGCTGGGGGAAAGTTTGCCACCTACCCTTACCCCTGCCTCTAATGCAGGGGTAGGGGTAGGTGGTAAGTTAGCAGGTTAAATGCGCGGCAAAACGGCAGGGTAAAAAAGGGATAGTCGGGGTGCGCGTTACTGGATGGTAGGGAATAGCTAATTCGATCGTTTGCATGCAATATACATGCCGCGTGCGGAAGGGGTTGCCCGGGGATTTTAGGACGCGGTAGGAGTAGGTTAAAGGGGATAGTGCATCACAGGAAGGGCTAACGCAGCCGGAAAGTGAGTAGAACGCGAGTTAGGAGCGGGGTAAACGCGGCCGCACTTTACAGTATTGAGCTGATAGATCTTTTGGCTTTACTGCTGACTGCTGAGTGCCCATGCCTGTGAGAATTGCCTTTGCATACTCTATCAGTAAGTAGCATCAATCAATCATTCCATTTCCATTTGCAAGAAAATTTGGTACTGGCAGATGTTAAAATATGGTAGCAGCAGGAGTGCTGGTACTGGAAGTGGCAGAGGCAGAGGCAGTAGTAAAAAACAGCAACTAGCAGTGGCATGAGCACCAGGAAGATCAGCCCTCCAGTCCTTAGCAAGAAACAGTGATTGGGAAGGGGAAGAGTGATAATCCTAATACGTCTGAGGACGTAGAAGGTAAAGGTTTCTTCCAGACCCAGATCACTAGCAAGGGAGGACGAAAGCCTGAGCAGCTGAAGTAAAGGCCAAATCTGTGCAGCACACTTTATTCTTTGATCAACAATCAGCGCTAGATAAGGTCTAGCATGGAGATGATTATTCACATGTTGATGATGATGATGATGATTCTGCTGTGGATTTCCAAATCTCAGGTGAAAGTTTAGCTAGCAAGGTAAAGGTAACTGAGGAAGGGTGTGAGGGTTTACTGACAGACAGATTTCTGAGGAGGAGGAGGAGACCACCAATGGCAAAGTAGTTGCAGACGGCAGCCAGAGTGCAAATACCGAATGCATAACCCCTACACCATTTGATCATTGACCATGACGATTACTAGTACTGTAATAATTCCATTACTAGTACTAGTACCACTAGTACCCCTACAGTAAACAAGCAGTATAGGGATACTAGAAAGAAATCTCAGATTTAGAGGCATTTTCATTCTCAGAGGTTTGTTGAATGTATCCATTATAAAATGATTGTGAGCAGGGGAAAGATAATTGGACATCTGTCTAACAGCAGCATGAAATATCACATGGAAAAGCAACATCAAGCATCGTTACTTGCGGAAGAGGCTGGTACTGTCATGGTTGCCCGTGCTTCAACTAAAGCAGCATTGAAGCCACAGGGGGAAAGTAGAAATTGTAGTCAATCTTAAAGTGTTACTCCCACAGCCTTCTCCTTCAGGTACCGGGCAGCCCCTTCTCTGGCAGCAGTGGCAAGCTAACATAGGGCAGATGGAGTGGTGTCCCACTGCCTGCTTCCTGCCCCAGTGCAGGAAACAGGCAGCATCCAAAGTGGCTACACAACATATTGGTGAAATGATTGCTTTGGATGAACAGCCACTGTAGGTTGCTCCATTTGTTTGTCCCCTATTACAAAATTCCTTCAAGAAGTACATTTAGCTGTCATATGATTCCTACCCTGTATACACATAATACATACTCAAATGCAGGCTGTGCTTGCTAAGGCAAAGGGGAAGAGCTTCCGTCTCAGCATTGACATTTGGACTATGAATGCAATGAATGCATATTTGTCTCTGACAGCAGTCTGGTGGAAGCTGGATGAGGCATTAGCTGAAAGCAGCTCTAAAAAAGGGTTCACCCCCAGCAGGATACCCCCAGAGCTGAGAACCATACCTCAGAAAATATCTTGGAGGTAATCCAGGGGATGATGGAAGGATGGCATGGGCTACTTAGAAGCAGTGAAATGGATTTGAATGGATTTTTCATTACTGACAATGGTGTCAATATTACTAAGGCTCTGGCTGATAATGGCTTTAAGGGCATCTGGTGCTTTGCACATACACTGCACCTGGTAGTAAGGGATGCTTTGATGCTTGGTGGCAAGGAAGGTGGCAGCCAAGTCCTGACATGATTGATTGGGAAGTGTCACAAAATAGCTGACTATTTCAATCGGAGTGTAAAGAGTGGGAAACTGCTTAGAGAGAGTCAAATGGTGATTGGGGCAATTTGCACAATCTTGTCCAGGGTGTAGCTACTAGATGGAATTTGACTTATCTAATGTTGCAGAGGCTGTCTGAACGGTAGACACCTCTTCATAATTTAGCTCTGAAATTGATTTGGAATGGCCTTTTGGATGTCAGGACTGGATACACATTGCACAGATGATGTATGTCCTCTCAAGCCTTTCAAGGAATATATTGATGCAATGAGTTTAGCTATAGCCACTCTGGGTAAAGTCATCCCTGTAGTACACTATCTGGAACAGGTATTAGCGAAGTTTCTGCATCAGCACATTTGTCAAAGGAGGTGTTGGTGCTTGTGAAATATTTAAAGGAGCAAGTTGTTTAAAGGTTAAAATCTCTCAGCCAGCGAGATTGCTATATGTTAGCCACTATGTGCCACTCACGTGTGTATCGCACTCGAGTACAAAGCTCTTACCCACTGGAAAAGTAAGTTGATTACAAAGGTTGAAAGGGTTTTGTCAAAGAAGTAGGTTCTCAATCTCCAACACCATCCAGCTCAACTAGTATCAGCTGCTCCCTGCTAGTTGCGGCCTCATCCCCTCCCTAGAAACACCAATCTTGTCTTATGTCTGATGAACTGGCTCCCATGTCAAAGGGAATAACATCAACAAATTGGCAGCAGAAGTGTAGTGAACACTCCCCTCAGGAGAAACTTTCAGAAATTTCAGTCAAGCATTAACTGTCTGAGCCAATTGAGATCATGGCCACAGAAACCTTGGTATATTGGCCCTATTGGCCTGACCTTGCCAAAGTTGCCACAGCACTGTCTTTCCTGCCCAGCAACCAGCTTGCAAAGCGAAAGGGTATTTTCTATAACAGGGAATGTCGCGAGTCCACACCCTTCACATATGTCTCCAAAGTTAGTAGAACAATTGATTTTTATCAAAATGATCCTCTCTCTGCTTTGTTTCGCAGAAATTCCCTGTAATTGGCAGGAGGATTGAGAGACTAAGTTTGCCAGCAGGGGCAGGGGACTGACATACAGTTCCTGGTGTTGAAAGGCCTCAGTCTCCAGTAGTCTCTCCATCCCAACTTGTTTCCTTTCTAGTTGTTTTGGAACTCCTCATTTCAAATATAATGATGTCAGTCATGCTACGTTACAAAATAAAATACATCTCTGTATTAGAACACAGAGTTGGACATTGTTCACTCAGTGATTGAGTGAATGAAGCAAGAATGATTTTGAAAGATGTGTGAATGGAAAGTAGCCATGGCTGAAGTCATGACGTTGGCGCTGTTGCTCACAAGTATGCAACTTGTGCTAATTCAGCCTCACTGAGAGACTGTTTTGTGAAAATGCATGAGTGCCATGGTACAAAAACACTCGTATGTTTGATTATGTTCATAGATGGCTGTATTACAGGTAGTGATACAGACATCTATGAATGTATCTAATCAAACATATTTGAGTGTTTTTGTACCATGGCACTCATACACTTTCACAAAACAGTCTCTCAATGAGATGTGCTGAGGACAGTTTTCACACTGGAACTCAGCCCCCTAATATATTTCTAAAATTGGGAAAAAAAATTTTCATTAAACTATTTTTAAATCAGAATTAAAAAATAAAATGTATTATTTATTTAGTTACATAACCAAACGTAATATAATATAAAAAATTAAAGGAAAGGGAAAAAAGAACCCAAAGACAAGTCAAACAATGGTGCTCCCTCCCTGCATCTTACAGAGTTGTAGTCAAGGATGCAGGGGCATTTGAAGTCCGCTCTGGAGCAGATAGCATCTCCTCATGTTGTTGTTTTAGTACCTGGAGAGTAAATGCCATCTGCTCCAAAGAGGACTCTATGCCCTGCACTTTGATTTCAATCTCTGCACTTGTGCAAGTGAAAAAGACCGGTTAGGGTGGTGATTGACCGCTGAGAGACAGAGAAAGTCTGGTGTGTGAATAGGTGACTGGTGAGAGGGGGGAGTGACTGGAGTGACTGCATGGAGTGTCAACTTTAGGTGGAAGAAAGACTGGGTGAGGAGTCGAATGACCAGTGAGGGAAAGGCGGCTTGGTATGTTGGGGGGGGGGGGGGGGGGGGGGGACTGTGAGAGGGTAAGTGCTTTGGATGATCAGTCACTGCAAGTGGTTCAGAATATTGGGTTTAAGTGGCTGCTCCTCCTATTACAAAGTTCCTTCAAGAAGTACATTTAGCTGTCGTGTGATTCCTATCACACAATACCGTACTCAAATGCAGACTGTGCTGGCAAAGGGGTGGAGCTTCCATCTTAGCACTGACCTATGGAGTAGTATGAATACAATGCTTGTTTGTCCCTAGCAGCACACTGGCATGAGGCATTAGCTGCAAGAAGCAGGATGACTTACTGCATAAGAACATAAGACATTCCATACTGGGAGAGACCAAGTTTCCAACAGTGGCCAATCCAAGTCACAAGTACCTGGCAAGCACCCAAACATTAAATAGATCCCCAGGTACTAATGCTGGTAACAAGCAATGGCTATTCCTTATTGATTAAAAGCAGTTTATAGACTTCTCCTCCAGGAACTTATCCAAACCTTTTTTAAACCCAGCAACACCAAATGCGTTAAACACAACCTCTGGCAATGAATCAATGAATTCCAGAGCTTAACTGTGCTTTGAGTGAAAAAGAATTGTATCCGATGTTTTAAATGTGCTACTTGCTAACTCATGGAGTGCCCCCTAGTCTTTCTATTTAATTACTTATTTATTTTGGATGTTTATATTCCACTTTTCAGCACTTCAAAGCAGATTACATTCAGATTTAGTAGGTATTTCCCTATCTCCAGAAGGCGTACATTCTGATTTTGTACCTATTATTTGAAAGAGTCAATAACCAATTCATATTTACCCGTTCAAATCCTTTCATGATTTTGTAGACCTCTATTATATCCCCCTCAGCTGTCTCTTCTCCAAGCTGAACAGCCTTAACCTCTTTAACCTTTCCATGCCCCTTATCATTTTGGTCGCCTTTTCTGTACTTTCTCCAGTGCAATTATATCTTTTTTGAGATGCGGTGACCAGAATTGCACACATAATTCAAGATGCATTACAGAGGCATTATGACATCCACTGTTTTATTCACCATTCCCTTCCTAATAATTACTAACATTCTGTTTGCTTTTTTTTTACCACAATAGCACACCGAGCTGACAATTTAAATGTATTATCCACTATGACACCTAGATCTCTTTTCTGCGGGGTAGCTCCTAATATGGAACCTAACATTGTGTAACTAAAGCATGGATTATTTTTCCTATATGCATCATAAGAACATAAGGACATAAGAACATAAGAAATTGCCATGCTGGGTCAGACCAAGGGTCCATCAAGCCCAGCATCCTGTTTCCAACAGAGGCCAAAACCTGGCCACAAGAACCTGGCAATTACCCAAACACTAAGAAGATCCCATGCTACTGATGCAATTAATAGCAGTGGCTATTCCCTAAGTAAAATTGATTAATAGCCATTAATGGACTTCTCCTCCAAGAATTTATCCAAACCTTTTTTGAACCCAGCTACACTAACTGCACTAACCACATCCTCTGGCAACAAATTCCAGAGCTTTATTGTGCGTTGAGTGAAAAAGAATTTTCTCCGATTAGCCAAAAATGTGCTACTTGCTAACTTCATGGAATGCCCCCTAGTCCTTCTGTTATTCGAAAGTGAAAATAACCAAGTCACATCTACTCATTCAAGACCTCTCATGATCTTAAAGACCTCTATCATATCCCCCCCTCAGCCGTCTCTTCTCCAAGCTGAACAGCCCTAACCTCTTCAGCCTTTCCTCATAGGGAAGCTGTTCCATCCCCTTTATCATTTTGTTTGCCCTTCTCTGTACCTTCTCCATCGCAACTATATCTTTTTTTAGATGCGGTGACCAGAATTGTACACAGTATTCAAGGTGTGGTCTCACCATGGAGCGATATAGAGGCATTATGACATTTTCTGTTCTATTAACCATTCCCTTCCTAATAATTCCTAACATTCTATTTGCTTTTTTGACTGCTGCAGCACACTGAGCCGACGATTTTAAAGTATTATCCACTATGATGCCTAGATCTTTTTCCTGGGTGGTAGCTCCTAATATGAAACCTAACATTGTTTAACTACAGCAATGGTTATTTTTCCCTATATGCAACACTTTGCACTTGTCCACATTAAATTTCATCTGCCATTTGGATGTCCAATCCTCAAGTCTTGCAAGGTCCTCCTGTAATGTATCACAGTCTGCTTGTGATTTAACAACTCTGAATAATTTTGTATCATCCGCAAATTTGATAACCTCACTCGTCGTATTCCTTTCCAGATCATTTATATATATATTGAAAAGCACCGGTCCAAGTACAGATCCCTGAGGCACTCCACTGTTTACCCTTTTCCACTGAGAAAATTGACCATTTAATCCTACTTTCTGTTTCCTGTCTTTTAACCAGCTTGTAATCCACGAAAGGACATCGCCTCCTATCCCATGACTTTTTAGTTTTTGTAGAAGCCTCTCATGAGGGACTTTGTCAAACGCCTTCTGAAAATCCAAATACACTACATATACCGGTTCACTTTTATCCACATGTTTATTAACCCCTTCAAAAAAATGAAGCAGGTTTGTTAGGCAAGACTTCCCTTGGGTAAATCCATGTTGACTATGTTCCATTAAATCATGTCTTTCTATATGCTCAACGATTTTGATCTTGAGAATAGTTTCCACTATTTTTCCCGGCACTGAAGTCAGGCTCACTGGTCTACAGTTACCCGGATCGCCCCGGAGCCTTTTTTAAATATTGGGGTTACATTGGCCACCCTCTAGTCTTCAGGTACAATGGATGATTTTAATGATAGGTTACAAATTTTAACTAATAGATCAGAAATTTCATTTTTTAGTTCCTTCAGAACCCTAGGATGCATACCATCTGGTCCAGGTGATTTGCTACTCTTTAGTTTGTCAATCTGGCCTACTACATCTTCCAGGTTCACAGTGATTTCATTCAGTTCGTCTGACTCATCACTCCTGAAAACCATCTCTGGAACTGGTATCTCCCCAACATCCTCATTAGTAAACACGGAGGCAAAGAATTCATTTAGTCTTTCTGCAATGGCCTTATCTTCCCTAAGAGCACCTTTAACCCCTCTGTCATCTAATGGTCCAAACGACTCCCTCACAGGTTTCTTGCTTTGGATATATTTTAAAAAGTTTTTATTATGAGTTTTTGCCTCTGTGGCCAATTTCATTTCAAATTCTCTCTTTGCCTGTCTTATCAATGTTTTACACTTAGCTTGACAATGCTTATGCTTTTTTTTTTTTAATTTATAATTTTTATTGATTTTTCAAAATTAGACAGAAAAATAAGTAAATAATTACACCATAGTTTAAGATTTCAAAATCCAGAATTTACCTTCCAATAACAATTCTTGGTCTAATTATGATCTAATCAAAGGATATCATTACATTACACATCTGAAATACCAGAGACATAGCAAACTAGGGGAGAAAAAACAGAAATTAATATAATCCATGATCATGCTTATGTTTTATCCTATTTTCTTCAGATGGATCCTTCTTCCATCACCTTATACTTGTCCACATTAAATTTCATCTGCCATTTGGGTGCCCAATCTTCCAATCTCAAAATTTATCACAATCTGCTTCTAAGTACTCTGAATAATTTTGTGTCATCTACAAATTTAGTCTTCTCACTTATCATACCCTTTTCCAGATCATTTATAAATATATTATAAAGCACCAGTCCAAGTACAGATCCCTGAGGCACTCTACTGTTTACCGTTTTCCACTGTGAAAACAGATCATTTAATCCTACTCTCTGTTTGCTATCCACAAACCAGCTTGCTATCCACAAAAGGACATCGCCTCCTATCCCATGACTTTTTAGTTTGCTTAGAAGCTTCTCATGAGGGACTTTGTCAAACGCCTTCTGAAAATCCAAATACACCACCTCTACCGGTTCACCTTTATACACATGCTTAGTTACCCCTTCAAAAAAATGTAGCAGATTTGTGAGGCAAGACTTCCCATTGGATAAATCCATACTGACTGTGTCCCATTACATCATGTCTATCTATATGTTCTGTGATTTTATTCTTTAACAGTTTCCATGATTTTTCCTGGCATTGAAGTCAGGTTCACTGGTCTATAGTTTCCCGGATCACCTCTGGAACCCTTTTTATATATTGGGGTTACATTGGCCAACTTCCATTCTAATTTTAATGAGAGGTTACAAATTAATTGTAATAGGTCTGAAATTTCATTTTTTAGGTCTTTTACAACCCATCCGGTCCAGATAATTTGGTCAATCTGACCTACTACATCTTTCAGGTTTACCATAATTCGGGTCAGTTCATCTGAATTGTCACCCTTGAAAATAGTCTCCAGAATGGGTATTTCCTCAACATTTTCCTCAGTAAACATTAAAGCAAAGAATTAATTTAGTCTTTCCACAATGGCCTTATCTTCCTTAAGTGCTCCTTTAACCCTTGATCATCTAATGATCCAACTGACTCCTTTGTAGGTTTCCTGCCTAGGATATACGGTATTTAGAAAAGTTTTTATTATGAGTTTTTGCCTCTAAAGCCAACTTTTTTTTTCAAATTCTCTTTTATCCTGTCTTAATGTTTTACATTTAACTTCACAATGCTTATGCTTTTTCTTATTTTCTTCAGATGGATCCTTCTTCCAGATTTGGAAGGAAGATCTATTAGCTAAAATAGCCTCTTTCACCTCAACATTTTAACCATACTGGCAATCATTTGACCTTTTCTTAATTAATGCATGGAATACATCTGTTATTTTTTTAATAACAATGTCCACGTCTAATGTACACTCTTAACCTTTGTAGCTGCTCCTTCTAGTTTTTTCTAACTATTTTTCTCATTTTAACAAAGTTTCCCTATTGAAAGTTTAGCGCTAGAGCTGTGGATTCACTTATTGTCCCCCTTTCAGTCATCATTAATTCAAATTTGATCAAATATGGCTGCACCGTCTGTTTGGAATAGTCTTCCTGAATTGATGCGTCATGCTCCCTCTCTGGCTATGTTTAAATCCCATCTAAAGACTAGGGATGTGAATCGTGTCCTCGATCGTCTTAACGATCGATTTCGGCTGGGAGGGGGAGGGAATCGTATTGTTGCCGTTTGGGGGGGTAAAATATCGTGAAAAATCGTTAAAAATCGAAAAATCGAAAAACCGGCACATTAAAACCCCCTAAAACCCACCCCCGACCCTTTAAATTAAATCCCCCACCCTCCCGAACCCCCCCCCAAATAACTTAAATAACCTGCGGGTCCAGCGGCGGTCCGGAACGGCAGCGGTCCGGAACGGGCTCCTGCTCCTGAATCTTGTCGTCTTCAGCCGGCGCCATTTTCCAAAATGGCGCCGAAAAATGGTGGCGGCCATAGACGAAAAAGATTGGACGGCAGGAGGTCCTTCCGGACCCCCGCTGGACTTTTGGCAAGTCTCGTGGGGGTCAGGAGGCCCCCCACAAGCTGGCCAAAAGTTCCTGGAGGTCCAGCGGGGGTCAGGGAGCGATTTCCCGCCGCGAATCGTTTTCGTACGGAAAATGGCGCCGGCAGGAGATCGACTGCAGGAGGTCGTTCAGCGAGGCGCCGGAACCCTCGCTGAACGACCTCCTGCAGTCGATCTCCTGCCGGCGCCATTTTCCGTACGAAAACGATTCACGGCGGGAAATCGCTCCCTGACCCCCGCTGGACCTCCAGGAACTTTTGGCCAGCTTGTGGGGGGCCTCCTGACCCCCACGAGACTTGCCAAAAGTCCAGCGGGGGTCCGGAAGGACCTCCTGCCGTCCAATCTTTTTCGTCTATGGCCGCCGCCATTTTCGGCGCCATTTTGGAAAATGGCGCCGGCTGAAGACGACAAGATTCAGGAGCAGGAGCCCGTTCCAGACCGCTGCCATTCCGGACCGCCGCTGGACCCGCAGGTTATTTAAGTTATTGGGGGGGGGGGGTTCGGGAGGGTGGGGGATTTAATTTAAAGGGTCGGGGGTGGGTTTTAGGGGGTTTTAGTGTGCCGGCTCACGATTCTAACGATTTATAACGATAAATCGTTAGAATCTGTATTGTATTGTGTTCCATAACGGTTTAAGACGATATTAAAATTATCGGACGATAATTTTAATCGTCCTAAAACGATTCACATCCCTACTAAAGACCCACCTTTTTGAAACCGCTTTTAAATCTTATGCTTGATTCTCTGTTTTACTCTTGTTAACTAACTTTCTTTTCTTTTTAGCCATTGTCTTGCTTTATGAAATACCCCAAGTCTTTTGTCCGATTTGTTTGTCTTATTAGACTGTAAGTTCTGTTGAGCAGGGACTGTCTTTTTGTATGTTTGTATTTTTTGTATGCTTGTACATATGTCGTGTAGAGCTATAGAAATGTTAGGTAGTAGTAGTAGTACTGCCAAGTGGCCCCACCGCCATTACTTCTAACCAAAACCTGCTCTCCACTAAGAATTAGATCTAAAATAGTTCCTTCTCTTGTTGGTTCCTGAATCAATTGCTCCAAAAAACTGCCATTTATTCCATCCAGGAACTTTATCTCTCTAGCATGTCCTGATATTACATTTACCCAGTCAATATTAGGATAATGAAATCTTCCATTATTATTGCACTAACAATTTGGTTAGCTCCTCCAATTTTTCTTAGCATTTCATCATCCGTTTTATCATTTTGGCCAGGTGGACAATAGTATACTCTTATCACTATACTCATCCCCAACACACATGGGATTTCTACCCATAAAGATTCTATTGTGCATTTAGTCTTATGCAGGATCCTTATACCCTGTTGGACTCTATGATCTCCCGGACATAAAGCACCCCCCCCCCCCCCCCACACACACACACACACCAAGTTGCTCCTCCCTATCATTGCAATATAATTTATACATGGAATGGCAGTATCCTGTTGGTTATCCTCCTTCCACCAGGTCTCTGAGATGCCAATTAAGTCTATCTCATCATTCACTGCTATACACGCTAACTCTCCCATCTTACTTCTTAGACTTCTGGCATTGGCATACAGACAATTCAAAGTGTCTTTTTTTTGTTTGTATTAACAGCCTGCTTTTCAGTTGATATGGATATTTTGGAGTCTTTTAGCTCAGGTGAGTCTTTACTTTTAGGAACATGGACTGCTTTTGCTATTATTCGAACCTCCCTGTTGGGATACCCTAACTCTCCTGCTTCATTAATTTCCTTCAAAGATACCTCCCTCCAAACCATGTGCTGCTGAATGACTGTCAGCTTTCTCCTTTGTTCTAATTTAAAAGCTGCTCTATCTCCTTTTTAAAGGTTAGTGCCAGATGCCTGGATCCACCCTGGTTAAAGTGGAGCCTGTCCCTTCAGAAAAGATTCCCCCTTCCCCAAAAGGTTCCCCATTTCCTTACAAAACGGAATCCCTCTTCCTTGACCATTGTCTCATCCAAATATTGAGACTCCGGAGCTCTGCCTGCTTCTGGGGATCTGTGCGTGGAACAGGAAGCATTTCAGAAAATGCTACCCTGGAGGTTCTGGATTTCAGCTTTCTACCTAAAATACTAAATTTGGCTTCCAGAACCTTCCTCTCACATTTTCCTATGCCATTGGTGCCCACATGTACCATGGCAGCCAGTTCATCCCCAGCACTGTGTAAAATACTATCTAGGTGATGCGTGAGGTCTGCCACCTTTGCACCAGGCAGGCATGTTACCAGGCAATCCTCATGTCCACCAGCCACCCTGTTATCTACATTCCTAATAATCAAATCACCAACCATGATAGAAGACACATCCTTGGTGTAAGAGGACAATGCATCATCTGGAGAGCAGGTCCTTGCTACAGGATCACTTCGTGCTGCACCAGGTTGATATGCTCTGACCAGGAGACCTTCCTCCTCCAAGGCAGCACCTGACTGGAGTTGGAACTTGGCTATTATGTCCATGAAGGTCTCATCTATATACCTCTCTGTCTCCCTCAGCTCCTCCAGGTCTGCTATTCTCTGAGAGACAGGAGCTCTTTGCACCGGGTGCACACATACAAACTCTCACTGGTGGGTACAAAATCATACATGTTACACTTGATGATAAAGACTGGAAGACCCCCCTCTTGCTGTTGGACTGCTGCCTTCAGCTTAATTATTTTTGAGCTCCTAGTTAAGTTTAGGTTGCTATGAGAGTAGGAATGCATAGAATTAGAGATCTTTACATTTATTGGTATATTCATTAATTAATCTGGTAGTGACCTACAATCAGATAATTAAACTCTTGATAAAGCCTGGGGCAATCCTATCTTATAGATAAAAGGCTGATTGATTTTTAACGTGAAAGTGTCTCTTGCCTCTAAATCAAAGGATGAGCTAGAGGTGAGAGGGAGGGAAAGAGAACCACATATAAGCTTATATGTGGTTCTCTTTCCCTCCCTCTTTTTATAACAACCATACACACACACACACACACACACACACACACACACAAGAATATACCCCAATAGTTTAACTCTTCCCAACATTTTTTAAGTTCTAAAATTTTCCAAAGCAATACTTACCGATCCTCTTCAGCCACCAGCAAGGTGAACCTCTCCTCTCAGTGGTCCCATACTCAAATAAAAATATCTTGGATGTAATCCAGGGGATGATGGAAGCATGGCATGGGCTAGTTACAAGCAGTGAAATGGTTTTGAATGGATTTTTCATTATTGATAAAGGTGCAAATATTACTAAAGCTCAGGCTGATGGCTTCAAGGGCATCCAAATAAGTCTACCAAAAGGGGCAAGGAACAGGCACACAGTTCTTTGTTGAAGTACAAATATTTTTATTTACACATGAATTGAAAGTATAAAATATTAATATATTATTTAAATGAAGGGGGGGGGGGACTTTTTAGGAACGTGAAGCCCCAGAGAAATGAGAACATTGCTCTTGGACAACAGCAAGTGAAAATTTAGGCTGTTGGAGAAGAAGATGCATGGGTCTTGGGTTCCCGCTCTGCAGCTGATGGTACTGGCATCTTCTGTGATGCCCTCTGTTCCACAGTGGTCTCCAGGACCTGCATCCTTCTCTCCAAAACTCTCCCATCTTCCCTCGTTTCCTGTACTTTCTTTGCATACTACAAGGGCTGGCAGCAGATCCTGCAGGAAGTACAGGACGGGCTGTTAGTCCAGGGCAAATGATCTCATTGCCCTGGGGGTGGGGGGTGGGGTGGGGGAGGAACAAGGGGATGAAGGGAAGTGGAAGTAGATTCAACTTGTTCTCAAAGTTCTCATTGCCCTGTTAGAAAAAAAAAAAAAATATATATATATATGTTTGTAACCTGGGCATCTTTTCAGGTTACCAGTAAGTCCTGGGTATTTAGTGTCCACTAGTTAGAGTAGGATGGATAATGGGAGGATCCATTGAAATACAGACCCTCGTTCTATGGAGTCTGGAATGGCTGTCCCATTTGCAACAGTATATAACCACGTCCTTGCTACAGCTTGGGAAACAGTCCTTTTTTGGTTAGTATGAAGTTCAAAGGTAGAGTAGGAGCTTAGTTTTTGTTATTTTACAGGCCCAGCTAGTTTAGCCTAGAAAATCCTGGTTGGTGGTTCTGGGCAGGGTCGGGAGGGTTTCTGCCCAGCCAGTACACAACCTGTCTAGTGGGAGATTCTCTCAGAGTACATTTTTTGGGTGTTATTTGATGTGTCTGTTTTGAAATATTTTATTAATGTTTAGAAGATTTTTATATGAATTTTTAATTATTGAATATTATTCTATTCATTAATTGTTTTGAATTATTGTTTTTATTGGTATGGTTTTAATACTTTTGTTTTATGAGGAATGGTAATGTTTTTGCTTTTTACATTGTTGAAGTGCATAGAGAATTTGGCTTGCTGCAATTTCCAGTTCAGTTTTTGTCTGTACATTTCTATTTATACTGTATGGTCTCTTTATTCTATATTTGAGGATCTATCTGTGTTTTCCATGTGTGACTGAAGTGAGTTATTCCATTAGTGTGTATTTCTGTATAGGGATCTATAGCAGCTTGGATTGTTCTGTTTTCCTAATAGAAGGTTTATTACTATTTTAGGCCTGCTGTAATATTTATAGTATTAACTTTCATAGGAAGGGTTGTTGCTGTTTGAGTGCTGGTAGTTAGTGCTATTTTTATATAGAATTTCTTTTTTCTTGTGACTCTCTGAGGGTCATGCCCATGCCCAAGATGTATTACAGAAGGCCTAATTCATATAGGTTCCAAACATCTCTTGTTTTTTTGCAAGGTTTTCTGGTTGGTACCTCAGCAGTACATGTAAATATAATGGGGTAGATTTTCAGAGGGGTACGCGCGTACCCCCCGAAAACCTACCCCAACCCCCCCCCTGCGTGCGCCGAGCCTATTTTGCATAGGCTCGGCGGGCGTGCAAGCCCCGGGACGCACGTAAGTCCCGGGGCTTGGCAAAGGGGGCGTGTCGGGGGCATGTCGGGGGCGTGTTGGGGGCGTGTCGGGTGGGCGGCACTAATTTCGGGGCGGGAGGCATGTCGGGGCGTGACGCCGGCCCAGGGGCGTGGTCGAGGCCTCCGGACCAGCCCCCAGGTTGGGTGATGGCGCGCCAGCAGCCCGCTGGCGCGCGCAGATTTTCGCCTGCTTTCAGCAGGCGTAAATCTGCCAACAAAGGTAGGAGGGGGTTTAGATAGGGCCGGGGGGGGTGGGTTAGGTAGGGGAAGGGAGGGCGAAGGAAAGTTCCCTCCGAGGCCGCTCTGATTTTGGAGCGGCCTCGGAGGGAACGGAGGCAGTCTGCGCAGCTCGGCGCGCGCAGGCTGCCGATTTTTGGCAGCCTTGTGCGCGCCAACCCCGGATTTTAATGGATACGCGCAGCTACGCGCGTATCTATTGAAATCCCGTGTACTCTTGTTCGCACCTGGTGCCCGAAAAAAAGTACGCGCGCGCGCTCTTTTTTAAAATGTACCTCAACATACATATTGTAAGTGATATTTTTACCTCAGAAAATTGTGCTTTGAATGTTCTTTTTCTTGTAAAATCTGTTATTATAAATGCATACTTTTTAATTGTGTGTGAGGAGGGTGTGATGGAGTGGGTGTGCAAGCTTTAAAGTTTTCCTAAGGCACCACCCTCACACGGCCGTGGGCATTGTTGTACAAATATTGAACTGAGTCTCCCAACTTGTGGTGTCATGTGTTGTGTAATGGGTGAGGCTGCAGTTTTCACTTGTCGATAGGTGCCAAATTGCCTGGCTACAGCTCTGCCTCTCATTTAAGGCCATCCTCTAAAGATATGGAATTCATACATTTTCACCCCTTGCATTCCCAGTAACAAGGGACAGAAGGAAGTGCTCTGAGAACTGGAGTTTCTGGGAGAGCAGGTATTTTTACAGAACTGGATTTAGGCATAGGATATCTAAAACAAGTCTCTAGATATATAGAAATGTACACCTCTTGCACTCCCATATGGCATAACTGTAAAATTTACTCATGTAACACTTTGGAAATCCTTGGGGTTCTAACTAGTCAGAAAAATTTTCACTGGGCTTACCAGGCAGAAAAGAAGTCCTGGACCCGCTGCCACGGGGACGATATGGCCTTTTTATTCTGCTATGGCTATGGACCCGGTTAAGGCTGGTAAACCCCCACAGGGACAAGCCAGGACTTCTGGACAGACCTGTGTCCTGTGTCCAGACAGGACTAAGGATCTTTGGCTTATACCAGCCATCTTCCCCGCAGGTTGAGCCCTTGGGTTCTGGCGGCTGGCAGGATTTAGACTGTGGCTGGAGTTGTGGTGCAGGCTGGACTTGGAGACCAAAGAAATCCAGGACCGGGGTCAGAGGCAGGCATGTAACATCGGAACAGGCAGGAACACTGGAGTAGGCTGGAACAAATGGAACAGAACAGGACAAGGACAGAACAAGAACAGGACTAATCAGAACAGACAAAAAACACAAGAGCCAGAAGGCAACAAGCTAGAAAGCAGGCCAAAGAAGGCCACAGGCAAAAGCAGAAGGCCAGAGAGGCCACCAGAGCAAGGCTAGGGCAGAAGGCCTGAGAAGGCCACAAGACAAGGCCAGGGAATGCCAAGAGGCAAAACAAAACTGGAATACCCAGAGGCCAGAGAGCAGTCCAAGGCAGGACAGGGCCAAGCAGAGAGCTAGAGAACTCAATGATAATGTAGAGGGCACAGCTAAAAGCAGGGTTAAATAGACAGTGCCTTGCTGAGTCATGGGATCACATAGATTATTTATTTATTTATTATTTTTATTTAAAACTTTTTCTATACCATCGTTCAGTAGAGCACCATCACAACGGTTTACAGCTAGGCACAAATATGTTTGGTTTAGTTTCTAAATTATCCATAAGGTGCCAGTATTAAACGGTTACATAGTTCAATAATATACTCTAAATGGTGAATGGGTTTGGTTACCATTTATGATTGTTAGTGTAATCATATGTTTATACTGTCTTTCTAATTTAATACTTAAATATGAGAAAAATAATAAAAAATAAGCAAGTCTGCTTTTTTAAAGGTGACTTTCAGCTGTTTTTATGTGTTGTTATTCAGCTACCTCACTGTGAAATGCTTTTTTGAAGAGCCATGTTTTTAAGCCTTTTTTGAAGAGTTTTAATTCTTTCATTAGTCATATGACTGAAGCGAGAGTCGGAGCAGCTCCATGGGGACCTCTGGTGGTTGGGAGGCTGCATAACAGGCAGGATCACAATACTGGGGTGACAGGTAAGAGAAAGACTGGTTGGGATGGTGATTGGTGAGAGAGAGGGGGGAAGGTGACTGGTGAGAAAATGAGGGACTGTGATGAATGTATGGAGTGTCAGGTAATAGAAAGACTGATTGGGATGGTGACTTGTGAGAGAGAGAGAAACAGCTGGTATGTGTGTGTGTGTGTGTGGGGAGGGGGGTGATGTTCTGTGTTCAGACCGTGCACACTGGCATTCTGTCCAGGGGCTCTGACCTGGGGGGGGGCTACAGGACTACCTCGGGGGCTTACCCAATATAAGCACACATAATTGGATTATACCTGCGGGCTTGAACCCAGGAGCTTATTCCCTACACAAATAGCCACACACATACTTTGATTCGGTACATCACGGTTCTAGGTACTTAGGAAAGTAAGTTTATTTGAGCAATAGGAGGACAGAACAAATAAAATCAGATTATATAGAAAAAGTAATGGTAGATAATAACAATTGCTACATGTATATAAAAAGCTTACATGTTTCCAAAGGATCAGCCTGTGCTATCATGTCCAGAAGCGCACTCTCCCTCTCTCTCTCACTGTTATTACTCCTTATACACTAAAATGCTTGGGAAAAGCAGCGATATTCTCTCTCTCTAAGTTCTTATCAATCTCAGGCGCAGCTGTGTGGTAGGGATGTGCAGAGGGACGCCATATGTTGCATTCGGGATACGTATTCGTCGGGGGGCAGATATGATGCATACGTCCATATGGCACCCCGATACGGTTATACGTCTAATCCTATTCGTTGCCCGGCTAAAATTAAAATTTACTACAACCCCCCACCCTTCTGACCCCCCCCAAGACTTACCAAAACTCCCTGGTGGTCCAGCGGGGGGTCCGGGACCCATCCCCTGAACTCTCACACCCTCGATACCAGATCAAAATGGCACCGGATAGCCTTTGACCTACTATGTCACAGGGGCTACTGGTGCAATTGGTCAGCCCCTGTTACATGGCCATCGGCGCCATCTTGTGCTCCTACCATGTGACAGGGGCTGACCAATGGCACCGGTTGCCCCTGTGACATAGTAAGGGCAAGGCTATCAGCGTCATTTTGATTCCTGGCACCCGACTGCACGAGTGCAGGAGATCGTTCCCGGACCCCCGCTGGACCCCCAGGGACTTTTGGCCAGCTTGGGGGGGCCTCCTGACCCCCACAAGACTTGCCAAAAGTCCAGCAGCCACTGTTGGAAACAGGATGCTGGGCTTGATGGACCCTTGGTCTGACCCAGTATGGCATTTTCTTATGTTCTCATTTTCTTACTATGTCACAGGGGCCGATGGTCGGTGACATTGTGAGGGCAAAGGCTAGCGGCTGCCAGTACTCAAAATGACGCCGGCGCTAGCCTTTGCCCTCATGAGGGCAAAGGTAGCGCCGGCGCCATTTTGAATACTGGCAAAACGGCCCGATTGCAGGAGGTCGCTCCCGGACACCCACTGGACTTTTGGCAAGTCTTGTGGGGGTCAGAAGGCCCCCCCTAAGCTGGCCAAAAGTCCCTGGGGGTCCAGCGGGGGTCCGGGAGCGATCTCCTGCACTCGTGCCGTCGGGTGCCAGGAATCAAAATGGCGCCGATAGCCTTGCCCTTACTATGTCACAGGGGCTACCAGTGCCATTGGTCAGCCCCTATCACATGGTAGGAGCACAAGATGGTGCCAATGGCCATGTGACAGGGGCTGACCAATGGCACCGGTAGCCCCTGTGACAAAGGCTATCGGCCCATGATGAAACCGGCACCGAGGGTGTGAGTGCAGGAGATGGGTCCCGGACCCCCCCACTGGACCACCAGGGAGTTTTGGTAAGTCTTGGGGGGGTTCAGGAGGGGGGGCTGTTTAAATTGTTATTTAGGGGGCCGTATAATTCGGCAAATATTCGTGTATTCGTGGGGAATCGCTATATGTTTCGCTTCCCCACGAATACTATGAATAGTGCAGTATACGTTGCGGATTGCCAATACGGCGAAAACGAATGCACACCCCTACTGTGTGGCCTTCACTCTCTCTCAGGCTTTAGTATAAGTTAATTGCTTGCTTTCTCATCATAGACCTACTGGAATAACTAATTAAACAGATTCTTGCCGTTCGTAATCATTTCACAATGCAAAACAGTAAATATGAGTTCACTCAGAGGTTGGTCTGTAGCCTTCAAACTAGTCTGTGTCTGGGTGAGAACTCTGAATCCATACAGCCCAAGCTCTACATACATCCTCAGCAAAAATAACAAAAAAAATGACTACAACAGGGGGAGAGGTGACTGGTGAGAGAGTGAGGGACTGGAGTGACTGTATGGAGTGATAGGTAAGAAGAAGACTGCTTGGGGTCGTGACTGACTAGTGAGGGAGGGACAGCCTAGTGTACAGGTATGAATATTTGTGTGTGGGGGGGGGGGGGGGAGGGGAAAGGTTGGGACTGGTGAGAGACAGAAACAGATAGACTGGCATGGATAGGGAATTGAGACCGAGAGAGAGAAAGAGCCTGATGTGGATGGTGACTGGTTGGGAAGTGAGAGACAATGGTGTACATGAGACTAATGAGAGAGAGAAACTGGTTTGTGTATCTGTTGAATTCTACTGCCATGTAAAGTTCCATGAACTCTGTGGAGGAAGACTGGTGGATAGAGAGAGCAAGAGAGGTTGTGAGGGGACTATAACATTAATTAACATTACAAAACTATTACTTTTTACTTAGTCTAAAAAAAAACTGCAGAAGGATTTGTGACAGAACTGAACTGGCCAATGAGGCAACTTACAATGAGATGACGGGTGGATTCTGGACTGCTGCTGCTCCACGTGGCACTCACTTCCATATACACACTCTTGTTGTTGCTACTAGCAACTTGCTAGTTGGCTGCTTCTGAAGCACATGCTGTCAAAGGCAGGCAAGCAGGTGCTGTGCTCGCTCATGCAATGTGTACACTGACGTCCAATGTGCCTAAAATGACGTGACTTGAATGCTATCTCATAAGTTCGGAGTTAGTGAACACTAATGGAAATTGTTGTGCACTAACTCCCGTTAGTGTGCACTATCTACAAAATTAGGGTAACCCGAAAAAAGAAGCCCACGGCCCATTTTAAAGATGAAATCACACACAAAAAAAACCAAAAACAAAAACAAAGGGAAAGAAAAACCCAACACACCCCTAGTATGTATACCTCATGGAATACAGTTTCCAGTAAAGTTTGTGCCTGGGATACAGTACATAAATGTACAGTCTAGAAAAGTTTGTACTTTTAGTTGGAGTACAGCGAGGGGTTATATACAGAGTCCCCAATAAGATCTGTGTCCTCAGTTGTGACCAAAAGCTGTTTCAAAGAATCACATTTTCGTTGATGTCCTGAAGGTTATGAGATCTAGGGCAAATTGGATTCTTTGAAAATTGCCTACACTTTCTGCACCCAACAATACGTGCATGGTACTGGCACACATGTACTTTTGTGCACAGAGAGAGGAGGTATTCCTGGGGACTGAGTCAGGGAGGGCTCAGCACTTTCACATGCACAGTTATGCACATACGGGTACATGTGTAATTTTGCTAGAAAATGCACCTGCATAAACAGCAGGTGCAGGTCTGTGCGCCTCCTTCCCATAAATCCAATTTTCAAAGGGAAAGCTTTCCCTTTGAAAATTGATATAAAGTCCGAGGGTAAAAAATACAACACAGACTTCACATTTGTGCGCGCAGTATGAAAGTTGCACTTCAGGAGGGCGGCAACCAAAGCCAATTCCTCAGGTAAAACATTGTTTTACCCGAAGAAACGGGCTTTTACGATTTGCCTGCCCTTTATGCAAGTAAATGTGCATGCACTGTGTATTTTTATTGATTTTATTTTCTGTATGTTGTAAACCGCCTTGGTCAGCTTGCTGTAGGTGCAGTATAGAAACACCCCCCACCGAGAAGTAATTAAATAAATAAATAGCACATGAATTTATGCCGCATACTGTGCAGAGGCATTCTCATGGGCAAGGTTAGATCAGGGGATGCAATGAGGTGTGCAGATTTTCCAAAAATATGCGCTCAAAGCAAAATTATCTGTTTAATTTTGCTATGATTATTGGTGCAAATCCCCAAGGGTAAAAGCTTCCCAAAGCTTTAATCAAACTGTCCCATCAATGTGGACAGTTTGATTGTTACCTCCTAGGACAGATGATGTAAAATGGGACATGCTGACACTGCAAGAACTGGAAAGAAAACCTGATTTATCCAATACACAAAGCAATCAACGGTTAAAGCCTTTGTACTGTTTACTTGCTAGTGACGTTGAGCTGTGCGCACAAATGAGCCAGATCTTATACAAGTATGCTTTAAAATGTCATCATCGCTCTAGATAGTATCATACTCTTTTCAATATATGAAAGTAGGTGTATATATATATAAAGGGTGAACTGGACAAAAAGGTTTGGGTAAAAAGTGTATAAGGTTATAAAATAATACCTCCCAAAATGTGGTCAGTATTCTGGGATAAAACTTAGGAAGGGTAATTTTCAAAGGCATTTTGGCAGGAAAAAATAGTGCTTTTCTTGTGGAAATAACATAAAGCTGCCTGCCTGATACAGAAGTAAAGCTTACATGGCCTATATGTGTGTAAATTTACCTGGTCTGAGCAATGGCATTCCTGGAGCCAGCCAGGGGTTTGGTGGGGTGTGGGGGGAAGGGTTTGGACAGTTTAAGAGGTTCAGTTATGTGCAGATAGGTTTGGAGGGATGATGCTTAAAGTCAACATATGCATGTATGGTAAGTTTGCTTTGAAAACTGATATAATGTATGCATGTTTTTTTGACAACTTTTTAATGTGGGCTGTCACAGAAATGACCACCCCAAAAAAAAAAAAATAGGTGTTGGTTTTAACAGTTTTAGAAGCAATTTCAAATATGATATGTTCAGGGACGGTTCTATTATGAGGCAGGGTGAGGTGGCCACCTCAGATGGAAAAGTTTTGGAGCGGCATAAAATGTCCCCCAAAAAGCTCCTCCAGCGGCTACATCACCTTGCCAACAGACACCTATTTAGGGACATGTCGGCGGGTTTCCCCCCCCCACTGGCAATTGAAAAAGCAGAGACATTGCATGCGCTTCCGGTAGAGCCCAATTGGTGGCAGAACAACAAAAGAGAAGGCCCTGTGGACCACTGGGAAAGCCCAACCCCCCCCAGCGGCAGAAGAACTAAGGTGGAGGCCCTGTGGGCTATTAGTGGAGCCAATGAACCGGTGGCCTATGAACAGAGAATGCCTCACGTGCCGCTGGCAAAACTTAACCGCCAATGGCCGAAGAACAGAGAAGGCCTTGACGCCACTGGTGGAGCCCAACCCGCCAGCAGCAGATGAAAAGTGAGGTCAGCGGCTGCTGGCAGGCAAAAAAAAAAAAGGGACAGAAAATGTACCTCCCTGCACTGGGTTCAATACAGGTATTCTATATGATAGATTTACATACAATATACCCGTATTCACATATTAAATACATTACATATTTTATTCCATATATTTGTTTAAAAGCATACATAAAACACCCTACATTGCCATACACTCACTCATTCATTCAACTAAACAGCATGTTATAGACACACTTTTTTTAAAACATCACTTTAACATCAAACACATAAATGTTGCAATAAACATTAATACAATGTAAACATATCCCTTCAATTACAATGTATCACCTTATTTTTTTCACACCTGTGGAGTTTTTAAATCCTGTTGTCCCCTAAACACACAATTACCAATATACTTTATTGCACTATAAGAAAACCTTTTCACTCCAAGTCCTTTTTTTTATATATCCTTGTTGTCATCCTTTCAATACCTGTCCCTTCTTAACCTCAAGTCAACTGCTGTCCCGACAGGAAGCTCCTGTTTCACCCTTTTGGTTTCTTCAGGGGATTAGCTTTATATTCACATTTGAAAGCTCTTGGATAACATTCTCTGACGTCTATAACGCCAACCAGGCTGTTACTGCCAATCCAATGTAATTAGGGAACCTTAAATAAAAAATCGTTCCATTATTAAAACACTGCCATTAAAAACTTATTTTTAATTAAAAAATTAAAAAATTATTTAAAAACCTTTGTAAATGCATCCCGTACTTAATTTTTATTAACCATTAATTTTAAACATTTTCAAAAATTTAAATATATTAAAAAACAACTACCCTAGTCATTGTTTCTACCGTCATCACACTCACCTTTATTCCTCTCACTAAACAAATTCTGAACGCTTCCAATTCCTCATTATTTTAAAGCAATCTCTGTTGCCTCGATCACTTTACCACTTCTTCACTGTATAAATGCAAAAATGAAACACCATTTGCCACCTACTCAATGTCAAAATATACCTAATTCACTTCACATCATATTAATCTACTAACCTGGAATTACTTTATACTGCTCACCGAGCCATATTTTTTCACCAAGCCATATTTTTGCAACAATTCAGTGAATCCACATCTTCCAAAATGTCTTCACCTGACTACTATTTATAAGGGGTATAACAGTAATTCAATCATACTTTACCATTCCATTCCAAAAGTTACCGCAAACTAACACCATTTGAAGTGCAAATACCAGCATACCTCTCCTTCTATCGGCAAAAACGCTGCACTGCATATAAACTAAGGCTACCCTACCACTCTTTAAATGTGTGTACGTCATCACGTCATCCGTTTTCAAGCCTATAGCCTGAATCTGCTCAATCACGCGACTACGTATCAGCCCGCATTAGCCCACTACTATTCAAATGTGTACACACATCACATGAAGTTAGCAAGTAGCACATTTAAGACTAATCGGAGAAAATTCTTTTTCACTCAACGCACAATAAAACTCTGGAATTTGTTGCCATGTGTAGCTGGGTTCAAAAAAGGTTTGGATAAGTTCTTGGAGGAGAAATCCATTAACGGCTACTAATCAATTTTATTTAGGGAATAGCCACTGCTATTAATTGCATCAGTAGCATGGGATCTTCTTAGTGTTTGGGTAATTGCCAGGTTCTTGTGGCCTGGTTTTGGCCTCTGTTGGAAACAGGATGCTGGGCTTGATGGACCCTTGGTCTGACCCTGCATGGCAATTTCTTATGTTCTTATGTTCTTATTATTACTATTATTGTTGCTTGTTTAAGTGGGGGTTTGCCCGAGTCTCAGGTTGCCCGAGCCTGATTCAACTTTCAGCGGTACGGTGAAGGGTTTGCTGACTTGATCAGATGGTCAGATCTGGAAATTCTCGGGTTGGAGCAATTGGGCGCAGTTGTTCCAGGAACGACTTCTTGCTGGTCTGTGGTGGGAGTCGTGTGATGTGGAGACGTGGAGCTGCCAGTGGCCTGAGGCCGCGTGGCCTGGGGGTGTTCATCTTGCTGGGGATGAGGCGGATGATCACCGGGGTCTAGTCTTTTGGTGTTACTGTTGGCCCAGGCCGATTGTTATGTGTTTGGTAATAAAGCTGCGGCCTATTTGATTCCAATCAGGTGTCGGTGTGGTTAATGAGTGCGTGGCAATCTTTGTAAAAAGACGGATGCAGGGAGAGGTTGAAGTCCTACTAGTACTTTGTTGAAACTAGGGGTGTGCTTTTGTTTAAAATAACATAAGAAGGGTCAACAACAGTGGGAAAATAACATGCACAAAATCTAGAAATCAAAATAAACAAAACAAAACACCTCAGCAACGAAACAAAAACTAAAATGAAATGAAAAAAACCCTCCCAAAAAACCCCTGCCCACCCATAATGGAAACTTGATGGATATATGAAAGTTTGTATTATATCTTTCCTGTCCCTTTTTTCATGTAATTGTATTGTAAACCTTTCTGATGGTTTTCTTAATGGAAATGTAGTATATCAAATAACTGAATAATAATAATAATAATATCCACTGTAGTTTCTTTACTCTCTAAATACAGCGTTAGCCAAATCTCTAGGCCAACTAGGCAGCTATCTAGGGTGGCATAATTTGGGGGATGGTGACACAGTGAAAGAACTGGCAATGGTGCATCAGTGCCAGCCTAGCCCGAGATGAGGAAGGAGGAGGGAGGTTGCCTGTGTGGCCTGAATGAACCAGGTATTCCTTCCTGTCCTTGGTGGGGGGGCAGAGGTTCCTCGGATGAACAGAGATGCAATTTATGGGTGAAGTGGCAGGCAGCGGCAGCAGGATGAGAACGCCAGAGTTGCACGGGCAGGAGCGACTTTGCTGCTGATCTGTTGTGTTGTCCGTGGCGAAATAGGGATGCAACAAGTCCGGTGTGTGGATTTTGTGCTAGTCAGAGCCAGCCCTGAGCTTACACCGTAGGAGCTAGGGAGAGAGAAATTGGGGATAAAACTGATGCTGGCAACTGGGACATATCCTCGGCAGTGATCAAAAATACTGGGCAGACTGGATGGGCCAATTAGTCCTTATCTGCTGGTATTTACAGACAGGCCGATACAGTACAGTGCGATTGGATGCTCGTTTTTGAAGCGCAGGCTTTACCCCTTATTCAGTAAGGGGTAATAGCGCGTCGAAAATGCACGTCCAATCCCGCCGAACCTAATAGCGCCCGCAACATGCAAATGCATGTTGATGGCCCTATTAGGTATTCCCATGTGATTCAGAAAGCAAAATGTGCAGCCAAGCTGCACATTTTACTTTCAGAAATTAGAGCCTACCCAAAGGTAGGCGCTAATTTCTCCAGGCACCGGGAAAGTGCACAGAAAAGCAGTTTTTACTGCTTCTCTGTGCACCCTCCGACTTAATATCATGGCGATATTAAGTTAAAAAAAAAATTTGAAATCGGCCTGTGGCTCGCTGGTTGAAAACCGGATGCTCAATTTTGCCGGTGTCCGGTTTCCGAACCCATGGCTGTCAGTGGGTGTGAGAACCAACGCCGGCAAAATTGAGCGTCGGCTGTCAAACCCGCTGACAGCCTCCGCTCCTGTCCAAAAAGAGGCGCTAGGGATGCGCTAGTGTCCCTAGCGCCTCTTTTTGCCGCAGGCCCTCATTTGAATACAGAATCGCGCGCACAGGAGAGTGGCCTGTGCGTGCGCCGGGACCTTTACTGTATCAGCCCGTATGTTGTTATGTATTTCTAAATCCTAAATTATTTTCGAATCCAACATGCACACCTTCCTCCCTGCAAGCATTTTTTTTAAAGGTAGGCTGGAATTCATTTATTGATAATGATAACCCTCTATGGGCCGACGGTTTTTTTTTAAAACAACCTAATTTTAGTGAATGAAGCCTTCTGTTTTTAAAATGCATTTGAGGAATTAAGGTGTGTATAGTTTATGGAACTCTTATAGCCAAAAGAACGTCACTAAATGTAACTGCAATCTATAAAGTAAACAACACAGACTTTCGCGGTTTATGTCGTTTCATCCTCATAACGATTTGGCAAATTCACTTTCCCCAATACCGTACTGAAGAACATACCACCTTCCATTTCAACGCCGACCTTCCTGTACTCGCCAACATGCTCTGGTTTAGAAAGTTTTGAAGACGGCTCCGGGAGGAGAATCTCTTGCGCCTCTCATTTCGTTTTGCTTCTCTGCAACAAGTAGCTAAACACGTCAGCAGCGCTAGAAATGCACAAAACTGAAAATACACATCGAAAAGTGGGGGGAAGTAATCCAGGCGCCTTCCTATGCGAGAGGACAAGGAATTAGCCATCTCCCCTCCCAGCTCAGACGCTCCCTCCCTTGCCATCCTCCTCCCTCTCTCTGCCCCCACAAGGCAAGGGACTGTATAAATAAGGCATCGCTTATTCTGCACCTAACTCGGGCGGAGGGAGAGAGAGCAGAGCTTCGTACTGGTGGCAGACGAGAAGGCGAAGGAAACATATTCACTGGCACAAAAAAAAAAAAGCCCGGAGCAAAGTTTGCACCCAAAGCAAAGAGGCTGAAGTGGCTGGGGGAGAATTCCCTGCGATGCCGAAGTACAGCGTGACCGTGGCCACAGGAAGCCAGTGGTTGGCGGGCACCGACGGTGACATTTACATCACGCTGGAGGGGTCCCGCGGCTGCAGCGAGAAAAGCCCGCTGAGCATCACCTTGTACGATAACTTTGAAAGAGGCGCGGTGAGTATCCAATCCCAGGGGGGGGCAGGCACGGCTTCCGTTAGGTTTCTCGAGTTAGCTCGCTGGCTGGGGATTGCTTTCACCTGTGCAGTTACCATCGCAACAGATGAAGCTGTTCGGGCCCCCTAGGGGGCTTTGCCGTGTGGTTATTATGATGCTGCTGCTGCAAGGATCAAATGCGTGGCCAGAGCGCGCAGGTGACGCAGGATTCTGAGACAGTGGTGCTTTTACTTATTGTCTGATGACATTCACGCACGTTGAACTTTCTCGGCGTTAGTTATCCCCGAATGGTCATACCTCCATGACAGGAATCACTCTCCCTCTTCAGTCAGGGTATGTGCGCTTGGAAGTTGTTTTAGTCGGGCCAGGGGGGTGCAGTCAGTAGCTGCAACCAGTGAGTTCACACTGTTGCAGAGTCACAAAAGTACTACTAGTGCTATTGATATTCATATTCGTGGTTTATATACAGCACCACCACACATAAACCAGGCTGCACAGAGACATATAAAGAGAAAACCCCCTGCTTTACAGAGCTTTAAGACATACAGACAAAAATACATAAAAGGCACATTACAAAAGACTGTTAAAACCAAGAAGTCCATCATCAAGGAGAACCAGGCTTTAAGCCTCTCTAAAAGGGGGGAGTGGAGGTTAGGCTATGTCTAATTTTCCACCTTCTAAAAGTCTACATTAAAAAAGAATCAAAGTCTGTAGGGTTCTGGGGACTCCCATGGGCTTCTGTACTACTATTACAGAGCAGCCCATGCTTTTCCCAGATTTCCACAAAAAGGAACAGGGATGTGGAAGGCTGTGTTGTAGTTAGCTCAGTTAAAAGAAAGTAGGGTGAGAAATCTGTGGGTTTGTCCAGTTGGTTCAATGAAATGAACCTCTTTTAAAGGAAAAGCCACATCTGCAGAAAAATCTGAAGTGGATGCTCATAAAATTCAAAATGAATCAGAGGAAATTCACTGCTGATTTACTGAAAATGGCACATCCACTTTTCAGTTTCCCTGATCTGCCATGAAAAGATGTGACACATTTTTCCCAGTGGATCTTGAGAAAACGAGCATTCCCCATCAATGCTGAACTAGGCAGAGATTGGGCTGTTTCGCATTTGATTTTGTATTGTTCAGATATCCAGAATATAAGACTGGAGGCCCACTGAGTCTGATATTCTTTTTTTTATGTAATATTTTATTTATAATCCATAATAACTTGCACAAACAACAGGGATTCAAACACTGCATAACACAAGCGTATCCATGACCATAAGTGGATATATTTCATAACATTACTTCTATTTAAGTCTGTTTATTGAAATTTTCATTAAAATACATGAACAAAGAAAAAGTGAGTGAATAAATTCCGTAAGTGTGATAACAGTATACAAAAAAAAAAAAAAAAGCATAACAGCAACAACAACATATTGTATACCAGGGGATATTGTGAATAATTTATTTAAAAAATCCCATCCCCTCCCTCTACCCCTCCCCTCTCCTTCCTCACCCCAGTCTGATCTTGGACTTCGCTTAACTAGAGGATTTAACATGAATTTATCATTGGCTATTTGGGGCACTAATTCTGCACTGGGAGATTCTGTCCCTGGAATAGATTCCTAAATCTTACAGGCAATGACAACAAGAACAGTTTCCAGATACTTTGGAGAAGTTCCCACTTTCTAGAGCTGCCTTCCTTGGCTGAAATCCATTCCATTACTAGCGTGCTATATAATTGGCATTTCCATAATTCCCCATCCGCCCATTTGATCATTATTCATTTTTTATTGGCTATAAGCAAGCTTTTACGAACTACCAAGGAATGATGTTTATTTAAAGAAGCCAAGATGGGAGATTGATCAAAGAAGCACAATAGGGTAGACTTACTAAGTGAGCAATTAACCATTCCTTTAATAGCAGCTATATATGGTTCCAAAAAACTGAAGTTTTAGGCCATTCCCATATGCAATAAAGATAAGAACCTTTACAAGACTTGTATTTGCTATACACATCTGTGGAGATAATTCCCACTTTAAAGGCTTTAGCTGGCTGAATATATAATCTGTTCACAAATTTGTAATGCATTTCCCAGAGCAGTGCACAGCAGACCCCCCTTTATGTGTCATGTCCATGGATAAGCCTATGTATGACTCCCTCCTGCTGCCATCTCATGATCATCCAAGCACCCAGAGGGAGGCATTTTTCCAGATACTGCGCACCAGAGGGAGGTGCTGTTCCAGACACTGAGCACCCAGAGGGAGGCACTGTTCCAGCTGCCCAGTCTTCAAGTAACCCTGTGCCAGTGGTCTAGCCACCCAGAGAGCCTGAGCCAGTGGCCCCACCAAGATACCCTATGCCAGAAGCCCAGCTTCTGAGATGCCCTGAGCAGAGGCCAAGTCACTGCAACATCCAGTGTCATTAGTTCAGCTTCTGAGAGATCCTGAGTCATCAGTCCAGCCTCGGAAATACCCCGAGTTATCGGTCCAGATGTGGGGAGACTCTGAGTCCACATTCCAGCTCCAGAGAAGCTCCCCAACTATCCAGCCTCAGAGAAGTTTTTATTCCATTGTCCAGTATCAAAGGGATCCTGGTCCTGTTTCTCAACATGCTAGAGACATTTGTCTAGGACTTCAATGTCCCAGAGCCCCTAATCCAGTGCCTCAACACTCCAGAGTACCTGACCCCACCATTCGGTGCCAACAAAGCTCTGCTTTACACTCCATGCCTCAGGAAGGCACTGCTCCTAGAACACAGCTCCCGAGAGACCTTAGACCTAGACCATGGGTCATGAATTTTGCTCCAGAAAAACACCAGTTCTGCTGTTTTGTGCCAAGCATTTTTGTTGTCCATGAGACATTGGATTCCATCAACTGCGATCAAAAGAAATCAAATATCTGCTGGCTGCATCCCCCATGGTAAATGGGACCAGGAGGAGGGGTCTTGAAGTGGAGGTACTGTCTCAATTTGTCTGCAGTGCCACCTCACTGTGCCTTACTTCTACCTGCAATGATGCCTCGCCACCAGCAGAGGCCTCCAGTGAGCTCTGCTCCTAGCCATTTCAGCCACTTTCTCACTGACCATCTGACTCAGCAGTTCCTGCATTACTTAAACCAGCCCTTCCAGTCTATTGATGCCTCTTAATGGAAGCACCCTTGGCTCTCTGACCTAGCCATGCTTCCCTTGCTCCTAGCCTTGTGGCCTCTGGGTCTATTCTTGCCTTGCAACCCACTCAGATATGTCCTTGCCTTGAGACTTCCAGGCCTGCTCTTACCTTGTACCTTGCTCTGTGGTCTACTCGGCTTTTCCTTGCCTTGTGGCCTCCGGGCCTGTTCTTGCCTTGTCTTCTGGCCTACTTGGACCTTTCTTTGCCTTGTGGCCTCCAGGCCTCCTCTCACCTTATGCCTTGCCTTGTGGCCTTTCCAGGCCTCTCTTTACCTAGTGGCCTTTTGGTCTTACGCCTAGCAGCCTATAGACCTTCTGTATTGCTGCCTTTGGGCCTGTGATGTCTTTGTCTAGTCCTTGTCTGGTCCTGTCCTGATCTGCCTTGTCTAGTCTTGCCCTTGTCTGGTCTTGTCCTGCCTTGCCCAGTCCAGTTCCTGGTATTCATTCCCTACCTTGCCATTGCCTTGCCTTGCCCGAGTCTGGGTCTGCATCTAGCCCCGGTCCCTGCTCAGTATCCTGCCCTGCTTGTGTCTGTATATAGTCCCAGTTCCTGCTTGGTATCCTGTCCATTCTATCCAGTCTGATCCAGTCTTAAATCCAGTCCTGTCTAGTCTGATCCAGGCTTCAGTCTCCAGTCTTAAGCTTTCCACCTGTTCCAGTATCCAATCCTCAGCTTCCTGCCCGTCTCTGCCCACAATGTCCAGTCTGTGCCTGACCTCAGTTCCAGCTTGTGCCTGCCCTGCCTTGCCCAGCCTGTCCCGCCTCATCCAGCCTGCCCAGACTCACATCATGTTGTTCTGCTGCCGAAGCCAAGCTCTACCAGCAACCAGAACCCAAGGACTCAACCTGCAGGGGAGGGGGCTGGCTGGGCTGAAGATAAACTCCGTCCAGCCTTGAGGTCCTGTCCTGCTCCTAAGGGGGAGTTCCCTGACCCCAGCCAGCATGACATACATTTATGTAGTCCACTCTGATCACTTATTTGTTGGAAGAAGCAGAATATAAGAATTGTGAAATAAATAAACAGTATATTGCCTCCTATCCCATGACTTTTTATTTTTCTCAGAAGTCTCTCATGGAAGACTTTGTCAAATGCCTTCTGAAAATCCAAATACACTATACCATCAGCTTACCATAGTTGTTAATCCCTTCAAAAAATGTAGCAGATTGATGAGGCAAGGTTTCTCTTGAGTAAATCCATGCTGGCTGTGCCCCATTAAACCATGTCTTTCTATATGTTCTGTGATTTTTCTCAGCATTGAAGTTAGGCTTCCCGGTCTATAGTTTCCCAAGATCACCCTGGAACCCTTTTTAAAGATCTTTGAAGATATCCAGTTAAGTAGTAAGCTCTGGCCGAAAGAAGACATATTCAAACGTAGCCGGTTAGGTTTAGGCTGATATATTCAGTGGGACGTTTACCTTGCTGAATATATGGAGCAAGCTATCCAGCTAACTTTAGCCAAATATCTTGTCTACTCAGTGGCTTGCTGAATGTGGACCTGCAGATTATTAGCGATATAGGCTCCTGAGTATTTCATATTCTGAACTGCCCATTTTAAGGAAAGAGTCCCTTCCAGATTTATCACCAGTTATCGATCTTAGATTTAGTGGGATATAAAAATGTAAAAAAAATAAATAAATTGTCTCTGATTTATAAAAATGAATCTTCAGGCCTGAAAAGAAATAAAATTTTTCAGTCAACTTCACTGCTACTGGCAATGAAGTCTCTGGCTGTGTCATGAACAAAGGGCATGCCGTCAGCAAACAAATTCCTTTTGACAGCACCTTTCCCTATTGTGATCTCTGTATAGAGCTCTGAGGTTTGAAGTGTCTGAACCAGAGGCTCAAGGCACAGGTCAAAGAAAAGAGACTACAAGGTGCATCCTTGCTTAGTTCCACGTAATAGAGAAAGATCCTTAGAAGCCATTCCATTGATCAGTACCAACCAGAGGGTACTATCTCTCCTAATCTACTTGCTAGCACCTTGGCACATAGTTTAACATCCTGGCTGAACGAAGAGATTTGGTGAAAAGAACCTGGGTCTTCAGGGTCTCTCTCTTTTTTTGGGAATAAGGGAGATAAATGCTTGATTAGTGAAAGGGCATGGCCTTGCCTCTTTTGGTCCTAAATTAAATAAATTGCACAAAGGGGCAGCTACTTTTCTCTCAAGTATTTTATAAAACTGTGCTCAAAACCCATCTGGGCCAGATATTTTGAGATTTTTAAGATACCTAATCACTTGTTGAATCTCTTCCGGAGAAACGGGCACACAAATTCTCAAGAGCCTCTGTAGAAACCTAAAGAAGAAGTCTCATTGAGCTATATTATCCTCCTCCTTTTGAGAGTACAAATGTGCATTAAAAAGTATTAATGCCTCATCTATTTGCTTATCTAAATGAAGATGCACTCCTTCTGGCATCTTTAGTGACCAGGATAAGTCTACATCTATCTGAGTGCAAACAGTCTTGGCCAGAAGCCTACCTATTTTATTCCCAAAATGGTACAATTTATGTTTATAATTTTGGACCCTTCTATGTAAGAGTGCATTAACAGGCCGATACAGTAAAGTGCACTCAGGATGCATGACGTTTAGGATGCATGTCCATGACGTTTAGGATGCATGTCCATTACTCCTTATACAATAAGGGGTTTAGTGCGTCCCAAATATGTGTCCAAACCCCCCTGAAACTAATAGCGCTCATCACATGCAAATGCTATTTGATGAGGCTATTAGTCATTTGCCCCAGATACAGAAAAAAAAAAAAGTGCGCCCGATCCATACATTTTACGCTCAGAAATTAACGCCTGCCCAAGAGCAGGCGTTAATTCTGAGCAGATCAAAAAAGTGTATGGAAAAGCAGAAAATACTGATTTTTCTGTACACCCTCCAACTTAATTTCGTGGCAATATTAAGTAAGAGGAACCAAAAGGTAAAAAAAACAATGTTTTTTTAAAGTGTGCCGGCGGTCAGGTTAGGAAAATGGATGGTCAATATTACAAGCGTCCATTTTCCTAACCCATGGCTGTGGAAAGGTTAGGAAAACGGACGCTCATAAAATTGAGCGTCAGTTTTCCAAATCCGTTCACAGCCACCTCTCCTAGGTTTCCACTGCTAAGGACACGCTAGGGGAGCACTATTGTCCCTAGTGCCTCCTTTTTAGCGCGACCCCTCATTTGATTATGGTATCATGTGCCCAGGAGAGGTGGCTGGGCACACATCAGAAAAGCGGGCGCTGAACATGAGCGCTGGTTTTCCCATGCAAGTTTACTGTAGCGCCCTGTAAGTGCAGTGTGAGAGGCCTCTTTATTCCTTAAAGAGAGATCTGAGCTTAAGCACTTTTTTTTAGTTGCTTCTCTAGGGTAAAAAATCTGTTTGTCCATTTCTTTTCTCCTTTTAGAAACATAAACTTTCAACTCACCCCTGAGCACTGACTTAACCAATTCCCAGAAAATTACAGGCTTAACCCAATACTCATTATGTTCTTCAACTGTTGTGAACCGAGTGGTGGACCCTTGGTTCGACGATGATCGAGTAGACCACCGTCGTTAGGCGAGGCTGATTCTTGGGGTTGCAGATGGAAAGAGTAAGATCTGGACGCAGGCGCCTCCTGCAGGTCGTGTAATCCAGATGCTGGCGCCTCCAGCAGGTCGAAGAGCAAACCCCGCGGATCTCGTGAAGAAGTCCAATCCAGAAGTCGTGAGCCAGGGAGATCCGCAGCCAGTCCAGGAGTCAAAAGCCAGAGAAGTCCGCAGCCAGTCCAGGGGTCAGAAGCCAGAGAAGTCCGCAGCCAGTCCAGGGGTCAGAAGCCAGAGAAGTCCGCAGCCACGCCAGGAATCAAGGAACCAGAAGGAACGTCAGCCAGACCAGGAAACAGCTCAGGAGGACAAACAGGAACCAGGAACAAAACAAACGCAGGAGCCAAGAAGTCAAGGCAAGGTCTGAGGGTACAGACCTTGCTTAAATAGTCTTCAGCCAATTGGAATGCCGCAGGAAGGCGCCTGCTCACTTCCTGTGAGTGTTTCTTTAATTACAAGCCAGAGCCGCCCGCGCGGCCCTAGCAGCTGTCAGGGGGCGGAGCTTAGCCGCACGGAGAGAAACGCCGCGGCCATCTTGGGGCAGCAGCGGCTGCTGCTGCTGAAGAAATCTGCGAGGTCTGATCAGTGCCGATGGTCAGTTCGGCCCCTGGGGACGGCGGTAAGTCCCGGTTGCGGCTTGCCGCGGCCGATAGTCATGACAGTACCCCTTCCTTTAGGCCTCCCCCTAGAAGGCTTGGGTTTGTCCGGGTGGCTGGCATGAAAACTCTTGAGGAGATCCTTGTCCAGGATATTAGCAGCAGGTTCCCAGGAGTTCTCCTCAGGCCCAAAACCGTCCCACGCCAAAAGATATTCCCAACGACGACCACGTCGCCGAACATCGAGGACCTCACGGACCTGATAAGTAGAGTCGTCCTCCAGCTGAACGGGCGAAGAGACAGGAGCCTTCCGAGATGGCCAGTTGAGGAGCAGAGGTTTCAGTAAAGAGACATGGAAAACGTTGTGAATGCGAAGAGAGGTGGGTAGGTGCAGGCGATAAGTGACGGGACCGATCTGCTTGACCACGGAAAAAGGACCAATATACCGGGGAGCCAATCTCTTCGAAGGAACTCGCAAACGAATGTTCCTGGTGCTCAGCCACACCCTATCGCCTGGATGAAACTGAGGCGCCGGCCTCCGATGCCGGTCAGCAAACTTCTTAGCCAGAAGAGCCGCCTTGCGGAGCATGCGGCGAGTGTGCACCCATAATTGCTGGAACTGAGTGGCAGTAAGCTGAGCCGCCGGCGAGGGTACCGCCAGAGGGAGAGGCACCGGAGGAGTAGGTTGGTAGCCAAACACAACTTGAAACGGGGAGGAGCCGGTTGAGGTACACCGATGGTAGTTATGGGAAAACTCCGCCCAGGGCAGCAAAGCCGCCCAGTCATCCTGCCTAGAATTGACATACGCACGCAGAAACTGCTTGAGAGTACGATTAGTCCGCTCAACTTGGCCATTGGCTTGCGGATGGAAGGCGGTCGTGAAGTCCAAGGAAACCTGAAATTTGGCACAAAGGCTCCGCCAATACCGGGCAGTGAACTGGGAACCTCTATCGGAGGAAATGTGGGACGGCAGTCCATGAAGGCGGAAGATATGGGACATAAACAGTTGAGCCAACCGAGGAGCAGAGGGAAGAGCGGGCAGGGGCGTAAAATGAGCCATTTTAGAGAAGCGGTCAATTACTACCCAAATCACTGTGTGTCCTTCAGAAGCAGGTAAATCAACCACAAAATCGGTGGAGATATGCGTCCAAGGCTTGGATGGTGCCGGCAAGGGTTGTAGCCGTCCCCACGGCCTTCCCACTGGAGTCTTGTGTTGGGCACAAACGGGACACGAGTCCACGTATGCCCGAATGTCTTTGTACATCCCCGGCCACCAATAGAAGCGCTGAAGGAGGTCCTGTGTCCTCTTGCATCCAGGATGTCCAGCGAATTGGGAATCATGTCCCCATTTCAAAACCCTGTTACGGAGTCGGCTGGGAACCACCGTCTTTCCTATCGGAACCGGAACAGTAGGTGCCAGAATGATACGGGCAGGGTCAATGACGGTCTGCAACACCTCTTCGCCATCCTCACAGACAAAGGACCGGGATAGTGCATCTGCTTTGATATTCTTACTGGCAGGTCGATACCGGAGCTCAAAATCAAAACGGGAAAAAAATAAAGCCCAGCGGGCTTGCCGTGGGTTAAGTCGCTGGGCTTGTTGTAGGTAAATCAGATTCTTATGATCAGTGAAGATGGTGATTTTATGCTGGGCCCCCTCCAGCCACTGTCGCCATTCTTCCAATGCGAGTTTAATGGCTAATAATTCTTTGTCGCCAATAGCATAATTGCGCTCCGCGGGAGAGAACTTCTTTGAAAAGTAGGAGCAGGGATGAGATGTACCCTTGACAGTGGTCTGACTTAATACTGCTCCTACACCTTCGGTGGATGCATCAACTTCAACTGTAAATGCGCGACTTGGGTCCGGGTGGCGAAGACAGGGCTGTCGTAAAAAGGAGTCCTTAAGGGCCTGAAATGCTTCTTCGGCCGCCGTGGGCCAAGTAGTGATATTAGCCCCTTTACGAGTGAGTGCAGTGAGGGGCGCAGATAACTTGGAAAAGTCCTTAATAAAATGTCGGTAGTAGTTCGCAAAACCAAGAAATCTCTGCAAGGCTTTTAGCCCCTTCGGTTGAGTCCATTCTTGTATACTTTTTAGTTTAGTTGGATCCATTTGAAACCCGTGTTTAGAAATAACGTATCCCAGGAACGGCAAAGACTCTGTTTCGAAAATACATTTCTCCAGTTTAGCATACAACTGATGGTCCCGGAGTCTTTGTAGTACTTGTAGCACGTGTTGACGATGAGTAAGTAAGTCCTTAGAAAAAATCAAAATATCATCAAGATACACCACAACGCAAGTATATAACAGATCCCTAAAGATTTCATTAATAAAATTCTGAAAAACTGCAGGTGCGTTAGTTAAACCAAACGGCATTACCAAGTACTCATAATGTCCGTCTCTGGTGTTGAACGCAGTCTTCCACTCATCCCCTTCTTGAATACGTACTAAATTGTATGCACCACGCAGATCAAGTTTAGAAAAGATTTGAGCTCCTTGCAGACGATCAAACAATTCAGCAATAAGAGGCAAAGGATAACGATCCTTGATAGTAATAGCATTAAGTCCTCGGTAGTTGATGCAAGGGCGTAATGTCCCATCTTTCTTTTCCACAAAAAAAAATCCAGCCCCCGCGGGCGACGTGGATCGTCGAATAAATCCTTTTTGCAGATTGTCCCGAATATATTCGGTCATAGCTCGAGTCTCAGTAGCAGACAAAGGGTAGACTCGTCCTCGCGGGGGTATAGAACCAGGAATCAACTTGATAGCGCAGTCAAACGCCCGATGAGGCGGCAAAGCATCAGCCGCCTTCTTAGAGAAAACATCAGCAAATTGGTGGTATGAAGAGGGTAATTCTCCCAAAAGCGAGGTGCAGACATAATTGGAAGCGGAACCGGAGTCCTTGAAACAGGTCCCAGAACATTCGGGACCCCACTGTGTCAGTCGTAAGGAAGTCCAATCAAACTGGGGGTTATGGCGCTGCAGCCAAGGTATGCCCAGTACCACAGGGTGAATGGCTTTGTTGATGACATAGAAAGTAATTTGTTCAGAATGGTCTGGTGCAATAAAACAATTCAGGGGTTCCGTCTGATGCGTGATTCTGCCGGGTAAAGGTTCCCCGTGGATGGAAGAAATGATTAGAGGTTGCAGACAAAGTCGAACTGGAACGTGGAGCTTATCCACCAGTGCTTGTAAAATGAAATTTCCTCCGGCTCCTGAGTCTACTAGCGCCAGCGTGGAGAATTCATGTTCGTTCATATGGAGAGTGATTGGTAAAGTGAGTGGGGGTTGTGGAGAAAACTGACCCAGGGAAACACCCCCCAAAGTCCCTAGGCTTTGAAGTTTCCCGGACGAATAGGGCAGTTAGCTAAACGATGTCCAGAGCCTCCACAGTACAAGCAAAGCCCTGATCTGCGCCGTCTCAAGCGTTCCTCTGTAGACAGCGGGCCTCTTCCGAGCTGCATGGGTTCGTCCCTGGAACCCTCACTGGAATGGGCTCCTTGAGGCGGAGGATTGGGGGTTGGAGAGATCTGAGAAAAAGTAGACCGTCTCCTCCAGTTGCCGCCCTCTCGTGCTCTTTCTTGTAATCTGCGATCGATCCTGGTGGCCAGTTCGATGGTGCCATTTAAGGAGGACGGAAGTTCTCGGGCAGCCAGTTCATCCTTGATCTTGGCAGTAAGTCCTTCAAGATATATGGTCCGAAGAACTCTCTCTTCCCAGTGGAGTTCATTGGCTAGAGTGCGAAAATCAATGTTGTAATCCGTGAGGGAACGTCCTCCTTGACGGAGGTGTAGTAAATCCGTGGCGGCAGCGGCTTGTTTTCCGGGTTCTTCGAAAGTAGTGCGGAATAGTTCAATAAATTGGAAGTAGTTCTGCAATACCGGGTCAGAACGTTGCCATAAAGGAGAGGCCCATGTGAGGGCTTTGCCTTCCAACAGGGACAGAATGTAGGTAATTTTAGTGGCGTCATCTGGAAAGAAGGGTGATTGTAGCCGGAAATGCATTGTACATTGGTCCAAAAATCCCAGGCAGAGACGGGGATCTCCGGCGTATCGCGGTGGTGCTGGAAGTGGAAGGACTGGACGAAGGCTGCTGGACGTTGAAAGTGGAGCAGGAGCGACCGGTGGAGCTATGGTTGATGCACTTGGCTGGCTGGCTACCACCGCATCTAGTCGAGCGTTGAGCCGCTCCATGGAGGCGGCCATGGCTTCGAGCATACCCTGTTGCTCCATGATCTTCTGAGCCAGGCCGGGAATGGCCCGCAGAGCAGAGGCCTCCGCCGGGTCCATGGCCTTGACTTACTGTTGTGAACCGAGTGGTGGACCCTTGGTTCGACGATGATCGAGTAGACCACTGTCGTTAGGCGAGGCTGATTCTCGGGGTTGCAGATGGAAAGAGTAAGATCTGGACGCAGGCGCCTCCTGCAGGTCGTGTAATCCAGATGCTGGCGCCTCCAGCAGGTCGAGGAGCAAACCCCGCGGATCTCGTGAAGAAGTCCAATCCAGAAGTCGTGAGCCAGGGAGATCCGCAGCCAGTCCAGGAGTCAAAAGCCAGAGAAGTCCGCAGCCAGTCCAGGGGTCAGAAGCCAGAGAAGTCCGCAGCCAGTCCAGGGGTCAGAAGCCAGAGAAGTCCGCAGCCACGCCAGGAATCAAGGAACCAGAAGGAACGTCAGCCAGACCAGGAAACAGCTCAGGAGGACAAACAGGAACCAGGAACAAAACAAACGCAGGAGCCAAGAAGTCAAGGCAAGGTCTGAGGGTACAGACCTTGCTTAAATAGTCTTCAGCCAATTGGAATGCCGCAGGAAGGCGCCTGCTCACTTCCTGTGAGTGTTTCTTTAATTACAAGCCAGAGCCGCCCGCGCGGCCCTAGCAGCTGTCAGGGGGCGGAGCTTAGCCGCACGGAGAGAAACGCCGCGGCCATCTTGGGGCAGCAGCGGCTGCTGCTGCTGAAGAAATCTGCGAGGTCTGATCAGTGCCGATGGTCAGTTCGGCCCCTGGGGACGGCGGTAAGTCCCGGTTGCGGCTTGCCGCGGCCGATAGTCATGACATCAACTCCCCCATTTCTTATGCTGGTTATGTTCTTTACACTGTGTTTGTCTATTATATATGTTTTATAATTTGTTTTGTCATGTTTTAATGTTTTAACTGTATTTATTTAATATTTTGTGTGTTCATGCTTTTTTATTTATTTTTTATGTGATCTGCACTGAACAAAATGGATTAGTGGAATAAAAATGTGTAAATAAACATGTCTTGAAAAGCTGGGTCTGAATGCAGGTAAGCTGGGTCTGAATGCAGGTAAGCTGGAAACTTCCGCCATCTCATATGATGTGCCTGAGATTTTAGTAAAACATCAACCCAGATTAGCATGTAATCTGAAATAGCCAGGGGGCCTATATTAGCATCTAGTATTTTGTTAAAAAGCTTTTCAGATGTCAAGATATAATTAATGCAAGATTGGGTTGAATGTGCTCTAGAAACATGTATAGACTCTGTCTAAAATATGCAAGGTCCTCCAAACATCAATGAGGGATAGTTGTTTACAGAGAAGTGGAATACCCTTGTGCCTACCTAACCCTCAGTGGCGTGCGGTCAGGGCCTTCAAAGGATTCAGTGAATCATCGGCCCTAACTAATCATCTTTATTTGGTGGTTTGTTTTGGGGGGGGGGGGGGTTGCATTTGTTTTTTAAGTTGAGCAGATATAAACTATACTCTGCCTGAGCCAATATCGGACTCAACCAAGCCATCCACTTCACTGACCCACAGCCAGTATCAGGAGTCGCATTTAAGTGAACATCATCTCCTGCTGCCACAGGGCGGATCTTGCAGCTCTTATCACAAGATCAGCTCCACAGCAACAGGAGATGACATTGCATTAGCGCAAGACCTGCTACATTCCATGCCACAAAAAGAACCCATGATCCAGTAGGCTACCACAGAGCCCATCCTGTGGCAGCTGAAGAAAAGAGGAGTAACGGAAGGCCGCTACGGACCCCATACCACTGCAGCTGAAAAAGAGAGGACTCATGACCTGACATCATGACGAAGAGGCAGAGAGGAGAGTGGGAAGCCCTGAGCCTGTGAGGGTGACTGAGTTGGTGTATGCATGTGAGACAGTGAGCAAGCCACTGTATGTGAGAGAGTACCGTGTGTGTGTGTGTGTGTGTGTGTGTGTGTGTGTGTGTGTGAGAGTGCCTGATTGTATGTGAAGGAAAGAGAGTCACTGAGTGTGAATGTGCATGGTGTGAGAGGGAGAGAACCACTGATTATGTGTGTGAGGGAGAGAAAGCCACTGAATGTGAGAGTATCTATGTGTATGAGAGTCACTGAGTATGAAAGTACCTTTGCGATGTCAGGGAGAGAGTGCCACTGAGTGTGAGAGTGCCTGTATGTAAGTGAGGGAGAGAGAGCCACTGAGTGTGAACATAAGAACATAAGAAAATGCCATACTGGGTCAGACCAAGGGTCCATCAAGCCCAGCATCCTGTTTCCAACAGTGGCCAATCCAGGCCATAAGAACCTGGCAAGTACCCAAAAACTAAGTCTATTCCATGTAACCATTGCTAATGGCAGTGGCTATTCTCTAAGTGAACTTAATAGCAGGTAATGGACTTCTCCCCCAAGAACTTATCCAATCCTTTTTTAAACACAGCTATACTAACTGCACTAACCTCATCCTCTGGCAACAAAATTCCAGAGTTTAATTGAGCGTTGAGTAAAAAAGAACTTTCTCCGATTAGTTTTAAATGTGCCCCATGCTAACTTCATGGAGTGCCCCCTAGTCTTTCTACTATCCGAAAGAGTAAATAACCAATTCACATCTACCCGTTCTAGACCTCTCATGATTTTAAACACCTCTATCATATCCCCCCTCAGTCGTCTCTTCTCCAAGCTGAAAAGTCCTAACCTCTTTAGTCTTTCCTCATAGGGGAGTTGTTCCATTCCCCTTATCATTTTGGTAACCCTTCTCTGTACCTTCTCCATCGCAATTATATCTTTTTTGAGATGCGGCGACCAGAATTGTACACAATATTCAAGGTGCGGTCTCACCATGGAGCAATACAGAGGCATTATGACATTTTCCGTTTTATTCACCATTCCCTTTCTAATAATTCCCAACATTCTGTTTGCTTTTTTGACTGCCGCAGCACACTGTACCGACGATTTCAATGTGTTATCCACTATGACACCTAGATCTCTTTCTTGGGTTGTAGCACCTAATATGGAACCCAACATTGTGTAATTATAGCATGGGTTATTTTTCCCTATATGCATCACCTTGCACTTATCCACATTAAATTTCATCTGCCATTTGGATGCCCAATTTTCCAGTCTCACAAGGTCTTCCTGCAATTTATCACAATCTGCTTGTGATTTAACTACTCTGAACAATTTTGTGTCATCTGCAAATTTGATTATCTCTCTCGTCGTATTTCTTTCCAGATCATTTATAAATATATTGAAAAGTAAGGGTCCCAATACAGATCCCTGAGGCACTCCACTGTCCACTCCCTTCCACTGAGAAAATTGCCCATTTAATCCTACTCTCTGTTTCCTGTCTTATAGCCAGTTTGCAATCCACGAAAGGACATCGCCACCTATCCCATGACTTTTTACTTTTCCTAGAAGCCTCTCATGAGGAACTTTGTCAAACGCCTTCTGAAAATCCAAGTATACTATATCTACCGGTTCACCTTTATCCACATGTTTATTAACTCCTTCAAAAAAGTGAAGCAGATTTGTGAGAGTGCCTTTATGTGAGGGAGAGAGAACCACTGAGTGTGAGAAAGTACCTGTATGTGTGAGAGCCACTGAGTGTGAGAGAATGCCTTTATATGTGAGAGAGAGAGAGAGCCATTGAGTGTGAGAGTGCCTGTGTGCAGTGTGTGAGAGAGAGAGAGAGACATTGAGGTAGATCTTTAAAACGTATGCCGGATTTTATAAGATACGCGCGTAGCCACGCGTATCTTATAAAATCCGGGGTCAGCACGCGCAAGGCTGCGCAAAATCGGCAGCCTGCGCGCGCCGAGCCGTGCAACCTGCCTCCGTTCCCTCCGAGGCCGCTCCAAAATCGGAGCGGCCTCGGAGGGAACTTTCTTTCCGCATCCTCCCACCTTCCCCTCCCTTCCCCTACCTAACCCACCCCCCGGCCCTACCTAAATGCCCCCCCTACCTTTGTTGGGCAAGTTACGCCTGCTTGAAGCAGGCGTAACTTGCGCGCACTGCCTCGCATCTCCCGGCACAGGCCGCAGTGCCGGGGGACTTGGGACCGCCCTCCCAGCCCGTCCCCAGACCATCACCACGCCCCCGGACCCGCCACGGACCGCCACCTGACCCCGGACACGCCCCCAGACACGCCCCCTCCCGCCCCTTTTACGAAACCCCGGGACTTACGCGCTTCCCGGGGCTTTGCGCTCGCCGGCGGCCTATGCAAAATAGGCGCGCAAGAGTACCTGTGTGAGTGTGTGTATGTGTGTAAGAGGGAGAGAGAGCCACTGAGTATGAGTGTGCCTTTGTATTGTGTGTCTGTGTGTGAAGAAAGAGCCACTGAGTATGAGAGAGTACCTGTATGTGTGTGAAAGAGAATGAAGACGTATGTATATGGAGAAGAGAAAGAGGATAAAGTTTGTGCACTCTTCCCCCCACCCCAACTAATCCAGGATAATCTCAGGATGGCTGGAAGTCAAAACTATGGAGAACAGAGGATTTTTTAAAATCTCTATCAGTTTTAATTGTTGGATGTTATTTAAAACAGCAGATATATCAAATATTTTATTGATGTAATATTTGCAGTGCTGCTCTTTCCTGGGTAGGATGGCTGATGTTTGAGTCCTGCAAGTTAGTTTTGTTTTGATATGGCAGATTTGTCTCTTGGGGTAAACTGTATTCTTGCCAGGCTGTGATAGCTTTTAGTGAACTGTAAGTATTATCCCAAAATACTGTGCATGAGCTATTGAGACAATATAGAACTATATAGAACGTAGCTTTAGACATGAATGTCTCTGATTTGACATCTGAAGAAGGGGCCTATGTAATTTTAAAATCGGGTGTAGATTTATGCGTGCCGGGTAGCACACACAAATGTACCCCGCGCGCGCAAGATTAAAAATCTGCCCCATTGTTTTTTACCACGTGCATGTTAAAATTTTCTGCATCACCCATTAAGTGGTTTTCTAAAGGGCCCATTAAAATGTTCTCAAGCTCACACTGAAATTGGTTTTGCATGAGTTTTATTACATAGGCCCTAATATATGTCTGAATAACTGGGAAACTAATATCAATAAAAACAACATTTAGACCTTAAAATGTTCTAAGTGACAGTGTAAAGTGTGTGTCTTAGTGGCATGCTGGTTATATACATACACTTTTGAAACTTAAATGTATGTACATAGTTTAGGAATGCACTACCAAAACACCCCTAGACAATAGTCGGCACGTTGTGAAAGTATGCATGCACTTTCAGTTGACTAAAAATCCACTTCTATATTTTCAGTCTACCCTCATAACTCCTTATTTTATGCATGTAGCTCCTAACTAAAAGAATAAACTTAAAGATCTCCATGCACCCTATATATGCACATATATGGGCGCAAGGGGATCTACTATATCTGGTCTGTGCAAACAGCGCCGGTGTCAAGAGTATTTAGCACCGTAGGGGAACCTTCGGTTATCTACCCCCACACACCCCCACCCTCAATTTACCTATTGGCGACAGCTCCAACATGGCACTCCTTTCTTTGGCAATATTGGCTTTTCCCCTCCGGGCCTTGTGCTGGTGGGATTTTGCCACCCCCAAAAATCTTGGCGCTCTAGGTGATTGCCTAATTTTCTTAATGGAAGCACCGGCCCTATGTGCAGATCATAAAATACGCATATATTTCAGTATGCACAAATATTTGCAATACATTGAAAGAGCATACTTTCTCTATTTTATAAACACGTGTATTTTACGCATGACAAAAATATAACTTGCATGCATAAAACCTTGATTTACATGCAGAAGCAGGTATATTTTAAAATATGCTCATGTACTTGAAATCAGTTTGCTGATAACTTTCACCAGTTCATCCCAGACAAGCATGATTTGTGCTAGTTAATTAGCAGGTTTAAAACTGTGCAAATAAGTTGCTGATTGAATTTACATAAATGTCTTAGAAATAGCAGCTTCCAGGCAAACCTCTTGGCCCTATCCTGGAAGATCCCTAGAGCTCCGTCTTTTTTGTGCAGGAAAATATACACATACTTTGATGCTTATAAACTAGTATGTATGCGAATACAAGCTACTTATATGCACATATGCTAATTTTATGCACATAATACCTTTGAAAATTAACTCATAAGTTTTTACTATTATTATTATTACTAGAAGGGAAAAATCATAAAAAATGATAGAGTACAGTTACTGTGCAATTACAATTGCTCCCCTAAACCCTGCATTAACACAATGTTGGACCCTGCCCTCATGTGAGGATTTCAGGACCCAAAACCTGAGTTTTCCCATGTCACTCAGTCCATCCTGCCTCCCCATCTTCAGTTCCCCTCACCTCTCCTTTATTCCCTAGGTGAAGCAAGATTGATCTTGGCCCAAATTTATGATAGGTCTGGAAGAGCCACATTGGCTGGGCTGTGCATGCACTGGTGAGAGAGAGTACATACTATTTGCATTTTGTGCACAGACTTCCCCTCAGTGAATGCATGATCCACCTGAGTGACACACACAAACACCATGAGAACAGACTGCCTTTTATATATAATTGGATATTCAAAATGAGAACTTCCAACCATACTTCCTAAAATGTTCCTATGATTTGACAAAGACTTCATACACCAGTCTTATTCTTTGGAAATAATCCAGAAATAACTCTCAGTAGTACATCTGCAGTTGACACTTCTTATCTTGACTTCACATGGACACCCCCATGGGCAGATGTCACACAGACTCTGGTATCATGCCAAATGCAACAATATCCCATACTTCCAATATGCTAGGAAGCATTTTTTTTTCTGAACAGTCTGTACAATATTAAATCTTGAACTCTGGTATTGCGAAAACTATCAATGCACAATATTCTTGTTCTCCTTCAGAGCTAGTAGCATAATAGAAGTTAACTCATTAACATCACCAGGATCTCCTGGGTCATGGTCTCCCTTACTCCTAAAATATTTCTACCTTTCCTTGTATTCCTGCTTTACTTTGCAATCAGGGTACACTACCTTCATTAATGAAAGTCTACTCCAATTTTGGGATTTTTCCTTCTCCCTAAGTAAGCATCATGTGCATTGCCAGACAAACTTTTCCTGGATTTCAGCATCAATGCCTATGCTTATGTTTAATGGGATTCTACCCCTATGTCCCAGATGTAAAGTATTTTCTTCACTATTACTGCCTCCATTGGATACCAATTTCTGCTCAGTAGAGGAGATAGCAGCATTCTAATTAACTCCAAAGATATGAATATACCACAAATAATCAAAAAGTGAACCTATGAAAATAACTCCAAAAGATTAAACTTAAGGATATTAAATTTTCCAAGGATTGTAGGACAAACGCCAATGGAGACATTACATCAATTATTTCATGAAGTATTCTTATTTCCCATAGAAGAATTACCTATAATTAACTTGTGTTATTTTTTACCTAAGAAAAATCCGGCGGTGAATACTTTGGAGTTACCATTTCAAGGTAACCTTTCCAACTTTCTGGAAAATTCTGAGAGAATAATAGACAGGGGGGCATTACTAATTACCTTTCAAAAATTATCAGACCTGAATAAGGTAATGAAAAAATATTTCTCCGTCTATCCCATATCATTTTGGGATAATGTGGAAAAACTTTTTCCAGATTTGTCTTATCCTACCCAGCAGAAAAGAAAAGAATTTTTGGTTTTCCGGCAGGAGGTAATCTCCTTGGGTTATTCCTATACTCTTAGGGGTAGATTTTCAAATAGCACGAATTGGCCTACTTTTGCTGGCGCATCAGGCGCAAGCAAAAGTAAGCTGGATTTTAGTAGATACGCGCGGAGCCGCACGTATCTGCTAAAAACCTGGATCAGCGCGCGCAAGGCTATTGATTTTGTATAGCCGGCGCGCGCTGAGCCGCGCAGCCTACCCCCATTCCCTCCGAGGCCGCTCCGAAATCGGAGCGGCCTCGGAGGGAACTTCCTTTTGCCCTCCCCTCACCTTCCCCTCCCTTCCCCTACCTAACTCACCCACCCGGCCCTGTCTAAGCCCCCCCCTTACCTTTGTCGGGGGATTTACGCCTCCCGGAGGGAGGCGTAAATCCCCGCGCGCCAGCGGGCCTCTTGCGCGCCGGGACGCGACCTGGGGGCGGGTATGGAGGGCGTGGCCACGCCCCCGGACCGCCCCGGGCCGTAGCCACGCCCCCGTACCCGCCCCCAAACGCTGCCAACACGCCCCCTAAACGCCGGGCCCGCCCCCCGACACGCCCCCCTCGGAGAACCCCGGGACTTACGCGAGTCCCGGGGCTCTGCGTGCGCCGGTAGGCCTATGTAAAATAGGCTCACCGGCGCGCAGGGCCCTGCTCGCCTAAATCCGCCCGGATTTGGGCGGATTTAGGCGAGCAGGGCTCTGAAAATCCGCCCCTTAGATTCCCTTGCAAATGTATGTTAAAAAAAGAACAGGATCTTTTTGTGTTTTTCTCACCAGATCAATTAAAGAATTTCATAGAGCAAAGGAGAGTAGTCACATCTTCCCCACTTTCTAGTGAATAGTAAAGTAAAATGTAATCAGAACTCACTGTGGATGATGTTAATATAAGAAATTGTCTTTTGTTTCCTAATATACTCCCTTTATTTTCCGAGCCTCTATTTACTAGCAGATGTTTGGGTAATTATTTCTGTTTTGTTAAAAAATAGGTAGAATTATCGAATTAATATTGTTTTAGGTTGAATTATAATGAGATTATTATTTGTTTCATGTATTAATTTTGAAAACTCAATAAAGATATAAATTACAAAAAAAAAAAAAAAAGTGAACTCAAAAGAGACAGCAGCTCCCTGACATACAAATACAACATAAACAGTTAAAGGGGAACTTCAAGAAGAGAGATCAGCACTGTGATCCACCCAAAGTATGAATGTAGCATGATCAGCTGAAGAGACAACTCAACAGAGAGGACGGCAGCACATATATGAAACCCTGCCACCAGAGATGTTTTAACTTTAACTGGATGACTTAAACTCCAAAAAACATTTATAGAAGGAGATTCAGTCTCGCTCCCTCCGTCCCCACCCCCATCAGTCTTGCTCCCTATGCCCCCTCTCTTCAATCTACAAAAGACAGTTGGAAGCCGTATGACATTAGGCCTTTTGTAACATGCATTGGGTGTGGGATTAGCCCTCAGAAAGCCATGAATAAACAATTACAATATAGTGAACCTTCCATACCAAAACAGTACTAACTGCCAGCACTCAAATAGTAACAACCGCACCTATAGAAAGGCAACACTGCAAATATTACATTAGGCCTTAAAACTCCAATACACCACCTATTAGGTAAACAGAATAAACCAGGCTACCTAAAAATACCTGCAAATTGCCTCTGGCAGGAGTAACTTGCACGCACCGGCCGGCTGCCGGCACACCAACCCCCAGCACACCCGCTGTGCCGGAGGACTCGGGACCCCCCCCGGCTTGCCACCCCGGCCCGCCCCGGACCAATGCACCGCCCCCAGCCCCGCCCCTTTTTCAAAGCCCTGGGACATACGCGTGTCCCGGGGCGTGCGCAGGGTTAGGTTTCAAAGGGTTACGCGCGTAACCCTTTGAAAATCTACCCCAACATCAGCAATAGCGTGCTTATGCAATTTCTAAAAATGCATTAGCTAAAAGAGTGTAAGCATGCTATGTACTGCAGGCATGCTAAATAGCATGAGCTTTTCCTCTGGTTTCCAAGGGATATACAACTAAGCCTGGGTCTTGAGGATTGCAGGTCAGTGCAGAGGAGAGCTAGGACTCTTCAGCCAAGGAGGTCAAAGGAGAACAAAGTTTCAGGAGAGCAAGAAAATTGATATAACTGCATGTTATATGTTAGTAAGGATCATTAAAGAGTGTTATGAGAGGAAGTGACTGAGGAACAAAAGAGGACACGAAAGGGAAAGACCCAGGGAAGAATCTATCTGCTTTGACTCAGGTGCTCATAGGCATCTGATCATTTCCTCTTATACGACCACCCTGTAGTACAGACATCACAATAGCTGCACTACACAATCTACTGCTGTCTCAAAGCTCACACCATGAGCTCTGCACTCAAACCAAAACAATTGGTGAGTTCTTCAAAGCATCCAGTGGGATGCACTGAGAGGAGAGGATCACCTTGCTGGTGGATGAAAGGAATCAGTAAGTTTTTGCTTGGGACATTGTCTTTTTTAAAAGTATTGGGGCAAAGTTAACTATTTGGTAATACTATTTTGTGTGTTTCTGCTTTTAATAGTCAGTAAGGAAGCAAATAAACAGAAGTTAGACTGTTTGTATTTTTAAATAGTCAGTCAGTAAGCCCACTAGTAAGCAGTAGTTAGTGTGTTTATTTTTAAAAATCTGTAAGGCAGCTAGTAAGCAGAACTGAGTGTTTGTATTAAAAAAAAAAAATTAGCCAGAAGCTAGAAATAAGCTAGGAGCAGTGTATACCTAAGTAAAAAGGTTGAAAAGTTCAGTTCAGTTACTCACCTTGGAAAAGTGTTGAGGTAGTGTGATTTGGTTTGATTAGGTACCAACATTTGTTAATCAAGAGAGCAGTGAGTCACTTTGGCTGACTAACTGAAGTTAGACTGTATTTCCCAACACTGGCACCCCTTGCCCACCCACCCCTACCTCATCCTTTAATTTATAGGTAGGTGCCACTTTAAAAGAAAAAAAAAAAACAACAACACCTTATTGAGAGTTTGATCATTCCCATGTAGGCCACTACCAGACATATAGTGAATTCACTAATACATTTAAAGGACATTAATTAGACACATTCCTATTCCCATAGCAACCTAAAACTAGTAGGAACTGAACAAATTTGAGATGAAGGCAGCAGTCCAGCAGCAAGAGGGGAGCTTCCCAGTCTTTTGCATCGAGTGTCACATATATGATTTTTTAGCCGCCGGTGAGAAATTGTACATGTGCATGAGATGCAAAAAGCTCCTGGCTCTCAGAGAACGAGTCCAATCTCTGGAGGCTAGAGTGGCAGACCTGGAGGAGCTGAGGCAGACAGAGAGGTATATAGATGAGACCTTCAGGGACATAGTAACCAACTCCCAACTTCAGACTGGCAGCCCTGGTGCTGCCTTGGAGGACGAAGGTCTCATGATTGGAGAGCATCAACCTGATGCAGCAGGAAAGGATCCTGTAGCAAGGACCTGCTCTCCAGGTGATGCATTGTCCTTTCGCACCGAGGATATCTCCCCAAGGTCTACTGCCCAGGAGAGAAGGGTTAGGTCGGCCATCATAGCTGGTGATTCGATTATTAGGAATGTAGATAGCTGGGTGGCTGGTGGGCGTGAGGATCGCCTGGTAACATGCCTACCTGGTGCAAAGGTGGCGGACCTCACGCGTCACCTAAATAGGATTTTAGACAGTGCTGGGGAGGAGCTGGCTGTCATGGTACATGTGGGCACCAACGACATAGGAAAATGTGGGAGGGAGGTTCTGGAAGCCAAATTTAGACTCTTAGGTAGAAAGCTTAAATCCAGAACATCCAGGGTAGCATTCTCTGAAATGCGCCCTGTTCCACGCGCAGGTTACCAGAGGCAGGCAGAGCTCCAGAGTCTCAATGCGTGGATGAGACGACGGTGCAAAAAAGAGGGATTCAGTTTTGTTTGGGACTGGGGAACCTTTTGGGGAAGGGGGAGTCTCTTCCGAAGGGATGGGCTCCACCTTAACCAGGATGGAACCAGACTGCTGGCGCTAACTTTTAAATAGGAGATAGAGCAGCTTTTAAACTAGAACAAAGGGGAAAGCCGAGAGTCGCTCATCAGCGCATGGTTCGGAGAGAGGTATCTTCAAAGGATACTAATGATGCATTAGAATTAGGGCATCCCAACAGTGAGGTTCTAATTATAAGAAAAGTAGTCCAAGTGCCTGTAACTAAAAACTCAGCTGAGCTAAAAAATTCTAACTTACGTATCCCTATCAATTAAAAAGCAGAATGAAAATACAAACAAAAAACAAACTTTGAAATGTTTGTATGCTAATGCCAGAAGTCTAAGAAGTAAGATGGGAGAATTAGAATGTATAGCAGTGAATGATGACATAGACTTAATTGCCATCTCATAGACATGGTGGAAGGAGGACAACCAATGGGACAGTGCTATACCGGGGTGCAAATTATATCACAATGACAGAGAGCAGCACCCGGGAGGCAGTGTGGCGCTTTATGTCCGGGATGGCATAGAGTCCAACAGGATAAACATCCTGCATGAGACAAAATGCACAATTGAATCTTTATGGGTAGAAATCCCTTGTGTGTCGGGGAAGACTATAGTGATAGGAGTATACTACCGTCCACCTGGTCAAAATGGTGAGACTGATAGTGAAATGCTAAGAGAAATTAGGAAAGCTAACCAAATTGGTAGTGCGGTAATAATGGGAGACTTCAATTACCCCAATATTGACTGGGTAAATGTATCATCAGTACATTCTAGAGATATAAAGTTCCTGGATGGAATAAATGACATTTTTATGGAGCAATTGATCCAGGAACCGACAAGAGAGGGAGTAATTTTAGATCTAATTCTCAGTGGAGCACAGGATTTGGTGAGAGAGGTAATGGTGGTGGGGCCGCTAGGCAATAGTGATCATAATATGATCAAATTTGATTTAATGACTGGAAGGGACAGTAAGAAAATCCACCGCTCTCGTGCTAAACTTTCAAAAGGGAAACTTTGAGAAAATGAGAAAAATTGAAAGAAAAAAACTGAAAGGAGCAGCTACAAAGGTAAAAAGTGTGCAAGAGGCGTGGTCATTGTTAAAAAATACCATCCTAGAAGCACAGTCCAGATGTACTCTACACATTAAAAAAGTTGGAAAGAAGGCAAAATGATTACTGGCATGGTTAAAAGGGGAGGTGAAAGAAGCTATTTTAGCCAAAAGACCTTCATTCAAAAATTGGAAAAAGGATCCTACAGAAGAAAATAGGATAATGCATAAGCGTTGGCAAGTTAAATGTAAAACATTGATAAGACAGGCTAAGAGAGAATTTGAAAAGAAGTTGGCCGTAGAGGCAAAAACTGACAGTTCAAACATTTTAAATATATGCGAAGCAGAAAGCCTGTGAGGGAGTCAGTTGGACCGTTAGATGATCGAGGGGTTAAAGGGGCACATAGAGAAGATAAGGCCATCGCGGACAGATTAAATTATTTCTTTGCTTCAGTGTTTACTAAAGAGTATGTTGGGGAGATTCCCGTTCCAGAGAAGGTTTTATGGGTAATGATTCAAATGGACAGAACCAAATCACGGTGAACCTAGAAGATGTGGTAGGCCTGATTGATAAACTGAAGAGTAGTAAATCACCTGGACGGGATGGTATACACCCCAGGGTTCTGAAGGAACTCAAAAATGAAATTTCAGACCTATTAGTAAAAATTTGTAACCTATCATTAAAATCATCCATTGTACCTGAAGACTGGAGGATAGGTAATGTAACACCAATATTTAAAAAGGGCTCCAGGGGCGATCTGGGAAACTACAGACTGGTTAGCCTGACTTCAGTGCCAGGAAAAATAGTGGAAAGTGTTCTAAGCATCAAAGTCACAGAACATATAGAAAGACATGGTTTAATGGAACAAAGTCAGCATGGCTTTACCCAAGGCAAGTCTTGCCTTACAAATCTGCTTCACTTTTTTGAAGGAGTTAATAAACATTTATTTATTTATTTGTTAATTAATTTATTTAATTAAAGGCTTTTCTATACCGATGTTCATGTAATAGTACATTTCGCGCCGGTTTACAGAGAACTAAAGTTAGAAATTACATCGAACATGAGGGATACATCTAACAAGGCGTGCCTAATAAGCACTGTAGATAAACAAAAAAAAACTTAGTATTACATCTATCGTAGTAAGCATGAGAGATACATATAACAAGGTGAACGTAATAAGAATAATAGTTATACAAGCAAAATTTTTTTTGTATTACATCTAACGTATTAAACACAATTGTATGAAAAATGTGAGAATATAAGTGTATGCCTGAAGACGGACGAATAAAAGGATAAAAGCTCCAATGATTTTTCTAGCCCTGGATCATGGTCCGGGAGTAGAATAGCACAGGATAAGGTTAAGAATGAGAGGAGAGCGGCCAGAACAAAGCTGAGGTGATGGGGTTATTGAAGTCTTTAAGTGAAGGCTTTTGTAAAAAGCCAAGCCTTAAGCTTTTTCTTAAACGTTTGCCTACAAGTTTCTAATCGAAGGTCCGTGGGGAGGGCATTCTAATGTGTGGGACCGGCAGTCGAGAAAGCACGTTTCTTAAGCAATGACTTGGCTGGAGGTGCATAGAGTGTGCCTAAATACCTGGTTCTGATCGGTCTGGATGATGAGTGATGACGAAGGGGGCAGTTTAGTTTTAGCGAGGTTTGGGAGTGAATGGTCTTGTGGGTTATGGTTAGAACTTTGTACAAGATTCTGGATTTAATGGGGAGCCAATGTAGATAAAGGTGAACCGGTAGATGTAGTGTACTTGGATTTTCAGAAGGCGTTTGATAAAGTTCCTCATGAGAGGCTTCTAGGAAAAGTAAAAAGTCATGGGATAGGTGGCGATGGCCTTTTGTGGATTACAAACTGGCTAAAAGACACGAAACAGAGAGTAGGATTAAATGGACAATTTTCTCAGTGGAAGGGAGTGGGCTGTGGAGTGCCTCAGGGTTCTTTATTGGGACCCTTACTTTTCAATATATTTATAAATGATCTAGAAAGAAATACGACGAGTGAGGTAATCAAATTTGCAGGTGATACAAAATAGTTCAGAGTAGTTAAATCACAAGCAGACTGTGATAAATTACAGGAAGACCTTGTGAGACTGGAAAAGTGGGCATCGAAATGGCAGATGAAATTTAATGTGGATAAGTGCAAGGTGATGCATATAGGGAAAAATAACCCATGCTATAGTTACCCAATGTTAGGTTCCATATTAGGTGCTACTCATCTGTCAACTCATCTGTCAAATGGTTTTCTAGCAGTTTTGAGTCTCACACCCCTCCTCAAAATTGGAGATTGTTCCACAGATGTAGCTTTCTGCCATTTTACTCTTGGTGCCAAAAGCTTCACCATAAATTGATCTGACCACCGAACTGGGGAACAGGATCCAGAAGCCTCACCAAAACTGATGGAAAAAGTGTTGAGGAAAACCAAATCCAATGTATTCTGAGCGCATGTGTAGGTTAATGTATAAGTTGTTCCGACCCAGAGATTGCTATAGTTGTACCCTGTTTCTTGTTAGTATGCAAAGAGGTGTGCAATTGACGTCAAGATTAAAGTCCCCAAAATTATGGTGAAATTTAAGTCTGCTTCAGAGAGTAATAATTGTTTGAAAAAGAGGGAACAGTCCGAATCCATTATCCCAGGCACTATGTAGGTTAGACACAGACTGAGACTTTTGGAGAGCAACATCTCATATCTTGGCCCATTGTTCAAATTTTCATGTTTAAAGTTCCAATGGTCCTTAAAAACAATCAAAAATCTATCTCCCTGTCTCTCAACCGTGGCTGGGAGGTGGCACTGTATCCTTGTGTGTGTGTGTGTGGGGGGGGGGGGGGGGGTGTTTAGATCTGGTTAACCAGACTGTGTCTGAATTTAATAGCCAAACCAATATTTACAATGCAAAGTATGGATCCATTTATGAAGGACTTTTTCTTTAAATGGGCTGAACTGAGTTTAATTTTCTTGAGTGATTTATGGGACAGAATATTTTTGTGTGGAAACGTCCATAAATGATTATTAGCCAGCTAGATTTGGGAAAACCACCGCTCATCCCTGAGAACCTTGGGGTGTTCCAGGTACTTGTGACCTTGATTGGACACTATCAGAGACAGGATTTTGAGCTTGATGGACTTTGGCACATATGTGTAAGCCCTGGGCTTGTGGCCCCTTGCAGGATCCCAAAGATCACACGTCAAATAAGAGTTTAGGTTATTAAAGTCCTCTCTTGATATTAAGGCAAATCTGATGTCCAAGATTCCCTGTCAGGGAGGGAGATTACTTCCTAGGTCCTGAGTGTTGTTCAATATTAAAGTTTCTTGTAAACAGCAGTAATAATCACACTGGAAGCTGATTTGGTTTCCAATTTAATTTTTATTGATTAATGATGGAACACTGATAACAATGTACATTTACAGGGTCTTATTATTTGTTGTCCATTTACAGCTTTAGTTTTTAAAATAAATTTGTGACTTTAAACTTCCAATTTATTTATGAGGTTAATAAAGTCAATTACATATTTAAATCCTGTTCCTTTCCAATTTATGAGTCAGTTTTGGAGCTTCCTCCCAAACTTTGGTGAATAGAATGATACTTCCCAATTTAGGTGTTCTCAGTCCAAGTCCCATAGTTCCATACCATAAGTCTAGTTGTTCAGTCATTCTCCTTACTTCCCTGTTGGTACCTGGAGAGTCCCTCCATGCTGCTTTCCAACACTTTGATGATGTAAATGTGGTTAACACTGAATGGGTGCCACAAATCTCCTTCTTCTTCTCAGTTCCTGGAATGAATCGAGATCCAGTCTTCCATATAGACCATTCATGCTCTCCGGGAGAGACGCGCCCCACCTCTTCCCTTTACCATACCGAGCCCCTGGGGTCCTAAGGTACTCAGGCAGGTTGTAAAAAGAAAAAAACCAAAACTTAGAAAAAGGGAAACAAAAAATAGAGAGAGGAAGGTGGGGAGGCAAACTTCCTCCTCCAGAAAGTTAAAGGTCACCAAGGAGACATCTACAGGTCAGGCAAAGGCACCTTTTCCATTTTACTAAACCCAGGTCCCATCCCAATAGACCCAGGGGACCTTCCTTAAGACCAGGGCTTCCCAAACCTGCCCTGGGGACAGTCGGGTTTTCAGGGTATCCACAATGAATATGCATGAGATAAATGTGCATATACTGAGTCTCCAAGGTATGCATATTCATTGTGGATATCCTGAAAACCCGACTGGCTGTGGGGGTCCCCAGGACAGGTTTGGGAAGCCCTGGTCTTAAGACAATCAATAAAAAAAAAAGGGAACAGTATAGTGACATGCTGTCCCTACAAGGGAGAACTCAAAAGTCCACACCCTAAAATGGAGCTATGGGTTTATATACTCCTCTCCGTATAGGGGAGCTACAAGCCACAATATCACTACTCCTGCTCCCTTTGTGAACAATAGAATAATTCTCTTTTGCAGAGATCCTTTAGGTTCTCTACTTATATGTTCTTATGTAAGCCATCGAACACCTATGGTGGTCTCTAGCCACAATAACAGTTTCAATGATCACAAAGATCTTTGCCCTCTGATAACCTATTACTTGGACATGCATTTGCCATGTGCAAAGAAATGTGGATTCATTTTTAACATGCTCAAGTGTATGTCAACTTGCCTTCTCTTTCTCTCTCTCTCTCTCTCTGTCATTCTCTCCCTCTCCTCCTCATCTCCCTTGTCCTGCTTTTGTTGTATAACTGGGGGACAGGAGGAGGAAAGCACTGGGGGGTGGGGTGGGGGGTGGGGGTGGAAGGAGAGACACTAGCTAGTTATTTGCTTCTGGGAAGGGGAAGCCTCATGAAGAAGGCAGTCCCCTGCTTTTGTGACTAGCTAAGATATGTGACTGACTCCCCCACAATAAGGCTATCATGGACAGATGTTTAACTGCCAGCAGTGCCTGAAGGTCAGATCAGCCCCTTAATGACAGCAATGATCCAGAGACTCCTGACAGTATCTTGGCGCATTGCCTTGTATATTGTTAGGTGTCAGGTAATGATTGAAGAGACTGTTTGATAAGACTTATTTGAGGTGTGATTGTATATGTAATATGCTGTCTGCCTGTTTGTTCTCTGAGTAATTGCTCAAACTAAGCAGGGAGTTCACTGTTCAGATTCCTGCATAGATTATCAAACCTCTCCCCAGTCAGAACAGCCTGTCTTCTCTCTATCTTCCCCCAGGAGTCTCTCCAACCACCCCTTCCCAGCAAGTCCCAACTCTATTCCTCTCGAACCATGCACCGGTTTCCTTTGGAATAGAGCTTGGAGATTCCCAGCATCAGGGATTTTCATGGAGAATGAGTCCAGGCTTATTTCCTGATGATGCTTTTCACCCCTATCTGAAAACTAAGTGGAAGAAGTGCTTAGATTTCAATATCGCCCCAAACATCTCATCTTCCCTATTGTGGGAGGTAGGTAAAGCTGTGATGAGGGGGGTCATATTATTTGCTTATGTTGCCCGAACAAAAAGAGCTAGAAATGAGAGAATTTTTTGCCTCGACAAAAACATTAGAAGGCAGCTGTGCAAGCCAAACATTATTTTATTTTATTTTATTTTATTTTATTTTATTTATTTATTTATACCGCTGTTCAATCTGGCATATCACAACGGTTTACAGTGTAACGTAGTTCCAGTAAGAATTATGCTACTTACTTTACATTGTAACTTCGTATCATTTCTAACATTTTAACTTGGTGTCATTAGTAACATTTTACTAACATTTTAACTAGCATTAGTAACATTTAATATCACTTTAACTAACATTTTAATTTGGGGTCATTAGTAACATTTTACATTCTAACTTGGTGTCTTTAGTAATAAGCCTCTCGGCAGAGCATTGATGTATCATGGATCAAGCACAATCAGCCCTCAATCAGCTATTGTTTCAAAAGCTGGCAAAATCCCTTTGCTTCTTTAAATATCAGCTTCACAGATTTGACAATAAGCCTAGTAAACTTCTGGCTAATCTCATCAGGGTAAGGGGACAGTCTGAATAAACAAGTGTAGCTTGCTTATTGAGGTGGTTAATACCCCTAACTAAATTAAGCTATTTCACTTAGATGCAGGTCCAACACTGCTCTCTACATTAATGGCGGGGGTGGAAGGGAAATAGAATAAAAAAAGGTTACTAACAGCCAAGAGAAACAGATAAGTATGTGAGAGAAAAAAAAGTGTGAAAGCTTGCTGGGCAGACTGGATGGGCCATTTGGTCTTCTTCTGCCGTGATTTCTATGTTTCTATGTTTCTATGGTATTAAAGAATAAAGATAGGACCTATGCTACAGGACATTCCACGGAAAGTATTACAGAGCATTATTTTTTATTTGAATACTTTCATGAACTCTACAGTACTAAACAGATAGACACAGATGCCCAGAAATAATTTCTTATGGAATTTGTGGCCAAAGCTTTCCACAGAACATCTGGATAGGCTTAATTTCCCGGGCTGAGATGTGGAGGTATTTTGGGTTATACAGGATTTGAAACTAGGAAAAGCTTCGGGATTAGATGGACTGGGTATGGAATTTCACACAATTTTATACATTCTCCATGCTCACTTCTTTATAAACATTTTCCAGTGAGACACTATCAAGGGGCAGCATTGTGCCCAATATAAATCAGTCTCTGATTGTGGTGTTACCAAAGAAGCATAAAGATCTGTTAGAAGTGGGATTTTACCGACCAATTTCTGTTACGGTCCTGGGCCGTGTCCCGGTCCCTCCACCTACCTCGGGGCCGGCCCAGGCGCAGGAACTCGTCTTCGGCCATCCAGGCCCGACATGGCTTCCACCACAGCTCTCCCTTCACGAGGGAGACGCCACCGACCCGACACGCTGGGCCCCGCCCCCTAGGCGCACGCACGTGCGGGGGCTTGGGTCTTAAAGGGGCCAGCACAGGAAATCAAGGGGATGGCCTTCAGATGACATCAGTCGCTGCAGGGTATTTAAACCCTGCAGCTTTGTCAAATCCCTGCCTTGCAACAAGGTTCACTCAGTCCCCTGAGTTGCTAGTTGCTGCTTTGGATCTTGGATCGTCTCTTCTAATTCTGGCTTCTGACCCGGCTTTGTCCGTTGACTTCATCTTCACTTCCGCCCCTGGTTTAGGTTTGGACTTCTGACTTCTGGCTTCTGACCCAGCTCCGTCCAACAACTCTGTTTCCAGCTTCCGCCCCTGGCTTTGGCTTCGGAACTCTGACTTCTGGCTTCTGATCCTGCTTCGTTCCTGGACTCTGACTTCTGTTCTCTCTGCCTCTTCAGGTATCCGGTTCTTGCTGGCTCAGGGGATTCTCCTAAGTCCCAGTGGCTCGGGTTCTCACGGGCTCCTCCTGGGGGACCTCGGACTTCTAGTGGTGAAGTCTTCTCCGGAGTCTCTCTTCAGCACCACCTCCCGGCTGCGACGCTCACTGTGGGTCCCCACAGTGCTAGATCTGCAGTCTCAGCCAGCCCAAGGATCCACAACCATAACAGTTTGCAAGGCCATGGATCTGACGGACCTCGCAGGCTTGAAAGCCATCCCGGGCATTGCACAGAGGCTGCAACCACAGCAATCTTGCCTCGACTCCTTGGTGGCAACTGTGCCAGCACCCTCATGGTATTCAGGGGACGTGAAGTTATATTGAGGATTCCTGAACCAATGCTATATTCACTTCAATCTACTACCAGCACAGTTTCCCATGGACCGAATCAAGACGAGCTACATTATCTCCCTGTTGGATGGGAGACCCTTGGCCTGGGCTTCTTCGCTGTGGGAGTGTCAGGACTCCTGCCTAGCCAACCTGGTACAATTTGTCACTTCCTTTCGGTGGATCTTCGATGAGTCCTCCTGTAGACCTACGGCCGCATCCGAATTACTCCAGCTGCGTCAGGGTAACCGGCCATTGGCTGAACACGCCATGGAGTTTGACTCTTGCTGCCGAACTGAAGTTTGGAACACTTGGTATACTAATTGGCTGTCTGATACAGACCTCTCTGATATTGTCTCCTTGATAAAGGCACAATTACATACTTGGGAAGAGCATCCACTCTCTTTTGTGGGATGCTGTGTGCTCTTGAAAATGGTGATCATTTCCAAGAACGTATATAAGTTACAGATGCTCCTTGTTTGGCTCTCTCAATTGGATCTGTCTCATCTCTGATCCTTATTTCTCTTTTTTATTTGGCATGGTAAGACAGCATGGATTAGTTACAATAAGTTGATTAGCAGTAAAGAGGAAAGTGGTTTTGACTTCCCAGATTTAAGGTATTACCATGCTGCCTGTCAGTTGCGCTTTGTTGGTGAGTGATTCAATGATGTTTATGTGTTTTGTGAGAAGGGGGTTGATGGAGGACATAATCGTCCCATGGTCCCTGGTATATCTGCATACTAAAGATGCCGTTGTACACAGGTCAGTGAAAGGAAACGTGCTACTCTACTCTAGTGTGCCGACTTGGTTGATGGTTTCAAAATCATTGGGGCTTGAAAACTAACCGATTCTTGATAATGCCTTTCCTAGGCAATAAAGACTTTCATCCTGGTATTGACATAGTGTGATTTTCCATTGCTGAAAGATTTTTGGTATATGTTACGCATTGGATTACTATGATGACAACTTTGTATGCCATTCTTTTACAGAGTTGCAAACTCTGTTTCAATTACCAAATTCTCATTTTTTTTGCATTCCTACAATCACGGCATTACTTATCATCTTTACAATGGACTGCGGAGACTCTCACAGAAGATTTTGAGATACATGAAATCCAGTATATCTTAGACAAGAAAAATTCTATTTTACATTGGTATCAATTATGCAAACAAGGTTTCCTCAAATCTTTATCTGAGTGGAATTGGAGTGGGGCGTTGGATACAGATATGTCTGCTGGTAATATGAAACTGTATTTTTCAAGCCTGTATAAAGCAACTATAGATTCGGATATGAAAGAGATGAGATTTAGATTGCTTCATCATTCTCATGTTGATGATGTTAAATGATATTTTATGAAGTTAGCTCCCTCACCTTTGTGTCTCAGGTGCTCGCTGGAGAATGGCACCCTAACTCATAGATCAGTGGTTCCTAACCCTTTCCTGGGGACCCCCCAGCCAGTCAGGTTTTCAGGATATATACAATGAATATGCATGAGAGAAAATTTGCATGTTATGGTGGCAGTGCATGCAAATTTTCTCTCATGCATATTCATTGTGGATATCCTGAAAACATGACTGGCTGGGGGTTTCCCCAGGACAGGATTGAGAACCACTGTCATAGATTATTGTTCTGTACTACCTTCTGGGAATAGGTGGTACAGAACATATGTGTACGGGGATTTTGTTTCCATGTTAGGGGAAAACTTTATTACTAGGAGCTATTCCTAAACTTCCACCTGCCTCCAGGGATGTGGGGAGGGTCCTTCTTGTAACATTAAACATAGCCTGTAAATGTGTTTTGCTGCGTTGGAAGGGGTCTCCCTGCCTTCCTTGGAATTATGGCAAGCTAAGTTACGCAAATGGAAAGGCTGGAGGTGAAAATATCAAAACGTAAAGTTTCTGTTTCATATGTGGCAGCCTATGGTATATTTTTTAACCAATTGCATTTGGACTTACAGAACAGCACCCATGAGCTTTTTGCATGGATGATGGGTTTTCTGAAAGCAAAGCTTGCTATTTTTGGAAAATAGTGGAACCACCTTGATATACTGTAGTTTAAAGTGTATAATAGAATGTTCTCATATATGGACTATTTGATTGTACAATTATTTTTTCATGTTGTTTCATGCACTTCTGTGGTTTCACTAAATAAAAAGTAATTTTCCAAAGAAAACTCCTCGCCTCCTCTCTCTCTATTGGTTAAAGTCAAGTGCTGTATAGCAGGGTACAGTAACATGATGCAATGCCGAATTAAGGCAGCCATGTTAGGGAGGTCAACAATGTAAGGTAGGAGAGTACTACATACACAATCCCCTAACTGACTTTCAAAGTGCCATTTACGTGCATAAAATAGGATTTAATGTGCATAAGTCACTTTATATCTGTTACGACCCTCGGTCACAGGCGGCTGCGACCGCTATTACTGCGTGTTCCACCTCTCTCTATCCCTTGGGGAAGCTCGCGGCTGGGGCCAACCGCTTCCGTCTCTCACTGCTCCGTTCCAGGACTCCCCAGAGCGGCGAGGACGCCACCAACCGCCATGTCTCCTCCAGGCCTCCCTATGCACGCGCGCATGCCACATGGTCCTTGTTATTGACACCAGGGCAGGAACCTCAGGGGTGTCTCCCTGTGATGACATCACTAACCCTGGACTCTTAAGGTCCATCGAGGCCTGGCCCTAATCAACTTGGCAACGAGTTCCTTCCTTGCTGAATCCTTCAGATCTGCCTACTGACATCTATTCCTGGTTCTGGTTCTTCCTGGCATGAGACACTCTCGGGTACCCGCTCCTCGGGAGCCCTGCTCCTGCCTCCGGCTATCTGCTCCTTGGAGGGCCCTGCACCTTGGACTCTGCCTTCAGCTTCCCCACTCCTTGGAACTGCCCTGGAATCACTCCACCTTGCTGATGACTCTACGTGAGTGCTCCCCGCTCCGCGGGTCACTGCCTTCCTACTCTGCTGCGTGGGATCTACGGAGGTGTACCCCGCTCCACTGGCCATTGCCTTCCTACCCTACTTGTGGAGACTATCGGAGGTGTACCCCGTCCTACGGGCCACTGCCTCACTACTCAGCTTGTGGAGACCACCGGAGGTGTACCCCATCCTGCGGGCCATTGCCTCACTACCCTGCTTGTGGAACCACCGTACACATACCCCATCCTGCAGGCCTTGCTTCACAACTCGGCTTCAGAGGGATCTACAGAGGCATCATTGCCTTACTTTGTGGCTGTGTCGCGCCTCCTGGCTCCTCGGGGCAGCGCGTTGTGTATTGTGATTGTGACACGCCTCCCCACTCCTTGGGACAGCGCTCTCTTTCTCTCTCCCTCACTGCCAGAGACCCCCTGGGCTTCCCCACTCCTCGAGTAAGTCTACGTCCTCCTTTCATCCTGACACTCTCCGTGGCTCCGCTCCTGGGGTCGCCTTCCCGGGACTCCTCCTCACTCAGCCTGCATCCTTGTGCCTCGGGACCTGCCCGGCTCATCACCACTAGGGGGATCTACTCCCGCCGTTGTATCTACATTCCTCTCTCTACATTCTCTGGACTCTGTCTCCTGCAGCTGCTGACCTCATCTCCCAACAGTGAGGTCCTGCGGGGCTCCTCCCCGTGGGTGGTACCATCTCTCACTGCAGGCCAAGGGTCCACTAACCCACAAGTTCTAACAATATTAATCCCTTTACAACATAAAATTATATATGTAAATCTCAATCCTGCTCAGACTCCCTGGAATGCTTCTCCCCTATGCCTGTAAAGTACAATAATGCAGTGTGTATGCATCTAATTATATGCATTTATAAGAACTTAGTTTTCTAAAGGGTCTTCTCTGTGGATTCAAAACAACTTTGCTTGCAGAAGTCCCTTTGGAAATTACCCTCCCTATGTCCATTCCTTCTATTCCCCTTTCTTTTCTTGCCTTCTAGCTCTGCCGTTTCCATCACCCACAGTCCTTACAATCTCCATTACCTCCCTGTTTGTGTTTTCCCCCTCAAACTCTCAGATCTTTAGTCTCCTCCTTGCCCTGGTAGCTCATTTATCTCCTCTCCTCCATCTTTTCCTTTGCCCTTTCATGATCCACCTTGTCCCTCAGGTTCTTTCATCTTCCTCATCCAATTTCAGTCCCCCTTTGCCCTGCCTGCTCTTTTTCATCTTCACCTCACCAGCTCCATCATCTATCCTGTGTAGCACATTCTTCTCCCCTCCACCTCTGCAGTTTCTTTCTTTCCATCTTTCCATTTTGTGCCACTCACCCTTTATCTATTTTCTTCAAATCCCTACCACCCCCTACCTTGTTTACTTGAAAGAAAATTCTAGAACCTGGGGTCATGAAATGAGGCTCCAAGAAGATAAAGAGACAGGAACAACATCAGGAAATATATTTTTCTTAGAAAGGGTGTGTTGGAAAGGTGGACCCTTGAGCCAAGACGAGGTTGACACTACCACCAGGAGTGGGCCCCTATTGGTCCTCGTCGTCGGGAGGTGGTACGGGCGAGGACCTTCCCCTCAGGTTGACTCCTTAGGTACCAGGGCTGGCAGGACTTAGGCAGGGGCCTCTCAAGGCGTGGAACCAGAGGAAGAAGCTGAAGCGGTGTCGGACAAGTAGGAGTCGAGGCAGGTGGCAGACAAGCGGAACCAGGAACGGGCCAGAGGTCAGGACTGGCAGTGAACAAGCAGAGTCGATGAATCAGGCAGGAGGTCAGGGCACGTGGAGATCAAACAGAGTCAGAATACCAAGTAGGAGTCAGGCGGGCAGAGTTCAAGCAGTCAGGCAGGCAGGGTCAGAACCAGAAGATCAATCCGAAGGGACAAGGAACAAAGCAGGGACTGGAGACAAGGAGCAAGAATGCTGGAACCAGGAATCAGGAACAGGAAGCAAGGCAGGAACGCTGGGAAAAAGGCAGGTATCAGGAACGCAGGCAACTCGCACTCATGAAGGAGCAGGACCCATTGCTGAGGCCCTGATTGAAGGCAGTGCCTGGCCTTAAATAGGCCCTAGCTGATGAGGTCATCAGCAAGGGCCGCAGGGCTTCAGGACCCGTCTCACCTGCTGTTTGCTTTTTTAGAGGCCAGGCTATCCCATGCGCCAAAAGGGGGAGGAGCTGAAAGAACTGGGGGCGACATGTACAAGGGACACCCTGGCGCAAGGACCCGTGCACAGGGCCCAAGCGCACCGCACCAGCCCCGATGTGCGCGGCAGCACACAGAACACCAGTCCCCGTACCGGGACACGACACGCCCGCCCCACAGGGCCGGAGGTGAGTGCGGCGGTCTGTTGGGATAGCCCACGGGCTGCCGAACATAACAAGGTGGTGGCTACATTGAATGACCGCCTGGTGTTGGGTAGTGGAGACTAAAACAATAATGGAACTTAAAAGGTATGGGATTCGGTCAAAGAATTAGGGATGGGCTTTAATTTCGAACAAAACAGGAAATGTCAACATTTCTTATTTCATTTTGGAAACAAAATGAAAGAAAAATGAACAATTTAATTTGCTTTTCATTTTGTTTCATTTTAAATGAGGAGCCAGCCCCACCCCTCCTCTATTGCCCCTCCAATTAAATTTGCTACCAATTTTTTTTAAATACCCTAGGCTTGCTTTCCCCTTCCCAAACAACCCTCCCCTGCATCTTATCCCATCTGTGGGTTCCAAAGGGGACAGGAGTGATCCTCACAGCTCCTGCCCCTCCAATGCTGTGCTTCAGTATGGTGCTGGCAGGGCAGAAGTGAATGGGTTTCAGTCGTGTCCCCATTGGATCCGATAAGCTGTGGGAAGGGTCTGAGGATATGAGGAAGGACTTTTTAAATGCTGATGGAGCAAGGTTAATCATGGTGGGTGGGAGAAGGGAATTCATTGTCTAGTTTTAGTGCATGCTATTAATTGTTCTGTTTTAGTAAGAAATTGAAATCCTAGCAGAAACATAGGCATACCCTTGGCTAGACCTCTCTAGAAGGCTACAGGCTCCTTGTGCTGAAAGGATTGGTGCATTGTGTTGGTGGTGTTGGGATGCCATTGGGAAAGACCACACGGACCTAGAAGGCTATATGTTTGGGTAACAGCTATGCTGGTGTTGGTGGCTGTTTGGATTATTGTGGGATTTGTTGCTTGATATGGGAGGGGAGACATGCCGGGGGTGAACAGAAAAGGGGATCATGTATACCTAGCTATCCAGGACATTGTAGTACAATGAAAGAAGATGACAAATTGTCTTGGATAAGAAGTGATATCCTATAGGTGGTTACACTCAACGGCAGGCAGCTGGGATATATCCTTGGCAGTGTGGACGGGAATAACTGGGCAGAGTAGATGGGCTGGATGGTCTTTTTCTGCCCTCAACTACTACGTTATTGTGGGAGCAATTTTCAAATAGCCCATATAGTTGCCAAATACGCAAGTCCTTTTAGTACATCTATTTTACACTAATTTTCACAGAGCAAGTATCTAGGTCTTTCTATTTGAAAATTAACATAGTATTCATGCTAAAGTATGCACATACTTTGCACCTGCTATTTTCTGCAGACTCCAGGAAGAGTAAAATATCACATGCGCTTTTGAAAATGTCATTGTTGCATGCTATTTTCCTTCTCCAACCTAAATACACTCCTGAGAAGGCATGCCCTCAAACCAGCTGAAAGTATGCATAGGGAGGACTTCTAGCCGGCCAAAGGGAGGGTAATTTTCAAACAGGACAATCTAGACACATTAATCCATTTTATTTTAATGCAGTTAGATTGCTTTGAATATGGTCATCCCCATTACTGTCTGCACCATTGCCTCCCTCCTTCAGCTCCTTCCTCTTCCCTTTCTTCATTTTTGATCCTTATTCCTGCAACTCTTTCAACTCTTTGATCTTCCTCCTCCAGTTTCTTAATCCCCTTGGTCTCCATCATCTCCCCTACTCCTTAGCTGGCCACAACCCCAGCAGCAGCAGAAGGAAGACCAGTGGGCAACAGCCCAGGAAAACAATGCTTACTCCTCCTCCTTCCCTGCCTGCTTGTATTACACATGTTGAGGGAAAATCTCTGCTCTCATTGAAGTTCTTCTATTAGAGATGTCAAGAGAGAGATTATTGCTCCAACTTAAGTTTATGAAATACCGATGTTGGGGAAAGCTCTCTGCTTCTGGTGAAGCATTTACATTAAAGAAGGACCTCTTCTGCCACTGAAATTTCCGTAGTACAGATGTTGATGGCGGGGATCTCTGCTTCAAGAATATATCCTGTATTGCATTATTTCTAAGGAGAAAATCTGCTTTTGCTTCACAGATTGACACTTACAATGTTATTGCAAAAGAAGATCTGGGTGAAATCTACTTGGTAAAAATTGAGAAGCACAAGATTTGTTTTGAAGATGACTGGTATTGCAAATATATCACTGTGAAAGCCCCTTGTGGGAAATGCATGGAGTTCCCTTGCTACAAGTGGATAACCAGTAAAGAGGAATTTGTTCTCAGAGATGGAAGAGGTCAGTAGCTTTAAATATGAACTGTAAATTTTATGGGCCATAAATGATGTTTTTATTTTAAATGTTGAATATTTCTGCAAGCACCACATTGATTCATAAAATGTAACCCCCCCCCCCCTTTTACAAGAGGGGTTACACTGTCAAGCTCTTCTGAGCACTGAACTACTCATTGCAGAGTTGGGAACATGGGTTCTATGTGGGGGAAAAGGCTTAACCTGTAGGGTCCTAAAGAGTATCACACTGAAAAATAAATAGTCCATACTCCAAGTGTTGAGTTCCAAAAAAAAGTAAGAGTTTTCTAGAAAAGAAAATATGAAAAATATACACAGTCCAGAGTACAAAAGCAAAACAGGGGACATTTCTTTAGATTCACAACTCACAGTTGTAGATACAGTTCCTTATGCTGCTTAAGTTAATTAAAAAAAAACAAAACACTGGACTCACTTATTTTCAAAAAGACCTTTGACTCCAGACCTCCACAAGAAGTTTTAGGGAATTTTACTCTTGTTCCTAACATTACTCACAGATAGCTGGCTTGGCAGGACAAAACTTTCTTCTGGATCTCCCTAAGTCAAGCTCAGACCACTTGCAGAAAAAGACCCCCCCTTTCCTATGGATCCATTGGAGGCACAGACAAAGCCACAACCCCTTTTCAGCCCCTCCCTAGCTCCCATAACCTCTCCCTTCAGGACCCCTGAAGTCACCTTCTATAGATTCACTGTCTCTTCGACTCACCCAGTGGAGGATGAGACATCCTATCACTCCAAATGATACTATTCTCTCTGAATCTCCCATTGCTGGAAAGGTCTCAGTTTAATTTATACTAAAGCAAGAAGAATATTAGGAATTATTTGCAGAAGAATGGAGAGTTAAGTGGAGAATATCTTAATGCCTTTGTATCGATCTATGATGCAATTGTACCTTGAGTATTGCATAGAGTTCTGGTTGCCCTATCTCAAAAAAGACGTAGCAGAACTAGAAAAGGCACGAAGAAGAGCAACAAAATTGCTAAAGAGAGTGGAACAACTCCCTTATGAAGAAAGGCTAAACAGGTTCGGGCTCTTCAGCTTGGAAAAGAGACAACTAAGAGGGGATATGATAAAAGTTTATAAAACCATGAAAGAGGCAAATAGTAGATGGTTATTTACCCTTTCAAGTAATACTAAAACAAAGGGGACACCCCATGAAACGAACAACCAGCAGATTTAAAACACATCATGGAAAGCACTTTTTCATGTAGTGCACAATCAAACTATAGAACTGATTGCCAGAGGACATGGTCACGTTAACTAGCATAGCGGGGTTTAGGAGAAGTTAGGAGAGGTTCCTTGAGTCCATACAAACTCATTAGCCAGGTAGGCTTGGGAAAGCCCTTGGCAGAAGCCACTGGAAATTACTCCTGCTCCCTTTGGACCCCATGCACAGTGAGTAAGCTGGGGGGGGGGGGGGGGTCAGGGGGGTCCAAGTAGGTGCAAGTGCAAGGTGGGGGGGGGGGGCTCTTTAAAAATAGTCAGTCGAAGTGGGGTTGGAAGGGGGTTGGAAATGAAACAAAACATGAATAAAATGTCACACCTTTGTTTTTATGCATTTGAAACAAAAGCACATCTCTGGTATGAATGGGGGAGAGCAGAGAAAGCGGGGGTAGCAAGGACAGGGGGAGCAGACACGTGCTGGTATGTGGAGATGCTTAATTTGCTTATGCAGGAGGTAGCACTGGTGACCACTGCTTCGACAAAAAACTATCGTGGGCCAATGGCTTTCAAAATGGCAGTAAATAGAACAGAGACAGGACTTATTTTCACCTTTTTCTTTTTTTTTTTTTTTTTTAGAAATTATTTACTTTGATTCCAGTTTAATTAGGATATAGAAAGAAAAAAAAAAGTCTGAGTTGTTTGCCCAAGTTATCTATAGTAGAAAAATAAAAGAAAAAAATTCAGTTTTCTACCCATAGAAAACCGTAGGGGCTGGACGGAGGTCAGGAATAAATTTATTTTGGATGGAGAGCCTGGGAAGGTAAATAAAAGATTACTATCATACGGAGTGAATCAGCCACGGTGGAGTCGAGCCCTGCGATGGAGAGGACAGGCTGGCTCCATATCCTCGGTGGGGCAAATATTTTTCAGGCTGCTCCAAATATATTTTTAGAATTTTGACAACACAGCAAATAACAGCTGAAAATCTTTGTTTACGACAGGCTATATTGGAGAAAACCTTTTTTTTCCTGCAGCTATTCCATACATGGATACCCTAACCTTTGGTGGGGGTGGGGTGGGGGAGGGAGGGATACAGTATATCGATGCCCCCTCCCCTCCCATATGCCTATAAGCCCATCACTATCACCTCACGTGGTCATCGTTCAGCGCAGTCACGAAGGCTTCCTCAAGGCATGTATAAGCTCACTTTGGTAACTCTTTACTTTCAGGTACCTAAGCCGTGTCTCTGCTTCAGGAATTTTGTGCTCTTCGGTTGATGCCTTCTGTTTCACATTTTAAATGTGAGCGTTCTCAGTCACTGTGAAGCAATGAGCTGGCTTGAGCAGTCCAAATATTTTTCATAATCTGCTTACATAATCTTCCTGCTATTTTTCTGTTCACAGCAAAATTGCTTCAAGATGACAAAATTCAAATCCTAAAAGAGTACAGACAGAAGGAGCTGGAAGCACGACAGAAGCTCTACCGGTATGCTTTATGACTCTTCCTCCGCTTTTTCCTTTTGTACAAGATTCAGGCTTAGGGACTGGGCCGGATCTAGGGTAAAAGCAAACTGGGTGAAAATTGTCAGTGGTGGTCCCCGCTCCTGACATTCTCTTCTGTCTCTCTCCCCTTCCCTCTCTCCCTCCAAGCATCCCCCCCCCCCCCCCACCGGCCACACTTCTGCCTCCCTCCCTCCATCTGTTCTCTCTCCTTTTGCCATCACATCCTGGGTCTTCTCCCTCAATCCTGCATCCTCCTCCCTCCTGCTTCATGTCCCCTTTCCAAGTCCTGTCTCCCTCTCTCCCCCCCACCCCACTCCATACTATCCTTCCACATGTACAGTCTACCACCACCTGCACCCCCGCATACACACACCACTCCATGTAGTCTCCCTCTTCCTGCCACCTACCATCCTATATGATGTAAGTCTTCTGCCCCTGCATCCATTACCCCATCTCATGTAAGTCTCACTGCCCCCCTCCACCCATCATATAGATCTCCTCTCTTCCTCCCCAACCCATGTACAGCCTCCCTTTCCTTGCTCCCGCCACCCCTAAATGTCAAATTAAAAAAACAATTGTAGGTCTTCCTCTCCCCAATTCCTGGTATTTTCAATCTTCTCCTCCCCTCCAAATAGCCATATTCCCAGCTCTCCTTTGAGCCCACCATCATACTGTGAGACTGGCTCTGAGCAGCAGAAAAAGCTGACATGCTATTAAGTGCTGCTCCTCCTGCCAGCCAGATGTATAGCCAGCCAAGCCCAAAAGGCAATGCCAGTGGCACTCGGGTCTCAAGGCACCCCAGGTGACTGTCTAGCTCATGCTACTCTAAGGTTGGCCTTGTTTAGGGGTCAGTTTTCAAAGAACCTAGCCACTTAACTTTAGGACCTATTTATTGTGATGTGGTATGTTTATCATATAGAAAACTACCACATCGCCATGGTTGGGAATGCCCTATGGCAGCCCTACATCCCGGGACCACTGGCCCCAGAACCACCTCCCCCAGCTCCAAGTAAAGGAATCCCTGGAAGTCTAGTGAGACCACCTCTGCCGAATCCCCTCTTGCAATCTCGAGCGGTGAAAAGTTAAAAACAACAAAGTTCTCCTGGTCCCTCCCTGCCAGTAAGGAAGCCTCACTCTCTTACCATATCAAATCGATCCCCACTCCTCTGGATCCCCCCCCCCCCCCCCCCGAACCTCCCCAAAGCTTACTGTAAATCACTGGTGACAAAGTGGCAGTAGGACAGTGATGGCGAACTCCAGTCCTCGAGTGCCACAAACAGGCCAGGTTTTCAGGATATCCACCATGAATATGCATGAGATAATTTGCATACAATGGAGGCAATGCATGCAAATCTCTCTCATGTACATTCATGGTGGATATCCTGAAAATCTGCCCTGTTTGTGGCACTCAGGACTGGAGTTTGCCATCACTGCAGTAGGAGAACCCCCCCTGCGGACTCCATTTTCAAAATGGCACTGGCTGGCTCCAGGTGCACCTTTGACCCTATCTTATGAGAAAGGTAAAGGTGTGTCAGGGGCAGGCCGGTGCCATTTAAAAAAAATGGAACCAGCAGGACAGAACCTGTAGGTGCTGCTCCTGCCCCGACTATATCACCAGCAATTTACAGTAAATTTTGGAGGGAAGGAGGGAGGGGAGTTGAAGGGGGCAATTTGTTTTGGCAAGGGGGTGGGGCTTCCTTACTGGAGGTCAGGACCAGAGGGGCTATATATTATCTTTAACTTTTCTCCACTCGAGGGTGCTGGGGGGGGGGGGGGGAGCGTTGGGAGAGGAGGGCATACTAGACCACCAGGGAGTTTTTGATCCAGGGCTGGGGGAGGTTCTGGATGTAGGGAGTCCCTTTAATTGAAGACCTCGGGAGTCTTTTGACGCATTCTGATGCTCCTGGTGGAGGGTTAGCTAAACCTGTTGAACAGCTTAACTCTCCAACAATAGCACAACAGGCAAAGATATTTTGCATGCCGTGTTACTCATTTCATACCTGAGTTGCGCCTGATTTCTAGGGCTGGAAATAACGCTTGGAACTTGCAAGCTCTGCATGTTGTTTCCATTTTCCTGTGCTAGCACATTTTGACAGATGGTAAACACAGCAGATTTCAGTAAATAACCCCCCACCCCCCCTATGAGATTTAAAGTGGCTAAATCCATCCCTTTGAAAACTGAGCCTGGCTGAACTCCTAAATTTAGGTTTCTACTTTCACAAGGTGCCAAAATATAGCCATCAAAAAAGTTGGGAACCTTGGGGGTGGGTTTAAGTCAGGCAGAGCAAGTTAGGCACCTATCACTGATTTTTTAGAATACTTTGTTTATTCATAGTGGGATTAAACAATGGCACAAAGTTACAAATATAAAACATGGAAACAATCATCATGGATTAAAATCCAAAACTAGACATTATGGGGCGGATTTTAAGAGCCCTGCGAGCCGGTGCACCTATTTTACATAGGCCTACCGGCGCGCGCAGAGCCCCGGGACTTGCGTAAGTCCCGGGGTTTTCCGAGGGGGCGTGTCGGGGGCGGGCCCGATCCGCGCGGCGTTTTCGGGGCGGGATGTAGCGTTTCGGGGGCGGGTCCGGGGGCGTGGCCGCGCCCTCCGGACCTGCCCCCAGGTCGCGTCCCGGCGCGCTAGCGGCCCGCTGGCGCGCGGGGATTTACGTCTCCCTCCGGGAGGCGTAAATCCCCCGACAAAGGTAAGGGGGGGTTTAGACAGGGCCGGGGGGGGTGGGTTAGGTAGGGGAAGGTGAGGGAAGGGCAAAAGAAAGTTCCCTCCGAGGCCGCTCCGATTTCGGAGCGGCCTCGGAGGGAATGGAGGTAGGCTGCGCGGCTCGGCGCGCACCGGCTATACGGAATCGGTAGCCTTGCGCGCGCCGATCCAGGATTTTAGCGGCTACGCGCGTATCTACTAAAATCCAGCGTACTTTTGTTTGCGCCTGATGCACCAACAAAAGTACGCCAAATCGCGCTGTTTGAAAATCTACCCAATTATGAAGTAGAACCTCAAATATGACATACCATTAAGTAGTTCCGCTGTACAATGCACCCATATGTTTGTTTTTCGGGGGAGACGGGACACCACTTCCATACATATTCCATATACATGATTTATACAATTTAGTCACAGATCTTAATCCAAGTAATCTACTGATAGATCTTATAATTATAGTCATCAGTTAGGGTGGCACGGGGCATCATACAACTGAAAAATCATCACCAACAGAGGTTACAACATATTCACCAATTTAAGGAACCCCCCTCCCCCCTTCCCTCAAAGACATTTGTACATTTGTAGCGAGACAGGTAATAAATCATAAGTAGCCAGCCAAAGATTTCTGTTTTCCATGTGCATTGTCCTTTTCAGGAAAAGTGTATTCAGACTGAAAAGCAGTGCTGACCTGAAACTTCAAAGTAACGAATCTCCAACAAAAATTCCAACAAAGGCCTTTATTGTTTTGCCTGAGAAGGCATCATCAGGGGGCAAACTTTCAATCAGATTATTCTAGCCTCAGTATGAAAAATGCATTCACTTCCACTATTACAGCAGGTATTTGTACAATTTTAGCATGGGTTTACTTAAATCTATATCAGAGCCTTCCTCCCGCTGTTAAAAAAAACAACGCAGGAACCCAAACTGAGGTTGCCATTTTGTCCTAATTCATTGAGGGGCAGATTTTTAATATTACGTGCGTGGGGTACATTTGTGCACGCTACCCGTCGCACACAAATGTACACCCGATTTTATAACATGCGCGCGCTGCCGTGTTATAAAATCCGGGGTCGGCACGCGTAAGGGGGTGCACACTTGTGCACCTTGCGCGCGCCGAGCCCTAGGGGAGGCCCGATGGCTTTCCCCGTTCCCTCCAAGGTCGCTCCGAAATCGGAGCGACCTTGGAGGGAACTTTTTTTTGCTGCCCCCCCATCTTTCCCGCCCTTCCCCTATCTAACCCACCCCCAGCCTTACCTAAATCCCCCCCCCCCCACACACACCTTATTTCGTTGTTACGCCTGCCTCTGGCAGACATAACTTGCGTGCGCCGGCTTGTCATCCCCCGGCACAGGCTGCTGTGCAGGAGGATTCTGGCCCGCCCCCCCCCCGGCCTGCCGCCACACCCCAGCCCTGCCCCCAAACCGCCGTCATGCCCCCGGACCGCCCATTTTTTAAAGCCCCGGGACATGCACGCGTCCCGAGGCTTGTGCGCGCCACTGAGCCTATGCAAAATAGGCTTGGCGTGCGCAGGGGTAGGTTTTTGGGGTTACGTGCGTATCTTATGCTTGTAACCCTTTGAAAATCTACCCCTCTGTATATGGAATTCCTTTGAAGAATTGTTACTTTGAAGCTGCGAGTCAGCACTGCTTTTTAAACCAGGCGGTCTCTTTTTCTAGTGCATTGCTTATGTTTGTCAGACTTACAACATTGGGTTTACTTTGTTGATCTTCTGCTAAGCTTAGCTACTTTAGTGGTTTGTGTTCTTGAATTAGGGGTTTTAATTCAGACCGCAAAATAACATATATGAAACTTTGAAACATTTTGTTGTAGAAATATTTTTTGTGATTACTTCTGTCTTTATTGTATTGGAACCGGCGAAGGTTTTCAGGGGTAATGATTCAGATGGACTGAAACAAATCACGGTGAACCCAGAAGATGTGGTAGGCCTGATTGACAAACCTGGACTGGATGGTATACACCCCAGGGGCAGATTTTCAAAGGGGTACGCGCCTAAGATACGCGTGTACCCCCTGAAAACCTGCCCCAAGCTCCCCCTGCGTGCGCCGAGCCTATGTTGCATAGGCTGCCGGCGAGTGCAAAGCCCCGGGACGTGTGTAAGTCCCGGGGCTTTCCTGGGGGGCATGCCGGGGGGGGGCGTGTCGCGGCGGCATGTCATTGGGGTGTTCTGGGGGCGGGGCCGCGGCCGTGGTTCCGGCCCAGGGGCGATCCGGGGGCATGGCCGCGGCCTCCGGACCAGGCCCCGGACCGGAACATGGTGCGGGGGGGGGGGGGGAATTAGTTAGGGTCGGGGGGCGGGTTAGTTAGCGGAAGGAAAGGAAAGGTGGTGGCACCGGAAAGAAAGTTCCCTCCGAGGCCGCTCCGATTTCGGAGCGGCCTCGGAGGGAACGGAGGCAGGCTGCGCGGCTCGGCGCGCACAGGCTGCTGATTTTGCGCAGCCTTGCGCCGGATTTTAAAAGATATGGGCGGTTACGCGCATATCTATTAAAATCCGGCTACTCTTGTTTGCGCTGGGTGCGCGAACAAAAGTACATTCTCGCATACTTTTTAAAAATCTGCCCCCAGCGTTCTGAAGGAACTCAAAAATGAAATTTCAGATCTATTAGTAAAAATTTGTAACATATCATTAAAAGCATCCATTGTACCTGAAGACTGGAGGGTGGCCAATGTAATCCCAATATTTAAAAAGAGCTCCAGGGACGATCTGGGAAATTACAGACCAGTTAGCCTGACTTCAGTGCTAGGAAAAATAGTGGAAAGTGTTCTAAAGATCAAAATCACAGAACATATAGAAAGACATGGTTTAATGGAACAAAGTCAGCATGGCTTTACCTAAGGCAAGTCTTGCCTCAAAAATCTGCTTCACTTTTTTGAAGGGGGTTAATAAACATGTAGATAAAGGAGAACCGGTGGATGTAGTGTATTTGGATTTTCAGAAGGCATTTGACAAAGTTCCTCATGAGAGGCTTCTAGGAAAAGTAAAAAGTCATGGGATAGGTGGCGATGTCCTTTCGTGGATTACAAACTGGCTAAAAGATAGGAAACAGAGAGTAGGATTAAATGGACAATTTTCCCAGTGGAAGGGAGTGGGCAGTGGAGTGCTTCAGAGATCTGTATTGGGACCCGTACTTTTCAATATATTTATAAATGATCTGGAAAGAAATACGACGAGTGAGGTAATCAAATTTGCAGATGATACAAAATTGTTCAGACTGGTTACATCACAAGCAGATTGTGATAAATTGCAGGAAGACCTTGTGAGACTGGAAAATTGGGCATCGAAATGGCAGATGAAATTTAACACATTGAAATAGTTCAGTGTGCTGTGGCAGTCAAAAAAGCAACCAGAATATTGGGAATTATTAGAAAGGGAATAGTGAATAAAACGGAAAATGTCATAATGCCTCTGTATCGCTGTATGGTGAGACCGCACCATGAATACTGTGTACAATTCTGGTCGCCGCATCTCAAAAAAGATATAGTTGCAATGGAGAAGGTACAGAGAAGGGCAATTAAAATGATAAAGGGGATGGAACAGCTCCCCTATGAGGAAAGACTAAAGAGATTAGGACTTTTCAGCTTGGAGAAGAGACGGCTGAGGGGGGATATGATAGATGTGTTTAAAATCATGAGAGGTCTAGAACAGGTAGATGTGAATCGGTTATTTACTCTTTCGGATAATAGAAAGACTAGGGGGCACTCCATGAAGTTAGCATGTGGCACATTTAAAACTAATCGGAGAAAGTTCTTTTTCACTCAACACACAATTAAACTCTGGAATTTGTTGTCAGAGGATGTGGTTAGTGCAGTTAGTGTAGCTGTGTTTAAAAAAGGATTGGATACGTTCTTGGAAGAGAAGTCCATTACCTGCTATTAATTAAGTTGACTTAGAAAATAGCCACTGCTATTACTAGCAACGGTAACATGGAATAGACTTAGGGGTAGATATTATAAATTTGCGCGAGGGCGTACTTTTGTTCGCACACCAGGCGCGAACAAAAGTACGCTGGATTTTATAAGATACACGTGTAGCCGCACGTATCTTATAAAATCCGGGGTCGGCGTGTGCAAGGGAGTGCACATTTGTGCAAACTGCGCGCGCAGAGCCCAGCGCGCGTTGTCTGTTCCCTCCGAGACCGCTCCGAAATAAGAGCGGCCTCAGAGGGAACTTTCCTTCACCCTCCCCCCACCTTCCCCTCCCTTCCCCTACCTAACCCACCCCCCTGGCCCTATCTAAACCCCCCCTACCTTTGTTGCCAGATTCAGCAGGTGTAAATCTGCGCGCGCCAGCGGGCTGCTGGTGCACCATCACCCGACCCAGGGGCTGGTCCGGAGGCCTCGACCACACCCCCGGGCCGGCACCAAGCCCCCGGTCCCGCCCCGAACCACCCCTTGACCCCGGTCCCGCCCCGGACACGCCCCTCCCCGCCCCTTTTACGAAGCCCCGGGACTTGTGCGCGCCGGCGGCTTATGCAAAATAGGCGCGCCGGCGCACGAGGGCCCTGCGGCATAAATCCAGCCAGATTTATGCGCGCAGGGCATTTAAAATCCGGCCCTCGGTTTTTGGGTACTTGCCAGGTTCTTATGGCCTGGATTAGCCACTGTTGGAAACAGGATCCTGGGCTTGATGGACCTTTGGTCTGACCCAGTATAGCATGTTCTTATGTTCTTATGAACAGTGTTTTCATGTATACTGGTTAGTAACCAATTTAAAAAAAAAAAAGAATAATTCTTTAGTATAATCAAAAAAACATTTTTATTGGATGTTCTATAATATTGTTTCATTAGTGTTCGTTTGCAGGTATTTGATATTTGTATATATATGTACCTCTATCTTTATGACATTTAACACAAACATCAGAATCTATCATTTTAATTTTGTGGGCTCTAGCTCTATCTTTCTAAGTTCTATGTAATAGGTTAAACTGTAATTCTTGCAACTTGGCATCAATCGATGTTTTGAATACTATTTCAAAACAATCAACCATTTTTTTTCTCTGTGATATTTATTTCTAAATCTGCTGTCCAAGTTCATGCTAGGGAAGAAAACATATGTGAAGCCTTACTCTGAAAATGCAGATTGTACCATAAAGGCAGTGTATTGCTATTTTTTTTTTGTTTGACAATTACCACAAATGTATCTTTATGCAAACATCTTAGACGTCTGTACCCTTACAGTAGACAAATAGTGCCTGACTTGTAAATATATAAAGAACTGACGTGTTGTTAAACTATGGTGAGAAAGAATACTACCGTGCTATTTACAATAAAAATGTTCCATATTCAGCAGACCTTTCTGTTTCCATATTTTAAAGGTTGGGCTTTGCATGCCTGGGAGAAAGTTAGGATTCCCCACCAGTTCTATTAGTTCTGTGGCATAGGGATTATCTCCTTTCCATTCACGCATGAATCTCCATGCCAGGATCACAAGTCTAATTAAGACATGTCTTCTAATCTTACATGGAAGCATTTTATCAGCTGTGTGTAATAAGCTTACCGCTATCCAGGGAGAAATGATCGCATTAATTCAGTGTGGAACCTTAAATTTGTATTGTTTCTTGCACCCTTCCCAAACATATCACAGTTGACAAGCTACATTATAAAACCAAAAGTGGGGGACTTTCAAATCCCCCTCATTTTTTAGATCTTATAAGTGTGGAATTAGCTGATTTTGGATATTTTACTACGCCAAATAAAACGAGTAATTAACAAACACAGATGGGCAATATAATTTGCTTTTAACCATTTGAAGTAGATAAAGCAACTTAGTAAAAGAGACATTTTAAATAATGCACAACAGCCAAACAGCGAAATGGGCAAATCTTTCCAAGCCTGCCACTGTTCCTCAGTTAGCCTGAATTAATTTAGTAATGTTAAGATCATAAAGCTTGGATAGCTCTCTAGGTATCTACACACCTAGATATTTGAAGTGGCCCATAGACCAAGCCAGTTATATTTCATAGAATCCAAAATAGGCATTGCTTCTGATTTAGTAAAGTTGATTTTAGGCCAGCAAATGTGCCAAATTGTTTGATTAATTACAAACACTTGTCAAGAGAACAAATAGGGTTGCAAAGAAATAGAAGCATATCATCTGCAAACAAATACATTTTGCATTCTCCCATTCCCATTCTTATTTTGTGAACGAGAGGTTCTATTGAAGAATATAAAGCACGGGCGATAAGAGGCAGCCTTGACGCGTACCACCATTTAATAGAAATGACTGAGTTAACTCCCCATTGATCAATATACTCGCTTTAGGCAATGTATACAATAAACATATCCACTGGACAAAAGAATCTGGAATTCCATGTTGCTGCAAAAGCCAAAACATATAGGGCCAATGGACATTGTCCAAGGCTTTTTCAGCATCTAAGCTGATGATGAAACCTTGTGGGTTACAGGCTTCCCCAGAGCCAATAGCTTCAATAGGTTACGAACATTCATCACCCATGTCTATTGTTGACTGTACGTGCTAATAGCTTCTCCGCTTTATTTCCTTGTCTAAACAGAACACGCTTAAAATGCGTTATATGTTGAATCTCTTTGGCATAATTGGTTCAAGGATTTCCTAACCACACTAATGTGCTGCATGACATCAGACTAACATCCGAATATGCTGCCTCTTCAAAGATTTCAGCTTGTCATGAAGACACAATAGCTCTTTATCTCTCATCTTATTCTTATATGCGATAAATACGATAATCTGGCCATCCAACACTGCTTTTCCTGCATTCCAGAAAATCTCTTTAGGTATATTACTGGTGTTGTTGAATTCTACATATTCGTTCCATTTATATTTTAAAGACACCAGACTCTTTATCATAGTATGAAGCAGGGTTAAGACGACATTGGAAAGGTGAGAGTTTAGAGGGACAAATTGAGATTTCTTATTTTTTATTGAATTTCATTTAAAATCAATTTAAACAAAATATGTAGATAGCAATTTACAGATCATAATTATCCAACATTTGCACAAAGCTCATTTATATCTGTAATTACAAACTCATAATTGGGGGAGAGAAACCAAAAATTTCATTTTTCCCATATTAACAAAGATTCAAAGAGAGAGAAATATCTACCTTTATTGGACTTCATTATTTCCTCCAACATTGCTTTTATCCTGCAAAAAAGTCTCCAAATGCATCGGATCATTAAAACTAAACTTATTTCCTTGATATGTTATAAAACATGAACATGGGTATTTTAGAAAAAAACTTGCTCCCAAGGCTAGCAACCTAGTCTTTAGAGACAAGAAATGCTTTCTCTTCACTTGGGTAACTCTAGATACATCATGGAACATTTGAATGGGTTGGCCACAAAAATTTAATTCTTTAAATCTAAAGAAATCTCTGAATAATCTATCTTTCTCCGATTCCAATTGTAATGATACAAACAACGTAGATCTTTTATTAATTATATCTATAGATTCTTCTAAAAAGGTGGAGACTCCAATTGTTGAGTCCTCCACCTTTTCCTCTCTTTCCTCTTTACTATCCCTAATAGATCTCTTAGGAAAATAAAAAACCTTAGATATTTGTGGAATATCTTTAACCTCATACTGCATAATTTCTCTAAGGTATTTTAAAAACATTTCCTTAGGGGAGAGGAGTCTCGTCTGCGGAAAATTAACTAATCTTAAGTTCTTGTATCGTAGCATATTTTCAAAATGTTCTAAATCCCTATGGATAGAAAGGCTATCCTTAATATGGATCGACTCTGTATCTTGCAATAATTTAACCTTTGTTGCCAATTTTCCTATCTCCTGTTCCATTTTCACTATTTTCTTTCCATGATCTTCAATTTGTGACTTATTTTCATTTACAATTATTGGTAAAGATAATTTCATTTGTTGGATATTAGCATTTACAGACGACACCATTTTCCAAATATCTATTAAGGTAACATTGTCTGGAGGAGTTGAAGGCCATTGTTCTGGCCACAACAATTCTCCTGACAGTGAAAGGTTATCAAGAGGAGTTGATGCTCCTAATGCCATATCTGCAGTTTCTAAGCTTACCTCCCCATTTTTGGAGGTGCTTGCCCCTGCATTATCTAATGATACTGGAGATAGTGCCGTCGGTTGGGGTGGAAGTATTGGTCCCTCGCCGGGGCTCAGGGAGGCTGAAAAATGCTCCCCTGAGTTTTCCCCTAATGGCGCTTCAACCCGTCGGATGACGTGGTTGTCCATGGGGCCTAGGGGAGTTATCGGGGAAGCTGGAAAGGACTTCACCTTTCTCTTTCTCCCCATACACCCACCTAGGAAAAAAGAAGAATAAATGAATGCTTTCCTTCTCCTCCGATACTAACCCCGGACTTACCAGACTAATCCGGACGAAGCCGGACAAAGCCGCGCACCCCTTCGGAGCGCGCAGCTCAGGAGGTGCGCCGGCGGCAACACGCGCCACAGACTGCTCGTTTTTATAGGCAGGCGCTTGTCTATGACGTCAGTCCCAGATCTTACACGCCAAGTCTCCCAGCTGTTGTCAGCGTTGGTAATCAGGAAACAAGCTCGGGTGGGTGATGGTAAGCTGGTTTGAGCCCTTCTCTCTCCTCTCCTCGGCTCTCCCCAGAATTCAAAGTCTGGCGCCCGTTCTTATAGGCAGGCGCTTGTCTATGACGTCAGTCCCAGATCTTACACGCCGAGTCTCCCAGCTGTTGTCAGCGTTGGTAATCAGGAAACAAGCTCGGGTGGGTGATGGTAAGCTGGTTTGAGCCCTTCTCTCTCCTCTCCTCTCCCCAGAATTCAAAGTCTGGTGCCCGTTCTTATAGGCAGGCGCCTGTCTATGACGTCAGTCCCAGATCTTACACACCGAGTCTCCCAGATGTTGTCAGCGTTGGTAATCAGGAAACAAGCTCGGGTGGGTGATGGTAAGCTGGTTTGAGCCCTTCTCTCTCCTCTCCTCGGCTCTCCCCAGAATTCAAAGTCTGGCGCCCGTTCTTATAGGCAGGTGCTTGTCTATGACGTCAGTCCCAGATCTTACACGCCGAGTCTCCCAGCTGTTGTCAGCGTTGGTAATCAGGAAACAAGCTCGGGTGGGTGATGGTAAGCTGGTTTGAGCCCTTCTCTCTCCTCTCCTCTCCTCGGCTCTCCCCACAAATTGAGATTTCTAACACTATAGGCACATGGTCAGATACTGTAAATGTGTCAATAGATGCTGGGTACAATTTGGGAAACAATGCATGAAATTAAAAAATAATCTCTTCATGAATATGAATTATGCACTTTAGAGTAAAAAGTGAAATCCATTTCAGTTGAATGTAATATACGCCAAAAATCCAGTAGTTGCAATTTTTCATTTAAAAAAAAAAAATGTGCCTTTGGTTGTTCTCCGCAGGCATTTAGGGTGAACTGATTTAATATCTAATTCAGGGCAGATGGGCAAATTAAAGTCTCCGCCTACTATCAACTGATAATGTAAGAATTGTCCAAGTTTAACTACTAGCTTGGAAAAAAAAGATTGAGTAAACACATTTGCATAAAATCAGTTTGAAATTGGCTATAGAGCCTTTGAGAATTAGAAAATGCCTCTCTTTTTCTACAATATTCCTTTCCATCAAAAAAGGGAAATTTTTGTGTATTAGGATAGCAACACCACGCTGTCTACTAGAATATGAGGCAGAGTGACACTGACCTACCCAATCCTGCTTAAGTTTCGTATGATCCTGCTCATTTAAATGTGTTTCCTGTAGGAAAGCTATGTGGGCTTTAGCCTTCTTAAATAGATTCAGTATCCTCTTTCTTTTTATTGGGGAATGAATACCATCTACAGTTAGGGATACAATCCTCAAATCAGCCATCATTCAAGATATAATCAGAAAAGGTCACAACCTGATACACCACATGAAAAAAAAGATGAGAAGTTGCCCAGCCTCTGTCGCTCACTATCCCATCAATAATAGGCAATTTAGAGCAGTCTCAATTACCCACTATCTGTAGATCACTTTATACAAGTATAATTTATTTTATTTATTTATTTATTTATTTAAAGTTTTTTATATACCGACAATCGTTAAGAAAACATCACATCGGTTTCCATAGAACAACAAACTGGCCAACAGGGCTTCACAGTGTAACTGATAAAAGAACTAGAACTGGGGGGAGGGGGGCAAAAAAGGGGTAACTAGAACTGGGGGGGAGGGGGGCAATTCATACATGCATTCATACACAAAATCCACTCATTCTGCCAGGTTACATCATTACTTACCAGCACAGCTGGCCAACCTTTACAATTCCTAAAGGGAAACCATGCTCCATTAGCTGCCATGAGACACACACATCTGAACCCACAAATCACACACAATTCTAGAAATATTAATGATCCAAGGGACTGTATCTTCACCATTCTTCAATTGTCTTCTTATCAGAAGACATACCCACCAGGCCTAAGTGTGAAACATCTTCATTAGGTATCCATACCACCCATTGGGAACATACTGAGAAATTGCAAAAATGTGTCTTACAAAGATAAAGTGGAAGGAAGAAGCAAAAAGTGTCTTGAGCCAGCTTTGAAATAGAAATTAAAAGGTGAGGGCAATGCTGAGAATCCAGTCCTGTTGCATAATCACCTTACAATGAAATAGCATAAAAAATGACTAAATGAAAGTCCAAATAAAGTTGCTTAATCGACTCAATTCAACAATCTATATGGCTTGTATACAAAATCAAAAAGCTTGTAGCAAAGGAATCTTGCTTAAAATCTTGGAAAACAAGTAAAAAGACCCTTGACAGAAATCCTCATTGTAAGTCTAGGCTGGTGACTACTCCATCTACAAACATAATTGCAAACATATTTTAGTCACTGAGATGCTCTCAAGAATTTTCCAGTAATTGAACTGATCTATTTCAAGAGTTAAGTGAATGAAAAAGGAAAATATATTCATCAGTATCACAAAAATGAGATGCTTTCTTGATGTGTGTCTGAAAAATTTACTGCATCACATTTTGAATGAGGGAAAATGGCCGATTCAGATGGTCTCATGAGCCATAATTTGAAGACCAAACTCAGAAAACCGGGTCATATAACCACAATGAAGAGAGAAAGTAAAGCTCCATCATATCGCCTTACCCATTTAAAGAAAACCAGTCACTTATTGTAGCTACATCATATGAAATTATGAGCTTGCAGGAACTTTGAATCTTTCAAGAAGTTGACTCGCTTCTTTCATTGTTACCAGTGTGGTGGTACTGTCATGGAACACTTTTAAGTTTTGCTGGCTACTGTATTGAAAACTTGATATCTTTACAGATTAGTGTGATCCTCCATGTTCTTGTTTCCTGTGTTCCGAGTCTGATCCAAGTCTTCAGTGCCTCCAAAGTTAGTTCAAGTCTTCACTACTGGTTCAAGTCTTCAGAGTCCTCATCCTTGATTATAGAGTCTGAGTTCCTGAGTCTGAGTTCTGAATTCCTGAGTCCTATCCATGGTCTCTGGAGTTCTTGCTCCAGTCATCTGCCTGTTCTAAGTCCTGATCCCTCGTTGTGTTCCAAGTCTTCAGAGCCTTTGTCTTGTCATGAATCTTTAGAGTCTTCAGTAACAGATTGTGAAGGCCATGAGCCTAGTGAACCTGCCCCAGCAACGGGCCTTCCATGCTTTGACTTGTTTCTTCCTGGGTTTTTTGGGGGGTTTTTTGCCTACAACCCACTGAAGGCGCCTGCATCCAGATTTTTGTTCAAGTTCTTCAGCCTTGTTTTTAGCCTTTAGTGTGTTTCAAACCATGTCTTCATCCAAGCCTGCAGCCATGTCTTAGTTCAGCTAGTCCAGTATGATTCTTCGCTTCAATTCCTGAAACCAAGAATCTTCAGATCCTGTATATGCCTGTTGAGCCCCTGTTGGTAAGGGATTACCTATGTCTCTGACGAAGCTGAAGAGAGGAAGCTGGAAGGGGGGCTTTGAGGAGGGAGTACTGTTGTGATACCGCTCATGGGAGGGCCCCACGAGTGTCCTTGCTCACCTGGATGTTGCTGTCACCACCTCTGCTTTTCTGTGCAGCCTCGGAATGCCGCCAGCAAACTTCGACACTGCTTTGTTTCCAAGTGGCCCTGAAACGCTGCTGCTCCACCTGATGCCAGCTAGACACCTTTTCAGCTTGGTTGCCACTTCTCGTGGTGGGGGAGATGTTGCTGGTCTTCAGTGCGGCCCTGAAATGCCGCAAGTGATCCCCACCACAGCACACTTCCCTAAGTGCACATGTGCACCCCTGCTTGAGTTTTAATAATTGACCCTGAGCTAAACATGAAACAACACATCTCACAGAAAATAAAAGAAGGATACGTGAAACTAATGATCCTGAGAAGACTAAAACCTCTACTAACGCTTAACAATTTTCGCACAGTTCTACAGGCAATGATATTCACAAGCACAGATTATTGTAACTCCCTGCTTTTAGGACTACCTCAATCTACGATTCGGCCTCTGCAAATATTGCAAAATTCCACTGCCAGAATTTTGACTGGCAAAAAAAAGAGTGACCACATTACAGGAACACTTGCTGAACTTCACTGGCTTCCAATTGAACAAAGAATACAATATAAGGCACTCTGTATAATCTATAAACTAATTCACGATGAAAAAGCAGACTGGCTTAACACTGCACTGCGTGTGCATATACCACAAAGAAACCTGAGATCCATGAATAAAGCTCTACTAACTGTCCCCTCTGTCAAATCAGCACATCTCACGCAAGTAAGGGAAAGAGCACTGTCACTGGCTGGTCCCATACTATGGAACACCATGCCACTCGAAATCCTCCTGACCCCCGCAAGACTTGCCAAAAGTCCCTGGTGGTCCAGCGGGGGTCCAGGAGCGATCTCCTGCACTCGGGCCATCAGTTGCCAGTATTCAAAATGGCACCGATAGCCTTTGCCTTCACTATGTCACAGGGGCTACTGCTGCCATTGGTCGGCCCCTGTCACATGGTAGGAGCACAAGATGGGGCCAGCAGCCGACGGAGGGAGGGCAGGAGATGCTCCGGGACCCTCGCTGGACCACCAGGGAATTTAGGCAAGTCTTGGGGGGGGGGGAGGTCAGGAGGGTGGGGGTTGTTAATTAAATTAAAAGGGAAATGAATAAGAATGGCACATATCAACGGATCGGGGGCCCCTTTGAACGGATACAACGTATCTGACCCTGACGAAATACGAATGCCATATGAAACGTATGTGGTTCCTCTGCACATCCCTACCAAGTATTCCTTTTCAAAGTCAAGAATGTTTCTGTTTCAGCCTGCCTGTGCCCAGATGCACTCGCCTACCAGCAGCATGGACCACAGCCAGCCCCTGGGTTGTATTAGTTGCATTGTGGCAAAGGAGCTCACACTCTTGAGCACCCGCTCACAACAAATAGTTCCACACAAATAAGTGAAAAACCTCTTCAGTTTTCTGATATCTTGGCTGAATAATCGTTAAACAGTCTAATCCGGGAACAATCATATTACAAGAGGCTCAAAGCATATTTCTTTTTGAAGATGTTACAAATTTTCATTTTGTCAGCAAAGTTTAGAATTCTTGCCATTGCCAGTCTCAATTTGGTATTGTTTTGAAGAGGCTAGCTCACCCTGTGCGCTCTTTTGACTAATAGTCTCCATTTCAAGCGACAAATCAAGCATCTCCGGTAGCCATACTTGCATGAGTTGGATTAAATCTGTATCTCTCACTTTCTCTGCAGTTCTGATCAGTTGCAGGTTATTTCTCCTTCCCTGAGTTTCCTGATATTCAATTCTTCAAATAATATTATGTTTGTTTTCTTTAATTCTGAGATCTCTGTTTCTAATAGGTCCGATATCATTTCTTGCGTTAGGATACAATTCTCAATGAAATCTACTTGATGCTTATGAGATTCCAAACTGTCTTTGAGCTCATCGATCAATGATTGTAGCTTATTTAATTTGTCTTCAATTGCTGCAGAATTGTTTTTGGAAATTTCTTTAATAAGCTCTGCTTTCAGATCTTGCATTGCAGTTTCAAATTCCACCACCATCTTTGAGTCTCCAATTTTGCTCTTATCTCTTGTCACTCTCTGCATTTTTGTGGACATACTGGACAAAAAGATCTTAGTTATGGTGCAGCCCACTCCACAAATAAGTTGTAAGTAGTTTGCTTTCAATTCTGTGGCATAAAAACTATTTATATGGGTAAAATAAGTAGGCCTGACTGGAGCTCCTCTGTCCTGCAACTTATCAGCACCGTGACATCACTGATTGTTAATGCTAGCCACCTAACTTGACTGACCAAACCTAGGCTCAGAGACAGCTGACCTAAATCCAGCTCTGCTACCCCTGATCCTGGAGCCAGCGATCCATTTCCGCTATCCTGCCAGATGTGAAAATAGAAACTTACAGCCAGTTACCAATAGGCTTTGCCAGGGGATAGCAAGTGTCACCTCAAAAAGTAGACTTGCCATTCTTTTGCTACCCCAGTTTTAGACGTCAGATCAGGAAGGGATAACCCAAACCTCTGACTGATCTGATGTGGTGCAACACACACTGATCCTCCCCACAAGCCAGCAGCAGGAGCAGCAGTATTTGAGTAAACTCATCTCCTGATGCTGCAGGCATAGTCTCGCAATGGGAGTAGTGAGTTCTCACAGCTCCTACTGCAATACCTACCCTACAGCAGCAAGAGATGACATCACTCAAACCTCCCTGCTTCTGCTTCCAGCTTTCACAGGGAAGAGGAGGAATCCAGAATGCAAGCAGCTGTGACCAATGAGCCCCAGACTGCAGTCAGAGAAGGAAGAATCTGGGGAGGGAGTTGAGGAGGGGGGAGGAAGCTGGAAGGGACTGGATGAGAAGGTGGAGGGAGGAGGTAAGAAGAGAGGAAAGAGCTGAGGGGAAAATGGGGTGAGAAGGATGGGAAGGGCTAGAGGCGGGGGAGGGGGCATGTAGGTGGGAAGAGCTTCTGAGGGAGGGAGAAAAGTGTGTGTATGGGGAGAGGGGCTGGGAAGATCCAAGGTAATGAGGAAGGTGAGAAGGGGGGACGAATCTCTAGAGGGTGGGAGGCAAGAGCTTCTGAAGCGAGGGAATGGTGTGAGAAGAACCGAGGTAGTGAGAGGAGATGAGAAGGGAGCACGGGGTGAAGAGCCAAGGTAGTGAGGTAAGGGGGGAGAAAAGAGAAAAGAACTGAGGTAGTGAGGGAAAGAGGTGAGTAGGGGGCAAAGAATCTCTAAAGAGAGTGGGGGAGAGCCAAGCTAGTGAGGGAAGGTGTAGGGGGAGGGGGAGGAGCTAGGTTAGTGAGGGAAGGGGGGGGGAGAAGAATCTCTAGTGAGAAGGGATGAGCCAAAATAGTGAAGGAAGGAAGTGAGAAGGGGGGGGGGGGAGAATTTCTAGAGGGTGGGAAGGAAGAACCTTTGAAAGGAGGGAAGGGAGGGGAAAGAGCCAAGGTAGTGAGAGGAAAGAACTGAGGTAGTGAGAGGGAAGGAAGAGCCTCTTGAGGAAGGGAGAGGTGTGAGAGCATCTGAGGAAAGGGAGTGAGAATGGTAGAAAAGGCTCAGGATGGAGGAAGTGAGGGTAGAAGCTATGAGAACATCTGGAGGAAGGTAAGCAAGGGTGATAAGGGGGTGGGAAGGTGAGAAAGTGGAAATAATATCTGGAGGAAGGGAGGGATGGAGCTGGTGTGAAGGACCTGAAGGGGATGAGAGGCAATGGAATGAGACAGGTCTGTGAAAGGAGTGAGTGTGTGGGATTGACTGAGTGAAACATAGAAACATAGAAACATAGAAATGACGGCAGAAGAAGACCAAACAGCCCATCCAGTCTGCCCAGCAAGCTTCACACATTTTTTCTGTCATACTTATCTGTTTCTCTTAGCTCTTGGTTCTATTTCCCTTCCACCCCCATCATTAATGTAGAGAGCAGTGATGGAGCTGCATCCAAGTGAAATATCTAGCTTGATTAGTTAGGGGTAGTAGGGGTAGTAACCGCCGCAATAAGCAAGCTACACCCATGCTTATTTGTTTTACCCAGACTATGTTATACAGCCCTTATTGGTTGTTTTTCTTCTCCCCTGCCGTTGAAGCAGGGAGCTATGCTGGATATGCTTGAAGTATCAGTTTATTCTTTTCCCATGCTGTTGAAGCAGAGAGCCATGCTGGATATGCATTGAAAGTAAAGTATCAGGCACATTTGGTTTGGGGTAGTAACCGCCGTAACAAGCCAGCTACTCCCCGCTTTGTGAGTGCGAACCCTTTTTTCTTCTCCCCTGCCGTTGAAGCAGAGAGCTCTGCTGGATGTGTGTAGTATCAGTTTTTCTTCTCCCCTGCCGTTGAAGCAGAGAACTATGCTGTATATGCATTGAAATTGAAGTATCAGGCTTATTTGGTTTGGGGTAGTAACCGCCGTAACAAGTCAGCTACTCCCCTCTTTGTGAGTGCAAATCCTTTATTCCACATTTCCTCTTGCTGTTGAAGCTAGAACGATGTTGGAGTCACAGTAAGCATGTGTACGTTTATTGAATAAGGGTATTGTCTCCAGGCAGTAGCCATCATTCTGGCGAGTCACCCACTCTTCATTGGCGGCCTCTTGACTTTATGGATCCTCAGTGTTTATCCCACGCCCCTTTGAAGTCCTTCACAGTTCTGGTCTTCACCACATCCTCCGGAAGGGCATTCCAGGCATCCACCACCCTCTCCATGAAGAAATACTTCCTGACATTGGTTCTGAATCTTCCTCCCTGGAGCTTCAAATCGTGACCCCTGGTTCTGCTGATTTTTTTCCTATGGAAAAGGTTTGTCGTTGTCTTTGGATCATTAAAACCTTTCAAGTATCTGAAAGTCTGTATCATATCGCCTCTGCTCCTCCTTTCCTCCAGGGTGTACATATTTAGATTCTTCAATCTCTCCTCGTACGTCATCCGATGAAGATCCTCCACCTTCCTGGTCGCCCTTCTCTGTACCGCTTCCATCTTGTCTTTGTCTTTTTGTAGATACGGTCTCCAGAACTGAACACAGTACTCCAGGTGAGGCCTCACCAAGGACCTGTACAAGGGAATAATCACTTCCCTTTTCTTACTTGATATTCCTCTCTCTATGCAGCCCAGCATTCTTCTGGCTTTTGCTATAGCCTTGTCGCATTGTTTCGCAGACTTCATATCATTAGACACTATCACCCCAAGGTCCCTCTCCTGCTCCGTGCACATCAGCCTTTCCCCCCCCCCATCGAATACAGTTCATTCGGATTTCCACTCCCCATATGCATGACTTTGCACTTCTTGGCATTGAATCTCAGCTGCCATATCTTCGACCACTCTTCCAGTTTCCTTAGATCCCGTCTCATTCTCTCCACTCCTTCCGGTGTGTCCACTCTGTTGCAGATCTTAGTGTCATCCGCAAAAAGACAAACCTTGCCTTCTATCCCGTCCGCAATGTCGCTCACAAAGATATTGAACAGGACCGGTCCCAACACCGATCCTTGCGGTACACCACTTAAAACTGCTCTCTCTTCAGAGAAGGTTCCATTTACCATCACACATTGTCTTCTGTCCGTCAACCAATTTGCAATCCAGGTCACCACCTCGGCACTCACTCCTAAGCTTCTCGTTTTATTCACCAGTCTCCTGTGCGGAACCGTGTCAAAAGCTTTGCTGAAATCCAAGTATATGATATTGAGCGCTCTTCCTCGATCCAATTCCTTGGTTACCCAGTCAAAAAAGTCAATCAGATTTGTCTGACAGGATCTTCCCCTGGTGAATCCATGTTGCCTCTGGTCCATCAATTCTCCAGACTGTAGATAGTTCACTATTCTCTCTTTCAGCAGTGACTCCATTACTTTTCCCACCACCGAAGTGAGGCTGACCGGTCTGTAGTTGCCAGCCTCCTCCCTGTTCCCACTCTTGTGAAGCGGGACCACCACCGCTCTTCTCCAATCACTCGGCACCACTCCTGTTTCTAGGGATCTATTGAACAGGTCACACAGCGGAGCTGCCAGAACATCTCTGAGCTCCCTCAATATCCTTGGATGAATCCCATCAGGCCCCATGGCTTTGTCCACTTTCAGGTTCTTTAGCTCTTCCCACACATTTTCTACTGTAAAAGGATTTTCATCTATTCCACTTCCCTCCAGTTTCTTGTTGTGTAGAGATGGTCCTTCTCCAGGGTCTTCTTTAGTGAACACAGAGCTGAAGTATTCGTTTAATATTTCTGCCATTTCTTCGTCTCCCTCCACACATTGATCATTACCACCTTTCAATTTCACTATACCACTTTGGCACACGCTAGAGTGATTTCTCTTGGTGGCAGTGTATATTGCATTGAGTGTATATTGCTTAGAAGTTGTGTAGAAAGCTTCTGTTCTTAATTCCTGTCTGTGTTTTAATTTTATTTATAGTGTGTGTTTCAGTTCTTGATAGTAAGATATTATTCTAGTAAGTTAATTTTGCTGTTTGCTGCATAAGTTGAAAAAACAAAAAAAAAAAAACCCCACCCCCCCCCAAACCAAATCGCTCTCCAGCTTGTAAACTGTTTAAGTCTCTCTATTTTGGAATTAGCTGGCACAAATAAGCTGTTCAAACTAAAAATTGGGGCATAAAGACTGTTTTTTAAAACAATTGACCAAAAAGCAAGGAGCCGTCCAGAAGTGACGTAATCTAACTGAATTGGGTGTGACTCAGACCTTGAGGAAGGTAATCGGCAGGAGAGCCATTGTGGTCCTGTGCACACGCTAGAGTGATTTCTCTTGGTGGCAGTGTATATTGCATTGAGCTAAGTATTTCTGCTTATTGCTTAGAAGTTGTGTAGAAAGCTTCTGTTCAAATAAGCTGTTCAAACTAAAAATTGGGGCATAAAGACTGTTTTTTAAAACAATTGACCAAAAAGCAAGGAGCCGTCCAGAAGTGACGTAATCTAACTGAATTGGGTGTGACTCAGACCTTGAGGAAGGTAATCGGCAGGAGAGCCATTGTGGTCCAGTGGGTGGGGATGTGAATGAGGGGAAATGGGAAGCTGGGTAGGAGGGTAAGAGAAAGAAGAATACAGTTGGATGCCAGGAGAGCAGGGGTTACAGTAGAAGAGATGGGCTGGTGAGGAAAGTAGCTAAGTGCTGGGGAGGAGATAGGTAAAGAGGGTAAAAATGAGGGACTAGAGAGTAGGAGAAAGAGATGGAATAGGAGGCTGGGGAAGGAGAAAGACGGGGGGGGATGAGAAGTGAAAAGAGGGAGACTAAAAAAGAGGAGGAAGATGATAAAATCTAGCGGTGAGTGAAAAGAAATGGAGAAAAAGATGAAAGGGAAATATCAAAGTCAGAGGCATGTAGAGGGAAGGGAAGAAGACAGGAGGAGAGAGAAAAAATGGAAAATGGAAAAGAGAGACGGAGACCAACTCAATAATGGGAAACAAAATGCCTAGACAACAAAGGTAGAATGGAAAAGATTTTATTTTTGCAACATGGCTCCCAAATTGGGTCCAGAACTTGGAGTATGGAGAGATTTTGGGAGGGTAGTCCCAGAGTTTCTCTTTGGGAATAATTGGAGATGTTATAGAGCCAGTGCCAGTAAACCACCACTAAACGGCCTAGAAAATTACAACAGAACTTACTGTGTATTGTTCAATGGGAAGTCTCTAGATAACATTTATTATTAGGGTTAATGATCGTGGTTCCTTTAAGAGGGCTGAAGGGTGATCATTTCTGGGGAGAGGGCTTAAGGCTATAGATACTGATTTAGTAGGAAAGTTTCTTGGAGGGAGCTGCCAGTCAAGGCTGGCATTAGGGCCACGCTGGGTGATTAAGGGTAACCCCCCAGGGCAGAAATAGGCTGGAACTGGAACAACTGGCTTCTTGAAGGAAGGGGCTGAGCAGGGCTAGGTCTTCGGCTTGCAGTGGTCACCTCCTGCTCGGGTGGAACCTCTGGCTCAGGTGGCTGGCAGGACTTAAAAAACAGAAGGTGCACACGAGGTACAACAGGACACCCACTGGGCAGAACTGGCCACTGGGAACTGAAAGGTGTCCAGAAAAGAAGGATACAGGGAATGAACCACAGGACAAACAGGCTAACAGCAAAACATAAACAAACGTAAAGGCCAGAGACCACACTCAGGGAAACACAGTACGAGACAACCACAAGACAGAGCAACATACAGATCAGGAAGGTCACAATTAATACAACTACTATTATTACTGCTACTTAACATTTCTGTAGTGCTACACGACATACGCAGCAGCGCTGTACTAACATACAAAAAGACAGTCCCTGCTCAGTAGAGCTTACAATCTAATAAGACAAACTTACAGAGCAAGAGACACAAGGTATTTCATAAAACAAGTTAATGGCTAAAGAAAGAAAAGAACGTTAGTTAATGAGGCTAAAAGCAGACAACCAGGCCTAAGATTTAAAGCAGCTTCAAAAAGGTGGGTCTTTAGATGGAATTTCAACATGGCCTGTTTGAAAATTCAGACTAATGTGTGCAAGTACTTTCTGTTCATACATTTTAGCTCTGTGCACACAGGTAAAAAATTACCCTCCCTATGACCTGCAGGTCTTTTATAATCCTTCCTAGTCAGTAAAGAATAGAAAGGCATGAGGAAGCTGATATTATGTGCAAATCTGCGAGAATACATTCAGATGCAGCTGACATACAGTAACTGGATTAGTAATGAGAACCGAAGCCTTGACTATGGCATTACAGCTTGCAACTCCAAGTGTCTGGGATTAAGCACAGGTCTCTTGCTTCTTTTCCTAGGTGGAAGGAGTGGCAGCCTGGCTTCCTGCTCAGCATCGATGCAAACAGCCACAGCGAGCTCCCTCGTGAGGTTCAGTTTGATGGTAAAAAACTATATGACTTCGATTTAAATTACATCAGAGCGTAAGTATTGTCATTTTAGCCCCTGCAGTATTTTCCTTGCGAGGTTCAGTGTAACTACAGTCACAAGAGCAGCTGAGAGTTGGCAGAAACACTGTTTGCAGCCAGAGATGAAGAAGCTAGACAGCAGTTGAGGCTGACAACTTTGTTGGGACTCTGCTTGAATAGGCTTTTGTTACTAAGGAGACCAAGAGAGCGAAGGGCACAGACTAAAGACACCTACCCACCACCACATCACCATTGCTCCTGATATCTGAGATCTTAAATAATGAGATATGTGCCAAACCGTAGTTTACATTCAGGATCTAAGGGTTTACTTGAAATTCCTCCAGTCAAGTTGGCCTGCTTGATTTGGACTAGAAAACAATGCTTTCATTTATAGGGGACCAACTTTGTGGACTACATTCCCTAGGGATCTGCGGTTTGTGACTACACTTAATCAGGTTAAGCAAAATTAAAAGATTGGTTGTTTATGCAAGCTTTTCCAGCTAAATTTTAATAGGAGGAATAGTATCTTTATGATTAGTGGATTTTTTGAGGAGGGGTTTTAAGTTACGTTGCTTTTAAGTTATGTTTAAATCTGTTTATTAATACATTCACATATAACAAATAGTGAACAACAGCCTGATTTGCTACATCCATCTTAACTCAGGCAAGATGCAACATTTTTATTACAATAACATGCCAAGGCTCCCCAGTAAATAACAAAAGCCAAAAATTATAACAACAAACAAAGGCAACCTGATGGAAAGAAGTTCTGGAAACCATCAGGTAAAATCGTAGAGTTGGAAGTACTTGGAGAAGCTGCCAGCATCCCAACCCTCCCTCTTCCTCCCCTCTGATCCTGAACCATCCCTTCATGAAATTACAAGCTCTTTTGCCACTCTCGCTGGTTAAATACTGTTGTATGATATAGAACAATCAAATAGGCAGGTCATTAACAATCAAACACCTCGGGAAAGGAGACAAAGAATTCAAACATGGCTCCCATCGTTTCGCAAAATCCCATTTTGTCTTAAAACATTCCATTTTTTCAACATATTTATCCAATATACACATTTGATGTATATCATTTCTCAATTGTGTCATGGTCGGCGGTTCAGCGGATAATCATTTCTGCAAGATACATTTCTTAACCAACAAGATCGTCAGTCTGTATCACCATTTAAGGTATTTACTAGGAAATATGATGCCTCTCATGTCATCCCATAAAAATATATTGACCAGTGACCACTAGGGAAAAGGTGATACCACTCAGCCTGTAAAGATAGCTATTAACTGCCATCCAAAATCTGTGGAGTTCAGAACATGTCCAGAACTGATGTCCCAAAGTACTATCTGCCTCCCCACACTTAGGACAGCGTTCAGAACCCGCTACTCCTAACCTATAAGCTATCATAGATGGAATATAGAACCTGTGAAGAAACTTAAATTGAAGTTCCTTGAGACTTTATTAACAGATAAAGACTGTGCTCTCATAAAGCACCCCGCATAATATGCTGACGTCAGCCTAGTCCCCAATTCCCTATTCCAACCCTCCACTAGGGTACCCCAGTTTAATTTGGGTTTTTGCTTACGGAGTAGTTTGTACCAAAAGTAGATCCTGTGCCTACTTGAATCACCTAAATCAAGAAAATCTGAAAGAAGTTCCCATGCATGACTGTGAGGGTCAGGCAAGGACAATGAACCGACATAATGTCTTAATTGTAAATAGGCCAAAAAATGCTTCGAGTCCAGATCAAATACATCTTGTAAAGCTTGAAAGGAGCGCAGGTGATTCATGTCATCATCTACCTGCACCACAGTTTGAATACCTTTATCATGCCAACACTTAAATATTTTATTCTGCATGCTAGGACTAAAATCTTTGTTACCCAAAAAACGCAAGTAATGAATAACCTGCGGATGTAATCCCATCTTGTGGCAGAACCATTACCAAGTGTGCAAAATACGTTGGATGAGCACACTATTCTGGAAATGTATTGGAAGTACTTGTATAGTTTTATATAAAATATATCGCAGTTCTAATGGCTTGACTCTAAGTTTTTCTATTGGCAACGGCATATAATAAGTAGTACACAAAATGGTTGATATTTACCACTCCCTTAACACAATTATAAGCAATACATATATTGAAAGAGAGAGCACATTTTTATTATCACAAAAATTTTTAAATTATCAAACAAGTGTGTCATAAAATACACTCATACACTCACACATTCACTCAATTAAAATCACAAATTAAAGCATAGTGAAGTGACTAACCAGAATCCCTGATGCAACATTTACAAAATGCAGAAAGATATTTAGAATACAACTAAAAACATGTATTTGTACATCCTGTGGTTATATAAAGCCACTTACAACTCTATAAACTCTTTTACCTTCCCTAAGTTTTTAAACATATAATCTTAATTACCACAGTGTTATGTAAGCAACTGTGCTAAATACATGTGTGCTAGGGATGTGAATCGTTTTTCAACGATTAAAATTATCGTCCGATAATGTTTATATCGTCTTAAATCGTTATAGAACACGATACAATAGAAATTCTAACGATTTATCATTAAAAATCGTTAAATCGTGTTAGTGCGCACTAACTCGAGTTAGTGCGCACTAACTCCCCGTTAGTGCGCACTAACTCGATTTAGTGCGCACTAACTGAAAATGATACAAATAAACACTTTCCAGGTCACTGAAGGTCAGTTAGGAATGAATATGTGTTCCTATTGGCTGGCTGCCCTCTTATCTATTGATATTACCAAGGTTACCACTGAGGTGATGGTTGGGGGGATGGGAAATGGAACTGGAAACTAACGAACACCAACAGAAAATGAAACAAAGTGTTCACACTTCCCAGGTCAGTAAAGGTCACTTAGGAATGAATATGTATGTATGTATTCCTATTGGCTGGCTGTGCTCTTATCTATTGATGTTACCAATATGGTTGGGGGGATGTGAAATGGAAACAGTTGGAAGCTTGACAAAAAAAGTAATGTAATGATCAGCACTCTCGTGACTAGAACTTGTTTTGTTTATTATTTTTGTTAGCAGGCACCTGAAATGCTAGTGCATGTTGAATTTGCCAATCACTGTGCATTTTAGAAAGGTGGTCCTGGCTGGAACTGTACACAGTTCAAATATATGTAATTGATTGTTGGTAAGTGTATTTTTTAAGTAGCCACACTGGCACCAGTATGTTTACTTTTCCTCCTACTTAACTCACTAGCTCAGCTTTGTAAGAAGGGCTTCTCTGCTTGTGTGTTGTTTTTGTTTGGTGTGAGGAGAGCAGAAACATCAGATCTTTATTCAATCTACTACAGTCATCTCTTACAGTGCCCTATCCCTATTAATACCAGGAGTGTTGTGATCTTCCTGCACACAGTGCCCTAACCCTGATACCAGTCTAAGACAGCTCCCTCCCTGCATTACTAGTGAGAGGCTGGCTTCACAGACAGGGGGGAGCTGCCTGACCCTCACTCCTGACTTCCCCATGTCCCAGCTAGTGAATGGTGTGTGGGTGAGGGGGGGGGAGGATGGTGAAGTCTGAGACAGCTCCCTCCCTGCATTACTAGTGAGAGGCTGGCTTCACAGACAGGGGGGAGCTGCCTGACCCTCACTCCTGACTTCCCCCATGTCCCAGCTAGTGAATGGTGTGTGGGTGAGGGGGGGGGGGAGGATGGTGAAGTCTGAGACAGCTCCCTCCCTGCATTACTAGTGAGAGGCTGGCTTCACAGACAGGGGGGAGCTGCCTGACCCTCACTCCTGACTTCCCCCATGTCCCAGCTAGTGAATGGTGTGTGGGTGAGGGGGGGGGGGAGGATGGTGAAGTCTGAGACAGCTCCCTCCCTGCATTACTAGTGAGAGGCTGGCTTCACAGACAGGGGGGAGCTGCCTGACCCTCACTCCTGACTTCCCCCATGTCCCAGCTAGTGAATGGTGTGTGGGTGAGGGGGGGGGGAGGATGGTGAAGTCTGAGACAGCTCCCTCCCTGCATTACTAGTGAGAGGCTGGCTTCACAGACAGGGGGGAGCTGCCTGACCCTCACTCCTGACTTCCCCCATGTCCCAGCTAGTGAATGGTGTGTGGGTGAGGGGGGGGGGGGGAGGATGGTGAAGTCTGAGACAGCTCCCTCCCTGCATTACTAGTGAGAGGCTGGCTTCACAGACAGGGGGGAGCTGCCTGACCCTCACTCCTGACTTCCCCCATGTCCCAGCTAGTGAATGGTGTGTGGGTGACGGGGGGGGGGGGGGGGGGAGGATGGTGAAGTCTGAGACAGCTCCCTCCCTGCATTACTAGTGAGAGGCTGGCTTCACAGACAGGGGGGAGCTGCCTGACCCTCACTCCTGACTTCCCCCATGTCCCAGCTAGTGAATGGTGTGTGGGTGAGGGGGGGGGGGAGGATGGTGAAGTCTGAGACAGCTCCCTCCCTGCATTACTCGTGAGAGGCTGGCTTCACAGACAGGGGGAGCTGCCTGACCCTCACTCCTGACTTCCCCCATGTCCCAGCTAGTGAATGGTGTGTGGGTGAGGGGGGGGGGGGGAGGATGGTGAAGTCTGAGACAGCTCCCTCCCTGCATTACTAGTGAGAGGCTGGCTTCACAGACAGGGGGGAGCTGCCTGACCCTCACTCCTGACTTCCCCCATGTCCCAGCTAGTGAATGGTGTGTGGGTGAGGGGGGGGGGGGAGGATGGTGAAGTCTGAGACAGCTCCCTCCCTGCATTACTAGTGAGAGGCTGACTTCACAGACAGGGGGGAGCTGCCTGACCCTCACTCCTGACTTCCCCCATGTCCCAGCTAGTGAATGGTGTGTGGGTGAGGGGGGGGGGGAGGATGGTGAAGTCTGAGACAGCTCCCTCCCTGCATTACTAGTGAGAGGCTGGCTTCACAGACAGAGGGGAGCTGCCTGACCCTCACTCCTGACTTCCCCCATGTCCCAGCTAGTGAATGGTGTGTGGGTGAGGGGGGGGGGGGGGGATGGTGAAGTCTGAGACAGCTCCCTCCCTGCATTACTAGTGAGAGGCTGGCTTCACAGACAGGGGGGAGCTGCCTGTCCCTCACTCCTGACTTCCCCCATGTCCCAGCTAGTGAATGGTGTGTGGGTGAGGGGGGGGGGGGTGGATGGTGAAGTCTGAGACAGCTCCCTCCCTGCATTACTCGTGAGAGGCTGGCTTCACAGACAGGGGGGAGCTGCCTGACCCTCACTCCTGACTTCCCCCATGTCCCAGCTAGTGAATGGTGTGTGGGTGAGGGGGGGGGGAGGATGGTGAAGTCTGAGACAGCTCCCTCCCTGCATTACTAGTGAGAGGCTGGCTTCGCAGACAGGGGGGAGCTGCCTGACCCTCACTCCTGACTTCCCCCATGTCCCAGCTAGTGAATGGTGTGTGGGTGAGGGGGGGGGGGGGAGGATGGTGAAGTCTGAGACAGCTCCCTCCCTGCATTACTAGTGAGAGGCTGGCTTCACAGACAGGGGGGAGCTGCCTGACCCTCACTCCTGACTTCCCCCATGTCCCAGCTAGTGAATGGTGTGTGGGTGAGGGGGGGGGGAGGATGGTGAAGTCTGAGACAGCTCCCTCCCTGCATTACTAGTGAGAGGCTGGCTTCACAGACAGGGGGGAGCTGCCTGTCCCTCACTCCTGACTTCCCCCATGTCCCAGCTAGTGAATGGTGTGTGGGTGAGGGGGGGGGGTGGATGGTGAAGTCTGAGACAGCTCCCTCCCTGCATTACTAGTGAGAGGCTGGCTTCACAGACAGGGGGGAGCTGCCTGACCCTCACTCCTGACTTCCCCCATGTCCCAGCTAGTGAATGGTGTGTGGGTAAGGGGGGGGGGGGGAGGATGGTGAAGTCTGAGACAGCTCCCTCCCTGCATTACTAGTGAGAGGCTGGCTTCACAGACAGGGGGGAGCTGCCTGACCCTCACTCCTCCGGGGTATTGTGATCTTCCTGCACACAGTGCCCTATCCCTGATACCAGGGGTGTTGTGATCTTCCTGCATGCAGTGCCCTATCCCTATTAATACCAGGAGTGTTGTGATCTTCCTGCATGCAGTGCCCTATCCCTATTAATACCAGGAGTGTTGTGATCTTCCTGCATGCAGTGCCCTATCCCTGATATCGGGATGTGTGCAAGAAGATCACAACACCCCCGGTATCAGGAATAGGGCACTGTGTGCAGGAAGATCACAACACCCCCAGTATCAGGAATAGGGCACTGTGTGCAGGAAGATCACAACACCCCTGGTATTAGGGATAGGGCACTGTGTGCAGGAAGATCACAACACTCCTGGTATTAATAGGGATAGGGCACTGTGTGCAGGAAGATCACAATACCCCTGGTATCAGGGTTAGGGCACAAGTTCTAGTCACATTGACTGATCACATTACTTGTTTTGTCAAGCTACCAACTGTTTCCATTTCCCATCCCCCATATACTGTCAGTAGGAAACTTGGTAACATGAATAAATAAGAGGGCAGCCAATAGGAATACATATTCATTCCTAAACTGACCTTAACTGACCTGAAAAGTGTCAAATTGTATCATTTTCAGTTAGTGCGCACTAACTCGAGTTAGTGCGCACTAATCGGAAAAAACGATTTTTAACGATTTTTTAACTAAAAAATCGTGCCTAAGACGATTTTCTTGCCCTGCCACACGATTTCTATCGTTAAGACGATATGGAAAACGATTCACATCCCTAATGTGTGCACCTATATATCAAAATACTTGAACACTTGGAGTTCTCTTCATCTGGCGTTCTTCACTATATGCTTTGCTTCATTGAAATATAAAGGCAATGCTTCATTTTTCACCACGGTATAAACCCGACAAGAGGCCCTTGTTTCTCTGATACCAGCTTCATCAGGCGGATGTTGACCATCAATCCTGCTTCTGAAAAATTATTTTCAACGGACCCTCCGCATTGTTCAAAGGCTGACTTGCTTCTTAATGTCTTCCACCAACTTAATATATGAGATTTTCACAGACTAAATCCCAAGGCATGCTTACCTCATTCACAAATGATTTCTCATACGAGTTGCTGGTAACTGAGTTGGTGCAGTTACCAGGCCTTGCTGGGCAACTCGTATGAGAAATCATTTGTGATATTTCAATGAAGCAAAGCATATAGTGAAGAACGCCAGATGAAGAGAACTCCAAGTGTTCAAGTATTTTGATATATAGGTGCACACATGTATTTAGCACAGTTGCTTACATAACAGTGTGGTAATTAAGATTATATGTTTAAAAACTTAGGGAAGGTAAAAGAGTTTATAGAGTTGTAAGTGGCTTTATATAACCACAGGATGTACAAATACATGTTTTTTTTTGTTTGTAATCATATTTATTGGGTTTTATGAAACAAATACAACGTAATGTACCAATATATACATAACATCATATCATTTGAACATACCAACAATACAAGGAAGATCTCCATATATCATTAGCATAACAACTGTATGCTATTCAAGACTAGAAGATTTGAAGAGTTCTTCGCGTAACCCTATACTCTATTTTCCACCCATACCCATCCTCCCTACCAACCCCATACCCATCCCTATACCAACCCCAACCCCACAGCACCATTGTCCAAATTGGTCGCATTTCTGAGTTGCAATGTTTCCATGTTCCTCTGTTGTTCTCCTAGGGTCTCCCTAGTGCTTCTTCCTCATTCTCCAGTACCTAAGAAGCCAATAGTTAAGATCTTCCAGAACCCGTACATACAATTACATATTATGAATAAGATTCAGTCCAAATGTAGTCTGGTTGTACTGGGTAAAGAATCTATGAAAGTCTTCCATTGATCATGAAATTGTTGCCGCTTCCTTTGCGAATGGCCGGACAGGGTTTTCTGCTCCAAAAGATATAAGTCTAAGAGCGCAGATATCCATTCCTGTTTGGACGGAGGCGTATTGGACATCCAGTATTTCAAAATCAGACGAAGAGCCACTAAGCGTCCCTTATGCAAGAGTGCTTGATTGTGAACGATTAACCTGTCCGAGTGGGCCAGATCAACTCCCAAGATCCACAGTTCAGGTGATGACATGGGGCTCCTCGTCAGATTAGTGTCAACAAGGCTTAAGGCAGACTCAGTCCAGAATGTTTGAATCATAGGACAATCCCACAAACAATACATAAGCGAGGCCTGAGAAAAAGAACATTTGCGACAGTCAGGAGAATCAGCTACTCCCATAAGGTTTGCTCTTCGTGGACATATCACTATTCTATGCATTATTTTAAAATGTAATTCCCGAAAGGGGACACTGACGACTACTTCGCGGGATAGTTGAAGACATTGTCGTAAAGAATCTACTGTAATCAAGTCACCAGCTATATCCGTAGACCACTTTACAGCAAGAGAATCATATATTGTATACAATGATATATTATGCATATATTTATACATTGACGAAATGGACACTGGTTTTTTGACCCCCAAAGTTAAAAACCGTTGAAATGGACCATTGATTTTAGGGAGTAGAGTGGAAAAAATTTTTCCTGTGAATGTAGCTGTGGATTTGTAGATATGTTAAATAATCCGCCGGAGTAAAATGTAAAGTTTGACAGCAATATTGAAAGGAATAAATTTCCCCATTCTGCAGATTTATAAAAGGCTGTACATTAAGAACCCCCAGCTCAGAAAGTTCAGAAAATCGTCTGCCCTGGTGCCCAGCGGGAAAATCAGGATTCCCCATAAGGGGTAGACAAAAAGGCACCCGCCAAGGTAGTTTCAGGGCAGAGCGAATGTATCGCCAGCTTCTACGCATTGCGAACACTAGTATATTGTGGGTATGAAGGGGCTGTAGCTTGTCCTTAGCGGCATGTAAGATATAAGCCAGAGCCATTGGGTGGAACAGTGCCTGTTCTAAGGTAAGGATCTGGTTCGCAGTCCCACAACCCAGCCATTCCCGCAGAGTCGAGGTCAAACAAGCAATATTATAAAACCGCAAATTAGCCACTCCCATACCTCCCTCGTCCCTGGGAGCCATAAGCTTAGAGAAACTGATACGAGCTCTTTTAGAGTTCCAGAAAAATTTTCCACATAGGGAGTAGAGCAACTTAAGATCCTTAGCTTGCAAATATATGGGTGTCATCTGTAGTAAATATAATAACTTAGGAAGTAACATCATCTGAACCAATGCAATCCTCCCTGAGATAGATAAGGGAAATGAACTCCAACTGTTAAGTTTCTCCTTAAAGACCTTAATTAACGGAGGTATATTGTAAGAATACCAGCACCCTGGGTCACTGTGGATTTTAATCCCAAGATATTTTATGGTGTCATTTGCCCATAATAACGGGAAATTTAACCAATCAGTTTTGAGGTTCCCATTCACGTCCATGGCTTCCGATTTTGTCAAGTTTAATTTTAAGCCAGAGAAGGATCCAAAGACATGGATGGTTTCCAATAAAATAAGCAATGAGTTGCGAGCATTCGAAAATAGCATAAGCATATCATCGGCAAACAGCATCATTTTCTGTTCACTGGACCCAGTCCATATACCTGGAATCAGGCTGTCCTGTTTAATTTTACGAATAAGAGGCTCCAAGGACAAAATATATAATAAGGGGGATAGGGAACATCCCTGACGTGTACCCCTGCCCAAGGTAAAGATGGGGGATGTAGTTCCATTAACACAAATAAATGCCTTAGGATCAGAATACAGTATTTTGATTGCTGTAAAGAAAGCTCCCTGAAAACCAAATGTTTGCAAAGTATCAAAAAGATATGCCCACGCTACCCGGTCGAACGCCTTTTCGGCGTCAAAACTAACTAAAAGAGGCTCTGGAATTAACTGATGCTTGCAACTTTCTAATGCAACTAAGAGACGTCTAATATTAGTGACAGGACGTCGACCATGGACGAAACCCGTCTGCTCAGGGGATATAAGATCAGGCAAAATAAATTTCAAACGGGATGCCAACAATTTGGCATATATCTTCACATCCTGATTCAACAATGAAATTGGCCGATAAGACCCCGGGTCTGCTGGATCATGCCCTGGTTTAGGCAAAACAGTAATGGCTGCTATTTTCATTGTCTCAGGTAGCTGAGCTTGAGCAATCATATGATTAAACAGGTTCACCAACACAGGGGCTATGGGGTCCCGGATTGTTTTGTAAAACAGGGAAGTAAGACCATCTGGGCCAGGTGATTTATGAAGCTTAGTTCTGCTATTACTGTCTGAACCTCCTGAAGCAAAATAGGTCTATTAAGGCCGTCTATTTGTTGGGTTGTTAATGTGGGAAGGGATAAGTTATCAAAAAACTGTTGCTGATTGATGTAATGAGGCGGATCAGCAGCATATAAGGTGGCATAAAATGTTTTGAAAATTTCTCCAATCTCATTAGTAGTAACAGCCATCGAACCAGTCGATTTGCGGAGAGAACTAATAAATTTGGAGGGTTGCTGTGCCCGCGATAAGCGCGCCAGCATCCGTCCCGGTTTATTTCCATGCAGAAACAATTTGTGCTTGAAAGAAAACATATTTCCCACTGCTTTGCGGTGTATAATATCATTGAGAAGCATTTCTGTTTTCTTAAATTTGTCTCTCCAATATATCATATTAGTACAATTCCATTGCCTCTTAAAATAAGCTAAATCTTTTTCCAAGGACAAAATTTGAGCGTTTTGTTTTTTCTTTTTTTGAATAGTGTATTGCAAGATGTCACCTCTTAAAACAGCCTTCGCTGTTTCCCAAAACAGCACCGGGTCTGAACGGTGTTGCCCATTAAATTCATCATACTGAGCCCATTTCTGAGAAATGTACTGCTTAAATTCTTGATCCGTTGCCAACCATTCTGGCATACGCCATTGGAATAAGGATGGTAAAGTGGTGACAGAACCCAAGGAGCACAGAACAGGGCAGTGGTCAGATATCACTAAATTACCTATGTCAGCTTTGTCAACACTGGAAAATAAAGCCTCAGATAGTAAAATGTAATCTATACGGGATTTAGCAGGGTGCGCCCTAGCGTAATGAGTGTATTCCTTTTCACCCGGGTGAAGGACTCGCCACACATCAAGCAGTTGTAAAGCCTGAGCCAGAAACGTGATCCCCTTCCCTGTACCCATTCTAGTTTGAGGGCTATTAGAACAACGATCTATTGAGGGGTCAGCGACACAATTAAAATCACCTGCTACTACCATGGGATAGGAGCTCATATTCATCAAACGAGACACCAACCCAGTGAAAAATGAGTGATCATATTTGTTCGGCCCATATACTGATGCCAGCATAATCGGCTGCCCAAATAAACATCCTTTAAGCCTGATAATTCTCCCTTCAGAATCTGACCATTGATGTTCCACTTGAAAGGAAACCGTTTTATGTATCAAAATGGCTACTCCATTTCGCTTGTGAGATCCAGAGGAAAAATATACCTGATTATAGCCTTGCTTATTTTTCAGTTTCATATGTTCTTTATCTAGCATGTGGGTTTCTTGTAGGAATACAATACTCCCCTTCAGCCTATGACAGTGCGATAAGACTTTTTCCCTCTTAATAGGGGACCCCATACCTGCCACATTCCAAGATATATATTGTACCTTAGGACTCATTGTAAGCTCAGGTCCAAAGATTACCCCTCCGGGTAAAGAAGAACCAAGAAAACAAGCTAAGTAAGTCACGTGAGTGCCCAGCTCGCCCACGCAACCAAGGTATTATATACCTGTTCACTATATCTCCTTGTTCACAGATCCCCATGAGAACTAATAAGAGGCTACATAAACATTGAACATCATTCCGCAACGTAAACAGCACTGAATATTCAGAAACAGCATAACATTGCCAAACCCCCGGTGCTTCCGAACCCCCAGCCCCTCCCGCCCCCCATCCCAACACAGACAACAAAATCCCAATCCCCAGCAAAACTCCCCATAAGCTCTCTGATACGAGAGACAGGATCAAAAGATGTGTTCAGGTGTCCGTCCCCATTAACTGAAAAAAAAAAAAAAATCTGATGGAGGACCCCAGTATACTAAAAAAGTAAAAATAAAAATAAACACTAGTGTGGTCGCGACCATACTAGATTATGGTTAAACGCTAAGACAAACAGGGCCTTCTTTCCCCCTTTCTTCAGGCCCGTTACAGCAGAAAATTAAAATTTGCAAGGCCCATTCTAGATAAGTAAAAAATAATATGGTGTAAGCAAGCATCCGAAAGTACTCAGATCAGTCAACCATCTTGAACATTCACCACCGATTGAATATATTTTTGGGCATCCGAAAAAGAGTCAAATGCCTGGTGGTTGCCATCAAACCACACCCGCAACTTTGCTGGGTATTGAAGCATGAATCTGATCTGTTTCGCCGCCAGTTGAGAACATAGTGGGCCAAATTCCTTCCGCTTCGCTGCTACCCGGGCCGAGAAGTCTTGAAAGATTCGCACCGGCTGATTCTGGAAGGTAAGCGATTGAGCTTTACGCGAGCCCTGCCAAATTCGCTGTCGGTCCGCAAAGTCCAGAAAGCGTGCCAGCACGATCCGATTTCTCTGATTCGGCAGCACACGTGTGCCAAGACGGTGGGCCCTTTCAATTTTCAAATTAGGTAATTGAACTGAAGGTCCTAAAGCTTCAGGCAGCCAGCGAGCTAGTTGTTCAGCGAGGTCGTTGTCTGATACAGACTCCGGAATGCCAACAAATCTAAGATTGTTGCGACGTGACCGGTTTTCTAAATCATCGATCTTCTCTTTTTGCGCTTGAACAAGTTTTTCCAGCTTATTAACTTTACCCTCGCTGGCTAAGGCTTCATCCTCCACGACTGCCACCCGTTGTTCCAAAGCGTCCAAGCGGGGGTGTATTTCCGCGAACTCTGCTTTTAAGTCAGTGAGTTGCTCTGATATTTTGTCTAGCTTACTTGAAAGCGCTGCGGTCACCGCCGAAGTTAGTGCTGCGATTGCGGCTTCATCTCCCAGGCCCAGAATACTTTTGTCCATGCCAGCCGCCATTTTGTCGTCTCCCGCTTTTGTTTTCTCTTTCTCTTTCCTGGCTAGTCTAGGAGGCATCGCGGCGGGCGATTTATTCATGTAGCGGTCGATGTTCATAAGCACTGCCACACAAGTCAGGTCTCGTTGGAAGAACAAAAATGCTGCTTGCTTTAAACACCAAAATGGGGACGGACACCCAGAGCTAGGAAAGAACTCGACTTCCCCAGATCACCACATCACGTGATCTCCCACAAATACATGTTTTTAGTTGTATTCTAAATATCTTTCTGCATTTTGTAAATATTGCATCAGGGATTCTGGTTAGTCACTTCACTATGCTTTAATTTGTGATTTTAATTGAGTGAATGTGTGAGTGTATGAGTGTATTTTATGACACACTTGTTTGGTAATTTATTAATTGTTGTGATAATAAAATTTTGCTCTCTCTTTCAATATATGTATTGCATATAATAAGTCGTATCCATTATCCAGTCTCCAATATGGCGCATGTTACAGGCTACATTATATATCTTGATATCAGTTAGCCCCAATTCACCATGTATCTTAAGGCACCTCAACTTTACTGGAGCTATACGAGGTTTTAAACCTTTCCAAAGAAACTGCTGCAATTACTTATCTATGCCCGCAAGCTCTTTCTTTGTCCAATAAATAGGGAGTAGCTGCATCAAATGCAACCATTGAGGGAGAATCATCATCTGATTCAACACAACTCTCCCAGCCAATGATATTGGAAGATCTATCCATTTTTTTAAATTGATTACAAGTACGCTTCCATGTGACATCATAATTTAAAGCTTACACTTTCTCTGGTATCTGATGGATTAGTACACCCAAGTACAGTAACAAATCATCCACGCTAGGACTGGGAAAATCCTCTGTCACCCAAGCTTGGTGTTCTGGTTTAGTTAGCAAAACCTGAGATTTACCTTATTCAATTTTGTGTTAAACTACTTTTTATTAGAAAAGCACGCACGAACTTCATGTAACAGTATACAGAAACCCCGTACTCCATAGGATGCGAAGCCAATAGCTAAATAGGGTTTGTACCATTGCCTATGAAACAATAAGAAGCATTTTTGTTTTTTATTTGGTTCCCCCTTCTATAGCGAACCAACCTAAACCCTATAAGAAGACCCTAGCCCTATCATGTAAGTCTTAACTGGAAACACAATATGAAGAAAGGACAAAGAAAAAACAGTGCTCTGTCTGACTGGCTGGCTCTGGTGCAGACAGACATGCCGATAATCATTTATAGCCCACATGATATATAAGGGATCCCTCCCCGAGCCCTAACAATAACCCAATAAATCCAACCCTTTACATTAGCAGCAGTTATCATAGCACATTACAATAAGTAAACTATAAAGCATTTATAAGTAAACTCCTGACCCTGCTGGAAAGACTCTGAATGTATTTATCCCATACAAGCAAAAATTGTTTTCTAGAGTTAAGAGAGAGGCCCGTGTGGCCATTGATTCCATAGTGGCCATATTATGCAGTGCATTCCTCCATTGCCAGAACGAGGGAGGGGATACTTCTCTCCAATTCAGTAAAATAGCCCATTTGCCCTGTATTCATGCGTTCCTCGCCAGAAGCCTATCCCCTTCTGTCCTTATTTTATCAGAAAGGCTCACTCCAGAAAGTACCTTCTTTAATTCCATAGGAATCCAAAGGGATAGACTATAATATAAGTAGTAAAGAAGCTTACCCCAGAACTTCTTAATAATCGGGCAAGACCAAAACATATGAGTAAGGGTACCTGCCACCCCTGAGCATTTTGGGCAACTATCTGACAAAGTAAGCTTTGCTTTGTGGGCTAAGACTGGAGTAACATAGGCTCTGTGCAAGAATTTAAATTGCAATTCCCTTAAATAGACATTAACAGAAACTACTTTTAATAACTGAAAACAGGAACACACCTCCCTGGGAAAGTGAAAAACCACTTTCCTTCCTCCAAGTCTCCCACAATTCCCACACCCAGTCAACTTGTCTCAATTTTTGAAGCCCATTATATAGTCATGCAAGCAAAAGCCTACTGCGCTCTGCTTGAAAGAACTCATCAATCTGGGTAACTACATTCATATCCAATGCTGGAGGAGGTAAGGAGGATGCATAATGCCTCAACTGCAAGTAGGAAAACCATTCCGAATCCCTTAAGCCATAACACTCTTTCAACTGAGGAAAGGACATCACTGTCCCTTCCTCTGATAATATATGCTGGAGGGTGGAAAGTCCTTGCTCCTTCCACTGAGTGAACACCTGGAAATAAGACCCCGGGTCAAATTCAGGGTTGCCCCGTATTGGAGAATGGCGACCAGTGACCTTCAAATGGGTCATTAGTCTACGCCAAGCCCAGTGCAAGGGGGCTACCAAATCATTCCTTATCCCTCCCCCTGGTAATTTATGAGCAGGGCCATGAAGCACATACTGTAAATCTATAGCAAGGATCAATGCTTGATCGCACACAAGCTCGGTAAAAGTTGAATCTGTCAGTTGAATCAGTCCCTCACAATACATAGTTTACTCGCTAGATTATAGAGCTCCAAGTCCAGAAGCCCCAACCCTCCCTTGGTCCAGTCCAATTTCAACCTCTTCAACGCAACTTTCTTCCCAGCCCAAAGAAAACCCAATAAAAGTTTATCCAGTAGAGAAAGGTCTTTCTTACCCAGGCAAATACGCAAAATTTGAAGCAAGTACAACCAACGCGGAAACAAAACCATCTTAAATAAATTGATGCAGCCTATTAAAGATAAAGGTAAAGGGCACCACAGTCTTAGTTTTAGTTCGGTCAAAGCAAGCAAGGGACGAATATTAAGTGCATAAATCTCAGAAACATTAAGCGAGATATATACCCCCAAATATTTAAAAGCTTGGGAGCCCATTTTAATAGGAAAGAGCCTTGCCAATGCAAGGAAATAGTTTCGAGAAAAACCGAAGTTTCTAATTTATTCTGGTTAAGACGAAATCCAGAAAATGCACCATATTCCTCGGTAAGTTGAAGCGTTGCAGCAAGCGAGTATACTGGATCCAGGAGATAAACCAATAAATCGTCTACAAAGGCTGCACATTTAAAAGAAGAATATCCCATTACAATACCATTTATGGTAGAGTTATGGCGAATAGCAAGAAGTAAATGCCAATAGGAATAGCAAAGGGGACAAAGGACAACCCTGCCTGGTTCCTCTGCAGATCAGGAAAATAGAAGATCATTCCCCATTAGCTGCAACTTCGGTCTCAAGCCATCCTGAAATAAGCCTTCCAGTATCATATGATCATGTAGCTCAAACAAGTATTACCATTCTACCCTATCAAAAGCCTTTTTGGCATCGAAGCAGACCACCATAAAAGGTGTGTCAGCTGCAATGTCCAGAGAAATAGTCATTAACAATTTGCATACATTGACATTGGCATAGCGCCCTCTTACAAATCCCACTTGTTCTGATCCAGTTGTTTGGTGCTGTTGTTGCCAAAACTAATATGCTAATAGTTTTGCCAAACGTTTCTGATCGAAATGTATCAGTGAGATCAGGTGATAGGATGAAGTGAGTGTGGGACCCCTACCTGGCTTAGGGAGGACGGTGATGATAGCTTTATTCATACCAGAGGAATAATAGCCTCTCACTATCAATGCCTCAAATGTGGCACTAAGCGTAGGGGTGATGTTATCTCTCAGAATCTTATAAAATTCACTTGAAAACCCATCAGGTCCAGGTGCCTTCAGCCTCTGAGTTTTCTGAATCCCTTGGGCTACTTCTTCAGAGCTAATAGATCTGTTCAAAGCTTGCAATTGAGAGTCAGTTAAGGCGCACATTGAGAGTGTGCGGGGAAAATCCCGGCACTTGCAATCATCAAACCCATCTGAGGTATATAGGCTTGCATAATATTCCCCAAACAAATGCAAAATATCTTTATTGCTGTTGATCATGTGGCCCCTCTTGCCTTTTAGATGTGAAATGAATCAAGGCCCAGTCACAGATTTAATCAGGGCAGACATCAGCCTTCCCACCTTATTACCATGATGATATAGCTTAAATCTATAGTAAAAAAATGCTCTTTTTTGCTCTTTAATGCAACAGGGTGTTTAATGTGGCTTGAGCAGATAAATAAGCTTCCTTATTAGCAGCTGAAGGAGCTGTAACTAATGTATGCTTTTGATGCCACAAGGCAGATTCTAAAAGCAAAATCTGCTTATTCGAGTCCCTGTGCCTTTTGATAAGAAAAGCTATAATGTCCCCTCATAAAACAGCTTTAGCCGTATACCAAAATAAAACCAGATCATTTCCCTGATGAACAGCATTGTTAGCTGCATAGTGTTTCCATTTTTGAATGAGATAGTCTCAAAAAGAGGTATCATTAGCCACATAATATGGGAATTTCCAATTCAACCCTGATATTCTACAATTACTAAATCCTAGCGTGATCCAGATAAGTGCATGATCGGAGATCTTAATTTCCTCAATACCTGCCTCCTCCACTTTAGAAAAATAAGCAGAAGAAGTTAAGAAATAATCAATTCTAGAAAAGGTGGCATGCGCTCTAGATAAATGGGAGTAACTGTGATCTGTGGGATGAAGGACTCGCCAGACATCCAATAGATGTAATTCTGATTGCACCAGAGAAATCCCTCTGCTTCCCACAGTCAACTGCCACGGACAAGACTGTGACTTATCCAAGAAAGGATCTGCCACCATATTCAGATCACCGCCTAGAATAATGAAGTCTTCTAGCTTGGGGAGCAGGGTATGTGTCAAAGTTGTGATAAAAGCTTGGTCATGCAAGACATTACTAAGAACCACCCTTTCCCTGTTTAACTTACATAAGGTGATGATATACTGAACTTGCTGGTCTCTGATTTCATTCAAAATCGTTACAGGCAAGTTCTTATAAATTAGAGTTGCCACTCCCACTGACCTAGTAGAAGCCGATGCAAAGCTGACCTTGGTTATTTAAATGTGTCTCTTGTAGAAATACTATATCAGCCGACATACGTTTTAGTACTGTAAATATTTTAACTCTCTTAATTGGAGTATTTAATGCACACACATGCCACGAGACTATTTTCACCTTGTAGCTAATCATGAACAACCCAAGCAAAAAGATTTTTATAGACAAAGTTCCCAAGCTTATTTTCTTGGATTAGAGTCTCCCCAGCTAAGGCCCTCTTCCATTTTCTTGTAAATACTAATGCACTGTTGGCCACTAATTTCCAATAACTGATCCCTATTTGCAGAGAAATTACACCTAACTCACCCCCCACCTCCAAACATCTGCCCTGACCAGTTCAACCTGATAGGTTTAGAGAGCACTAAAAACACCAAGATTCCTCTTTCCCCTCACTCATCCATCCCCAGCCCTAACTTGTTGGTATTAAGACACAAGGTACACAAAAAAGAAAGAAAGATCAAGTTAAATTAAGTCAATTCAACCCTTCCCATTCAAAGAGCCCTAAATTACAGTCGAAACAAATGTAGAGAGCGGAGTGCTGATAGTCTTCGAAGGCCTGCACGTTGCGTGTGCAGAAACAACACAAACTTCCTGCCAAATTGAAACAACAATAGACAATCCAAAGTATCATCAAAGCTTTCCTTGCGATCCTGGTGCAAGGACTGCCTCAAAAGTCTGTTGGCCCTCAAAAACTGCGATAGACCAGTGCAGAAGAATCTAAGTCTGCTATAACAAAATATCAGAGGAGGTCTCAGTTCAAACCAAGATGTTGCTCGCTAGCCCAAGACTTCTAATTTGATAGTTGCTCCAATGCAGATCACACTAAGTCACTGTACTCAGGTCGGCTCTGCTGTTTTCACCGCCGCCATTTTGTCTGCAAATTGGAGAGCCTCGGCCACAGAGAGAAACCACTTTGTGCCCTCAGGTAAGGGCACCAAATATAGCAGGATGAAACCAATTCCCAGCATTTACAGTCATTTGCAAGCAGGAGCAAACTCTCCTTTGGGCTGATAGCTTCGATGAATAGTCTTCAAAAAAGGGGATTTTAGCATTATTGTACTTTATTGATTTCCCTTTGCGGATTGCCTGCAGGATGTCAGACTTGTAAACAAAGTCCAGGATTCTAGCAATTACCACCTTTGAGCGAACTCCAAGGCGATGGGCCCTTTCAATTTTGGTGGCTCCCTCGTTGTTGCTAGGCCCAACTCGCTCACAAGCCAGCTTTCCAAAAATGATCGCAGTTCCTTGTCACTCAGCGACTCAGGGAAGCCTACAAACCTTAGATTATTTCAGCGAGAGCGATTTTCAAGCTCTTCCAGCCGCTCTTCCTGTTGCTAGAGCTGGGTCTGTGTGCCTCAAACATAATTGTCATCTCTAAACTGTTCATTAATTATTT